>NW_020665349.1:514496-547053 GCF_002925995.2 Terrapene triunguis
AGAAACTTCACCGTAATGTGACAATGGCATCAGCTTAAGCAACTGACAGAAAGGTTGTCATCCCAGGGGCAGCTGGAGGATAACCAAATTCAGGCAATTACAGTTCTCCATATGGAAGACTCAGCAGCCTGGCAGGTATCTGATGCTTTTACATGGAAGGAGGGAGATGACAGAGGATTAACCTCAGAGAAAATGTTACATACGAGACATTCCGTTTTTTATTTGTCATGTGCAGTAATATGAAGCAGTTGATGCACAAGTGACTAAGCTAAAGCTTAAAGCTCAAACTTCTGAATTCGGGGAACTATGTGGCACCTCGGGAGATTTGTTCCACATACGAGCCAAATGGCCACGTGAGGTTCAGACTGCTGCTGGAAGCATGAAAAGCAATTCATGCAACGAGTACCTAGCCCACAGTGAGACAGGAAGGAAACCAAAATGGCAACTGAAACAGGAATGAAAGGTTTTTAGGACAGGCAGAATTTCCTCTGCACTAGAAGTTAAGAATACAAGCTAAGAAATTGCACAGCACTCCACGAAAAACTCCATAAATGCACCAGGCGTGGGGAGAGGAGAGAAAGAGGGGAACAAACATTTATCACACAGTTAAACCCAGTACCGTCTGTGTACTTGAATGGCAGCAAGCAGTGATGCAAATCTCAACATAGGTCCTGTGACTGGAGAGCAAACTGTTTCAAATTAGCGAATACATCTAAGTACTGATGGCACAGTTGTATCCTTTACACTGTATATTGGAACACAAGACACTGTAATTCCAAGGAAAATATACAGTACAGTAGCTAAGGAATCTACAGCAAACCCGTATTGCAGTTCATGTAATATCGCTTGACCCCAGTGTTATTACTACCGATAAATGGTAGTTTCAGCTTTTAAATGCAATAATTATACAGAAAACATTGAGAGATGAATGAAGTGATGCTAGTGATGGAGTGTGTGGACGGGAACCACTCAATTTATCAAGAGGTGCAGAAGGTAAATGGGGCACTAGAAAACACTTGATAAAACACTTACATTGAACCACTTCCCCTTTACTAATGTTGCACCTGTGTATACATACACAGATCACAGAGTATCATTCAGGAATCTCTCAATCTATAAAGTATGAATATTTTTTCCTTAGAGGTAACCCGCACTGAACAGACTCTTCTTTGCTCACACACATTATTAGCGATTCCTCTGAAAACCAAAACATGCTAAACTCAGGAAGAATCTGAAAGCCTCAGCTGAAGCAACTGGTTACAATTAGACAGGGCATGCACACATATTGGAGCTTCAGAAAAGGAAGAGACACACTGGTTAGAAGGTACAGTATGTATAACCTGAAGTTCTCCTCTACTTCCTTCTGCAAAGAAAAAGAGAGGAAGGAGAAGAACAGAGTTATTAGAGTAGATTTCTGCCATGGACTTTGCGACAGAGTTTTGAAAACTGGAGTAAACCTTTGCTGAGAGTCCAAGAGCTGTTCGTGCAGTGGGAAGGTTTTCACATGCTTGTCTGGAACATTTACATACTAAGGTCTATTTAGCTAAAATGTGGATAATTTTTAATTAGAGTTATAACATCGGGGTTCATGTTCTTACGCATATTAAATTGTTTTTAAACAAACAAAAAGGCTTCAGTTCCCTTTTCATTAAAAAAAGACGAACTTTTTCATAATCCAATTTTCTTCTCAGAATCATGTATCACACACTTTACATGCTTGCCTGCCGGATAAGGCCAAAGAGGGAAGACCCTCTTAAACAGTCCCAGGGCGATTAGTCTGGACATGACCTATTCTATAGATAGATAAGTCTATCTTCTGTTATTACTTGTATTTAGATCAAATGCCTAAGCAACAGACTGCTGAAGAAAATCAAGAGGGGTAAAATAGTTCCATTTATTAAAACCGTAGTGAACATTTTTCAAGCTTGCATTTTTCAACGACTTTTTTTCTGATGTAAAGTTATTGAATTTTCCTGCAAGTGCACTAGTAAAGCTTCCCTAAGTAGTATTGATCTTGCTAGAGTGGCCCTTTTATCTTTTCCATAAAGACCATTTTCAGTTGGGTGGCACCATCAGCTATTAGCATATTGCCAAAGGTTGGCTCTCTTGAATGAACCACTGCAGAGGTCATTACGCTATGAAACACATGCAAATACATCTGTATGTGTGAACATGGGGGAGTGAGAGAGAGCGTCCGTCAGTCTGCTGTGTTATTTACCAACGTTCCTTCATATCCCTATCTTTCTTTCTACTCTTTCCCCCAATCTTCTCCTAGCTGCACTTCTCCATCCCTCTTTCATCCTATCCATCTCACCTGAAAACAACACTAGCTCACATGGCCAGTGCCTCCTACCTCCTACAGCTAACAGCAACAGAGCTCCCATCCCCTATCTGCACGCCCAACACAAGACTTGCAACAACGATTCAGAGTTCTGCAGGGTAAGCACCAGCTCACTGCTCAATACATTCTGGGGTGCTTTCAAGCACGGGAAGCATTACAAGCTCGGAATCTCTGAGGACCGTACACCTGGTGTCCTACAGAGAGCGCAACCACGAGGGGTGGCAGTGCAATGAAGCAGTAGAAGCCAGTAAAGAGCCCTCCCAGCAAAGATGGGATGGAAGGTTGAGGATGTTTGGGTGCAGTGCTCCTCTCCCCATGCCACAGCAGGCTAGAGCTCTATCCTGGAGGACGTACATATACCTTTCAAAATGGGGTCCAGAATAGCAGGCAGTTACCACTTTCTCAGTCTTTGCAAGGATGCTGCCATTTTCCTGCATAACTTGTATTACTTTACTACCAGACAGGGAGCAGGAATTTCACACGGACACAGATAACTTGCACCATTCATCACAGAAAGGAGGTGCATTTCTTATTCCTCTCCCCTCACTTCCTGGCTTCTTCATCCTAATGACAGAACAAATTCTATGTCAGAGGGTTTAGGTAGAGCCTAAGGATGGTTAATGGGGTCTGCTACAGCCTAGTAGTGGCCTTTTCAAGGCCGGCGACAAGATTCATCTGCTTTCCCTGGCTTTTCTAGGACAGTGGCTAGGCACTTTATACATGGGGGGAAATAAATACTGAAATCAGGAAACATGCTTCCTCCTTTCCTAATTTTTCTGTTAATCAGAAAATGGCAACAACTGTGGAATGAGACATTCTTGGTCACAGAAAAGCTGAAGCTTCAAGAGGAATTTCTTAGAGTATACTCCTTTAGGTATCTTTGTGTATTTATACATTTGATTTGAAAAGACCAAAGTCTTCCTTTCTTCCTACCCTCTCTTTTTGTCTGTCAGCAGAATGGCAGTCTCCATAGTATACATTTTACTTTTTTTGTGACTTTTTCTAAGCAAAGACCATTTCTGTTTTTAATAAGATTTTTACTTAACGAATAAAAAAATCTGAGGGTTTCCTACAGCAAAACTAGTCTCCCAAAAATAAAATAAAGAAGTACTGTACTTTAAAAAATAATTCCAACATTAGTGAAGTTATGCAGGAGTCACGCAAACTCTTAGCTGTTACTTGCACTTCTAGTTCACAGTGATTCGTAGGTATACAAAGAGCCATTTCACAAACCTTCCAGTGCAATAGTTCTGTGTCTGTCTGAAGGAATCAAATGACTTTAGAGAAAACAAGCTCTAAGTCAAGTCCGCATAGCAACTAGGGGCAATCAGTTGAATGCTAAAACAATTTGTAAAATTACTCTATATAGGGTGTAATTACATATGTGCGATCACTAAGACAGTATTAAAACAGACAAGCTACTTTTAACTCAATCACTGAAAGTCAAATCATTTTATGCAAATGACAAGCAAGAATGCAGCTAAAACTTACGCTTTTAGCAGAGATTCTGGATCAGAATATGTATGACTACAAAATCAAAATATTGTAACAGAAAAATTTAATGAACAGACTTCTATACAGATTTCAATTCAAATAAAACGTTAATTTAGTTTTAGGCTATGTTTGAACAACTACACTTGATGGACTGGCTAAAAAAATCTGTGTGTATAAGATAATTAGATCTTATTAGATTTGAATTATCTAATTGAATTAGATAATTCAAAAGCATAATATTCAATGGTGTTTTTATCTTAATGTTGACGATATGGAAACCAAGATGGACACCAATATGAGCATATGAATTTATCCAGCTCCTTGAATCTGCACCTCAAAATACTGAGACACAGTAAATCTGATTATCTTCACGGGCAATACACAGTAAGCTCAGGGAGGGGGTAGCTAGGGGCTGCGTGCGGGCAGGGGATAACTCAGGTAGGGGGTAGCTAGGGGCTGTGTGCGGGCAGGGGGGTAGCTCAGGATGCAGGTAGGGGGTAGCTAGGGGCTGTGTGCGGGCAGGGGATAGCTCAGGGAGGAGGTAGCTAGGGGCTGTGTGCGGGCAGGGGATAGCTCAGGATGCAGGGAGGGGGTAGCTAGGGGCTGTGTGTGGGCAGGGGATAGCTCAGGGAGGAGGTAGCTAGGGGCTGTGTGCGAGCAGGGAATAGCTCAGGGAGGGGGTAGCTAGGGGCTGTGTGCGAGCAGGGGATAGCTCAGGATGCAGGGAGGGGGTAGCTAGGGGCTGTGTGCGGGCAGGGGATAGCTCAGGGAGGTAGCTAGGGGCTGTGTGTGGGCAGGGGATAGCTAGGGTGCAGGGAGGAGGTAACTAGGGGCTGTGTTAAGTGAGGGCGCTAGCTCAGGGTGCAGGCAGGAGGTAGCTAGGGGCTGAGTACGGGCCAGGGGGGATCCCAGTGTGGCTCCTGACTTCAGCCCCCGCGCCGCTCCTGGCTGGAATGGGGTGGCTTGGGGGAACCAGGTTTCAGCTGCAGGGCTCCGCAGCCCCTCGAAAGGGCTCACGGACCCCTAGGGGGCCACAGACCCACGGTTGAGAACCGCTGATTTAGAGCAAGGAGAGAGAGGCTCCCTGCTCTTAATTCAGGTGCCCAGACCTGGACCTGGCACAGCCCACAGCAGCCCAGAGCTGCAATGGCAAGGAAAATCCGGTTCAGCCCTGGGGCTGGAGCATGCTCAGTGCAGAGGGAGTCTGGGGAATTTAGCCGCTAAAATATAACGATGCTCTACTGAGCATGTGTGAACTCCAGTTTTTCAAAGGCCTATAAGTTGGCCAAATTTGGACAGTTTTTTGTTGTTGTTTAATGGATTGTTTTTAAACGGGGATGGGAATAGGTACTTCCCAGAAACAAAAGCCATCCCCCTGACAACTTACAAAACATGTGGCAATGGAGCAGAAAAAAATGCCAGAATTTAATGTGGGCAAAATGTATTTTCCACTTGTTCTTGGAAAAGGCTGAACGTTTTGGCTTAAAAAAAAACAATAATCAGCCTCAGGCAGACACCTGGCATGGAAAATATCAGTCAAACTGGTTGAATGTTCGGCAAAGTTATAAGCAACTGAAAACAAAGTAATTTAATGGGAAGCGTCAGACACCCTTAATAAAAGGCAATGCTACCAGCCCTGCCTAGAATTATTTGCCCTCCAGCCATCACCAAAAATAAATACTTAATTCAACCCTTACTGCAGAACTCCATCCAACAGACTTGTTCAATTTTGAGCTTCCTCAATTTGTCAGAGGATATTTCTTTTTATTCAAATTCAATTGAAACACAGTCACTATTTAGATACATCTGTCAAGTTCTAAATTGTTCAGGTAATTTGCATTTGGGTACAACTATAAGTAATTTAAACCTTTATACCAATGATTCCTTCACCAGAACACACAATGATTTATTAATACCTCCCAGGTTATTTCTGTTCCTTCACTGCATCGTTACCAGATGTCTCTATTAAATATCTTGAACTAAACTTTCAAACTAAGGCTACGTCTACACTATCCGCCTGAATCGGCGGGTAGAAATCGATCTCTCGGGGATCGAATTATCGCGTCTCGTCGGGACGCGACAATTGATCCCCGAATCGATGCTTGTACTCCACCAGCGGAGGTAGGAGTAAACGCCGTCGACGGGGGAGCCGCGGAGGTCGATTTGCCGCCATCCTCACAGCAGGGTAAGTCGGCTCCGATACGTCGAATTCAGCTACACTATTCGCGTAGCTGAATTTGCGTATCTTAAATCGACCCGACCCCCCCCCCAGTGAGAACGTAGCCTTCGATATAAACAACTATAATTCAAGGTCAGAGTTGCTTAAAGGCAGGCAGGAGGGATTAGGTCACCAGTGGAGCTGACCTAGACACTTATAAAGGCTGTAAAAACAGAAAAATATTTTATTTTTAAATTGAGATGTCAACCAGCATCATGAGTTGGCAAGGCATATTTCACTGCATGCTGAGTATGGTGACCTTGAAAAACAGGGTTTGACTCAGAAATCTATAAGAAGCTACACGTTGTGAGACAGAGCACCACAACACCTCAAAGCAGCTTCCCTATTATAACATCTCCTGAGAAAACGAACACCAGATCAATCCCTTTTTAATGGAACGGATTTTATTAACAACTTTCTCCTGCCCTCTCTCTAAGACCTTGGCCCAAACCTTCATCATCTCTTCTCGCTTCACCTACTGCAAACCAACGTGGCCTCTTTACATCATCCTTAACTGGCTCCAGGCTATCCAAAACACTGGGGCCAAACCCAACTCCCCCTCTCCTCCTGTTCTGACTACCTCCCCTCACTTCACTAGCTTCCTCTCCACTTCCACATCAACTTCAAGCTTTGCCCTCATATTCCAGACTTTTTTTTTTTCCCAAAATAAAGTCTGCTCCTCCCTATAGCTCTGATTTCTTCCCAGTTTCACTTCCTTTGCTCATGCTCCCTTAAAACACGTCAGCTTCCTGCACCAAGAACACATACTACACCTGATGTACTAGAGCAACTGTAATAATAATTTACCACTTTGATGCCCCTTTACATATGCAAATCACTGTGCAAACACTGATTGGTCTTTACATCATCACTATGCTGTATTATCCCCATTTTACACATGGGGAAACGTAGGCAGGGAGCTGCAGGGACATGTAAGGTTGTCCAAGAAGCCCATGTCTAGACTAGAGCCCAAGAGTGTTGACACTCAAGCACGCTCTCCTTCCTCCAGACCACACTGCCTACTATTAGGATTTGAACACTTTGATATGTCTTTACTAGGGCTGTCAATTAATCACAGTTAACTCGCGATTAACTCAAAAAATTAATCGTAATTAAAAAATTAACTGCGACTAATCACAGTTTTAATTGCACTGTTAAACAATAGACTACCAACTGAAATTTAAACACTTCGGATATTTTTCTACATTTTCATATATTTTGTATTCTTTGTTGTAATTAAAATCAAAGTGTATATTATTTATTACAAATATTTACACTGTAAAAAGGATACTATTTCTTTTGTTTATTTTTCAGTTCACCTCATACAAGTACCATAATGCAATCTCTTTGTTATGAAAAAGTGCAACCTACAAATGTAGGGGTTTTTTGTTACATAACTGCACTCAAAAACAAAACAATGTAAAACTTCAGAGCCTACAAGTCCACTCAGTCCTACTTCTTGTTCAGCTAATCGCTAACACAAACAAGTTTGCTTACATTTACGGGAAATAATGCTGCCCTCTTCTTACTTACAATGTCACCAGAAAATGAGAACAGGCATTCACATGGCACTTTTGTAGCCAACATTGCAAGGTATTTACGTGCCAGATATGCTAAACATTAGCCCCTTCATGCTTTTGGCCACCATTCCAGAAGACATGCTTCCATGCTGATGACGCTCATCAAAAAAATAACGTGTTAATTAAATTTATGACTGAACTCCTTGTGGGAGAATTGTATGTCCACTGCTCTGTTTTACCCGCATTCTGCCATATATTTCATGTTATAGCAGTCTCGGATGATGACCCAGCACATGTTGTTCATTTTAAGAACACTTTCACTGCAGATTTGACAAAACACAAAGAAGGTACCAATGTGAGATTTCTAAAGATAACTATAGCACTCGACCCAAGGTTTAAGAATCTGAAGTGCCTTCCAAAATTTGAGAGGGACGAGGTGTGGAGCATGCTTTCAGAAGTCTTAAAAGAGCAACACTCTGATGCGGAAACTACAGAACCTGAACCACCAAAAAGGAAAGTCAACCTTCTGCTGGTGGCATCTGACGCAGATAATGAAAATGAACACGTGTTGGTCCACACTGCTTTGGATCGTTATCAAGCAGAACCCGTCATCAGCATGGACGCATGTCCCCTGGAATGGTGGTTGAAGCATGAAGGGACATATGAATCTTTAGCACATCTGGCATGTAAATATCTTGCGACACTGGCTACAACAGTGCCATGAGAATGCATGTTCTTGCTTTCAGGTGACATTGTAAACAAGAGACAGGCAGCATTATCTACTGCAAATGTAAACAAACTTGTCTGAGCGATTGGCTGAACAAGAAGGAGGACTGAGTGGACTTGCAGGCTCTAAAATTTTACTTTGTTTTATTAATGAATGCAGTTTTTTATACATAATTCTACATTTGTAAGTTTAATTTTCATGACAAAGATTGCACTACAGTACTTGTATGAGGTGAATTGAAAAATACTATTTAATTTGTTTTTTTACGGTGCAAATATTTGTAATCAAAAATAAATATAAAGTGAGCACTGTACACTTTGTATTCTGTGTTGTAATTGAAATCAATATATTTGAAAATGTAGAAAACATCCAAAATATTTAAATAAATGGTATTCTATTTTTTAATCGTGAGATTAATCTTTTTAATCTCGATTAATTTTTTTAATCACTTGACAGCCCTAGTCCTCACTATACTATACTTATGTGGGCTTCATAAATTGCTTAAACTTTAGTTGCACAACTCCATATAATAAAACCAGCAGAACTAAAGATTGTATGTTTTGGTTATATCCTAAATTTAGACATAATAAAATAAATTGTATTTGTAAAGCACTCCCTCTTCCCCATGCTTTCTGGATCTGAAGATGCTGTACACATTAGCATCTTGAAATCCAAAAAGGTGAAAACAAAGAAGAGTATGGATATTTATTTTTGTATGAAATAAAATTAACAGTTTTAGAAAACATCTTTCAAAGAGATATTCCCCTCTGTCCTCCTGAAAGTATTTTGAGTGTTCCCTTGAAAAATGTACTGGTAAGTGCTAAGCACAAATTCTTAGAAGGATTTTTAATGCTTGAGGCAATAAATAGCACAACATTCTGTTTTAATAAATTCTCCAAGAATACACATGAAACAAAAAAGCGAACTATTAATTTAAAACAGCGTAATTTACATCATTTGAGAAGACTACCTACTACTGAAGTCAAATATTGATTGATAACTGCTTTGATAGAGGAAAAACATGGTTCAAGGCTATAGGCAAATTAAGACTTGAGAGGGACGGGCATTAATTTCCTTATGTACGGATTATTCTGAACAGTTTTTTATGACTTATTACAAAAGGAAAAATGAAAAAAGCTATTGTAGATAAATCACAATGACTTAAAAAAAGGAAATCAATAGGCATTTCAAAACAGGGTTCAGACACATGCTGCCTCCATCAGTCTCTGGAATATAAAAGCCCCTCCACCCAACAACTTACCAACATTTCTCTGGCTTTATAGTGATTTGAGGTTAAGAAAGTTTATCCCGACTTCTAACTAGACTAGGTTAGAGGTCTGAACACAGTGAGGATTGCAAGGCTTCGTTTTACCAGATCATTGTCAAAAATAGGTCAGCTCTATGGGCCAGATTCTCGGCAGGGGTAGATCAGCACAGATCCACTGAAGTCAACACAACTACACCAGTTTTCACCGAGGATCTGACTCTGTACGTTCATTACCTACACTCCGAAATAACATAATGCAGTCTCACATGAGAACCAAGGGGTGAGGAAATTGAGTGCATTATAGTGATTTACACAGATGTTACTGTTTACTTATTCAATACGCGGAATGCAGGGGCACCATTAGTAAACACTATCCTCTATTTACTTTCGATCTCTGGTACTGGTTACATTTACAATCTTAATCTCAAAGCCATGGCCATTGTCTGTGTTAAGGTATTTTATTTTTAATCCCTACCACTGCTACCACCTGTTCAGCTCCCCAACAATACTTGTCTAGGCAAAGGCTCCTGTATCTGGCTACCACAGTTGGTGTTAATGCTGCACCAGAGGAGATCAAACCAACAGAATGTTTAATGCATTTGCAACAGTCAGTGACCTGTCTACATTAGGGATCCCAAATCCCTATTAGCAACAGTGGAATATTTCCCTGGGGTCTCACTTCACGGACAGATCTTTCAGAAAAGTTACAAAAACATGAAATCATACTACCCAGGCACATTTCATATAGGGGCTAGTTTAACATTTACTATTCTACTAATCACTGATGGAGCCACCTGGAGAAGCGTGGACCAATTCATTACTAAACGGTTCCACTCCTGAACCTGGCAAGTCTAATTACTGATAGCTAAGAAACACTTTCCTATTGGATTTTGTAAGTACTGTAACTTGGGAAAGAACCTGGTCACAGAAGATGACACAAAAAACAAAAAAACAAAACAAAAAAAACAAACACCTGCTATTTTGGAGCTACATGACTAGGTCCTCAAAAATAATATGAAGCCTGATCATTTGTATTCCATTTTACAGCAGTTCCAGTAATGCATTATTACATAGTTTAAATTTTAGCATATGGTATAGATTGTTTTTGGGGGATTTTTTTGTTTTTTGTTTTTTTAATTGACTCAGTATTGTTACATCATATGTACTTTCTATCTAACCATTTACAAATCACCTATAAAGCATTTTAATAAGTTGTTCAACCACTGAATTAAATATTGCATATCCAGCTATAGTAATAGTAGACTTTAGAAAAAGAATTAAAAACTTTTTAATATACCTGAATTCATTTCATCAGTCGAAACCAAGCTTGCTTCCTGCGCTAGGTCCTTTAAAAGTCTCCTACGCACTTGTCTTTTTTCCCTCAGCACATTTTTGAAGTTATTGATGCACTTGTTCAGGTAGATAGTCTCTGCACACACCTTTTCAAGGCTCATGGGTCTGTACTCCTTTGTTTGCTCAGGTAGAGAACTAGCATCTGTCACCATCTCACCAGAAGGTAGGGACTGTCCAGCATAAATCTCTGAGTCAGAACTCAACACCAAACTAGGGACAGGAGACTCATGAGGGGCAGGTGGAAGCCTGGAAGGAACAAATTGCATTTGAACTGCTTCACTGTTTGCAGATGTGTTGGCCTGGCTCTCAGAAGACTGACTGGGGGGGCTTTCTGTAAAATTATCAGAGCTACCACAGACACCTGCACCGCTCAGTGCAAGTCTGCCATCATGTTCCATTTGTAAGCTGGTATCATTTTCCAGGAGGACTTCAGAGTCACTGGTCTCCAGCTTGTGAAACACCACCTGTAGAGCAGATCTAAAATGATGAATAGCTTTCCCAAGTTTGTTAGTATAAAACTTCATGTCCACAAGATCAATGTTATCCTGGGAATGGTCAAGAAAATACTGGGAATTTTCTAACACATCCCTAAAGACCTGGTCAGTTTGATCTTGGTCATTCAGATCTATTTGGACCATATCTTTCAGAGTATCACTGCTATCAGCTAGTTTATCTGCTGTGTGAACACTGCTTACAGTTGTAGCACCCGTAGACTGATCTTCCAAGAGAAGATTTATTTGCTCTGTACTGAGGAACTGAAGCATGGTGTTACAGTCCATTTCATTTTCTCCTGTAGTTATTCCCTCAGCTTCATCCTCCTCTAAAGGGGAAGAGCAGTTCTTAGTCAGATTTTCAGTGTCAAGCCCAAGTCCTCCTCCACCACATAAAGCATGTATATGCCCAGCATGATCTGAGGTCTCTGGGGAGTGGCAGGAATGTCCTTCATCTGCTTTGGGCAAACGAGTCACCTGAAGAGTTTGCTGAGGTGTGTGGGAAACATGGAGGACAGGCAGAGGAGAGTCACTCTTTCGCGAAGTTTGCTCACTACAATTTATAATTTGCGATACTTGCCCCATTTTCACCTCGAGTTCAGAGATCAAGTTACTTTTCTTAGCTAAGGTTGACTTTTGTGTAAAACCAACTCTCTCCCCTAGACACTGTGTTTTTCTACTTGTGTTTTTGTACCTAACCTGGTAAGATTCAGTTTGAAGGTGCCCATCGTCACCACTTCTTTGGGCCTCTTCATCACAGTTCGGAGAGCTCCAGTGATTTTTCTTGAGGCCAGGCTGCAGTAATGAGAGTGGATCTGCTTGGCAGTCCCTTTGGCCAGTCTGTTGGTTTTGCTCTTCGCTAGCAGCAATCCTGACCCCCGTGCTTTGCATGAGAATAGACTTCTGTAAAATGAAATCTCTTTGTTCAGGGTTTGCAAGTTTCACAATTGCTGGTCTTGGTACTAATTGTTTGCCTGGAGTTGCATTTGACCTATAAGCATCTTTTATGTACTTACTACATTGGATACCATTGAAGCAGTAGTACTCAGACAAGAAGCTGCAAATGAGCTCCATAGTGTTTTCACCATCTTGTTCTGGGATACCATAAAAGTATAACACTGGTTCTTCCTTGCGTACAGCTCTGTATGACTCCCTGGTGTGTGCGACATGAGAAGTTTTGGCAGTGGAACCACTCTGTAAGCCTTCTATCTCACTCAAGACCGTGTCTACACAGCTGGACACTTCATCCACTGAGCCTTTTATCAAGGTGAGGTGTTGCCGGAGTTCTGCAATCTCTGTCTGGATGCGACTTATCCCCTGTAGCTCTTTAACAATGTACTCAATCACATCTGCAGAATGATCTCTCGAGGGAAGGCTGTTACTGTTGTATGCTGGAAGCTTATTTTCATTCTCAGTGCTCTCTCTCCAGCTCATGGTAATACTAAGGGTAGAAAGGTCCTGCCCCTCAGATATTACACCCTTGCTCTGGCAAATAGGCTGCATAGTACCCTCAGATGATATTCCCTCTAAGTCTTGCTGATTCCGTTGAACTGAGCATGGTATTTTTACACAGCCATCCCAGTTAAGTTCCACCTCACCAACACAGATGTCACTCACCTCCCCAGAACCATTTCTCCTGTCCTGAGCAAAGCCCACTCCAATAGTAGAAAATTCAGTGCTTGTGGATTTCCTCTTTATCCCACAAACAAACACGTCTGTTTCAATTTCTACTGGGGAAAGCTGGTGACTCTGACTCACTGAGATCTCATTTACTTGGCCTTGCAGAAGTCTCTTCATTTTCTCCCTCAGATACAAACAGAATCTTTGCTTCTTGAATTGCCTCCTGGCCAAGCGTTTTTACAATAGATTTTCTGTGCAGAAGAGGAATCTCATGTTCTGGCCTTTTCAATCTACTGCTAGCAAACAGCAGCAGCAGCTGCCCCTGTGTTTCTCCATAGTGCAATACAGCAGTACAAGCATACATCAATCACTGCCCGACGCGCACTCTCACATCCAGGGTTTATTCTTTCATGAAGCAGCTACCAAAAGAGGGGAAGATATTGCATTCCGGTCAGAAAATACAAGGCAATTTTCAGCATATAATAAAAAGTAGTAGCATCCACATAAAGCCAGTCAGAAAGAGGATCTACTCTTTCAGATTTTCCTACCATAATGCACTTATTTCAGCTGCTGAACGGATAACCAGTTCTACGTGAGGCATTCTTTAAGCAACAGTATCTCCCCCTCTACCTCCCTTTTCACAAGGAGGTAAAAAAATAGCAAAGAACCCAAAGCCCTCTGACCAGTCAACGTGTGACCATGCCTTTTTTACGGCTATAACTGCAAATCCCACAAAAGTAGCTACCCCTTCTATGTAGTTACCTCTTCTGACTACAAAATTCTGTCACAAAATACTAAGGATTCTCTCTCTGCAGGTGTCCCTTCTCCCTAGGCCCACCATCTTCACCCTTTCAAAGGTGAAGAAAGATCAAGTTTAAATTTGCTCTGTATCAGCAATCCCAAAGGAATCACTGAGATTGACATAATGCAGCAGCAGAGACTGGATGATAGCTTTGAGGCTATAAAACTTTTTCATTATTTTAGTAATAAATGTTAAAATAAGAAAGTAACACTAAAGAAACACTCAAAACTTACAAGCTCCCAAGTTAACCTACATATAATATATGCCATATACAGCTTATGAACAAACTGAGCTGACAGGACGATGATGTCATTCTTATTCCAGTTTTCTGGATTTTACACTGGAGCATTCCAGGATCGAACCCCTCCCACAGAAAGGAAACAAACACTACATTATCTGTGTAAGGCTTGTCTGACCCCCATTAGTGTAATAGCTGAGCACCACACAATCCTGGGGCTTGTCTCCACAGCAAGGTACTGAGCGGCAAGCCAGGGTGTGAATATGCAGCAGTGTGACTCTACATTCCCTCACGGACACTGCTGCAGCATACCGAGAGTCCCGGAGTGCATTAGTGTACTGTAGATTCACACCCTGACATGCCGCACAGTGACCTGCCATGTGGACAAGCCTTAGTGTAGCCTCAGCATCCCCATTTTATAGGTGGGGAACCGAGGCAGTGAGAGACACGCCCACGGTCACACAAAGTATGTGGTCGAATAGGGAATTGAATCTAGGTCTCCTGATCTTCAGGCTAGTGCCTTAACCACTGTCCTATCCCTCCTCTCCTAGACATGTGCTCTAATCAGGACAGCAAGTGGCACAGCTGGTCAGAGTAGGAGCTCTACTAAATGCCTCTCAGTTTGTAATAAATGTTCAGCCCTAGAACAATCAATTATTTTAAACAAAAATAATTTCACAGTGCACTGGGACAAACAGCACATAATGAATTACTGAACACAACATAAAAATGACCACACTGGGTCAGACCAATGGTCCTCCTAGCCCAGTATCCAGTCTCCAACAGTGGCTGGTGCCAGATGCTTCAGAGTGACTGAACAGAACAGCGCAATTTATTGAGAGATCAATCCTCTGTCGTCCAATCCCAGCTTCTGGAAGTTCCAACTACTGCCTAAGTATTAACATTTTTACCGACAAATAAAGCCTTCAGGGTGCAGTTTTAGGATGTACACCTGTTTCTGAGAATGAAGGCTTACAGTAATGTCATTACTTCTGAGTGGAAAGTCTAGAATTCGTCTGTAAAAGCAGGGGAAGGGAGAGTTAAAGGGAGCTTCTCCTCTTCTTCAGAATTACCAGCAGAGTAAACTCAAGCCTCTCCTACACTTTACACAAGCACAAGTTCTTTTTGCGGATACAGACTAACACGGCTGCTACTCTGAAACCTACACTTTACACAAGCACTAAATCTCCATCCTGAAAGCTCAACACAAAGCTAACCTGGTCCTTGGCATAACGGTTATGAGTCTCATACATGATTCAATCCACAACAGGGGACGCCAATCTCCCCTTGCTTCATTTTGACGCTATTTGGCTGAGCAGCACCAGGTGCAACTGCTTGCATAGCGAATCACAATCTGAGCTTTCCCCTGGGGGTCTTTGCAAACACACTACACCCAGTCTCCTTAGGAGAGTAGCATGTACTAGCTCTGCAGTACTCCTAGCCAAGAGAGCGGGCCCAGTAACTGATCCCACATATTTCACATTATGTGGCTATACAGTTACTAACCACAGGAGTACCAAAATGCTTGAGTTTTATTTGCACTGAGATTACGGCCTGTATTAGGGCCTGACTCAAGGTCCACTGAAGTCAGTGGGAGCCCTTTCATAGACTTTGAGGGGCAAACCCAAAGTTCATTGAAGCATTAGATAGATGTATCTTTTAAAAAAATCAAAAAAAGTATTTACTTATTTCAATTTACAGAGTACCTATCCAGAGCTCTATATGTCTACAGCGAAGCCGGGCTACTGAAACTCGTTCCCATAATACATCCCCCTCTAACTACACCCCACAACTATATTTGGTCCACTTTTTCATATAACATTCTCATTTTTATTAACCATTTTCTAATATTTTCAATGAATGTGTTTTGGTTTTACCCTTCTGCTTTTCTTCAGGAGGGAGGATTCCTTGCATCTGGACAAAGCAGTGCTTGCCAACACTCACCTTTGTATTAATTAGATCCATTCACTTTGCCATAATTAAGGTTGTATCAGCACTTCAGTTTACAAATCCCATTATTCCATAGGTGGAATTTAGCATCCCAATGTAGTTTTCATTCCAAAATGTAACATGTACCTCCAAAGAGGCTAGATATTCAGACTTATACTGAAAGATTAAAGTTCTCCCATTTCCGAATATTTTTGCACCCTTCTTAGGAAAAAATGTTTTGATTTAATAAAATGAAAGAGTTCAGGCCTTAGTCCATAAAAAATGTCGTGTTTTTCTTTTTACTATTTAACTACTCCCTCAGGGAGCTGCACTGACCTAGGAAATAGCATTTGTTCCGGCTATATTTCTCCATCAATTACGTAGTTACCTCTTCAGGTCACTGAAGAAAAGAATAATCTGTTTAAACACTAACAATTTTTAAATTACTAAGCCACACAGTTACAGAGATTTACAATGTAGAATATCAGTCTCTCTGCGGGGCAGAAGAAAGTAAAGATCAAAAGTTGTGGCTTCTTACGTACATGAGCCAAGTATCATACTCAGATAGTGATGTTAATTCCATATATTTTCTGCTGTGTAAAACTATTTCTCTTTAATGATGGGGAGAAGGATTTTTGTGTTGCAAGGACTCCCTTACTATGCTTGGTGGTCACCACATTGTGTTCCTTTGCATACAGCTACAACACTGCCAGTGGTTTAATGATTGTTCCTTTAGATACACCTCTACCCCGATACAACGCGACCCGATATAACACGAATTCGAAAATAACGCGGTAAAGCAGTGCTCCGGGGGGGGCGGGGCTGTGCACTCCGGCGGATCAGAGCAAGTTCGATATAACGCGGTTTCACCTATAACGCAGTAAGATTTTTTGGCTCCCGAGGACAGCGTTATATCGAGGTAGAGGTATACCAAAAAACAACGCAAGCTGGAATTTGCTTTCAGTTCATTTGTCTGTGACTGAAACACTGTTGCAGGCCACCGATGCAGGTATAGGGTCACTGGAATGGAACCTGGAGTAGCAGGTGGGCCCAGGTTCCCCTACCAGCCACTAAGGAAGAGGTATCCTCAGGGCAGTGCATGAGGAGACTGCCTCAAACTGTTAGTATGGAAAGACTTTGATACCCCGGAAGGGGAAGACGATAGTGACCTGCTGGAAGGCCAAGACATGAAGACAGAGCATCCTGAGTCACACAGCGTGCAGCGAGCAGCAGAAGGGGGGGGGCACTGGACCTGGAAAGAGCTGATCCCAACAGCAGCCAGAAGCAGGCGCCAACTGCAGTGATTGGGCCCTGTGACAAACCCTTACTCAAGAGATTGCAACAGCTCCAAAGATGCCAGTCCAGTGCAAACACGACAGAACTGTATAATTACAGATGTTCCGAAGGATTCTCATTATGGAGAGGCAATTTGTCAAAGCAAGGAAGAAAGGAATTAACTTGACTTCGGGAACCAGTAATGATTAGCCAGCTTTCCCCAGGAGGAACAAATGTGTGAGAGGTATTTCCCAAAAGACTACTATGAAGTGTCCAGAGCAGAACACAGGAAAGTCTGCTCAAGCTGAGGGACAACTCCATTCATGCGTTTCAGAGACAATTCATATACCACTTCATCCTACTGAAACACAGAAAATAAAGACTTTTAGTTTCATCCAGAGGCAAACAGAGGATTCAAGGAAAGGTTACCACTGGGAAGAAAGCCTGAAAGGGGTGAGATACTAGCAGGTCATACATTCTGTTTCTTCTACGGGCCAAGCTCATTGCACTCACCAGGGGCTCCTTGCATCCCTCCATTCTCCCCCACATGCTCCCTGTGCATCACCCTCTCATCTCCTCTTTCAGGGACTCTCTCCAACCCTCCCACCACCTCCCTCATGCCAGGTGCTTCTGTGTATCCCCCTTTCCTCCCTCCCCCCAAACCATTTATCTCCCATTAACAAGGGATTTGTGGGCCCCCCTCAGACTCCCCATTCACCCCATCTTACCAGAACGTGGGCTCTGTGTCCCCATGTCCATCTCCCACTCTGCCACTGTCCCGCAATTCCCCTCCACCATGCTAGGGTCTGTGCGCTCCACCGTACCAGAGACGGATGCCATCGAGTTGAGTGTAAGACCTCACAAGCTCAGCCACAACTCCAGACTAAATACACCCAAAGGGGTTTAAGAACTATAAATGAGAAGACCATTTCTTGCCAGCAACTAATGCATCCAAGAGTGAGCCTATGCCTCTGCAAATGAGAGATCAGAAAGAACTTGGAATTCCTGGAAACCCAATCTAGACCTGGATGATAAGACCAAAGACCAAATCATGAAGAACTGAACTGAAGGACAGCTGAAACCTCTACTGTCTGACCCAACACCAGGGCAACTAACAGGAGGCCTAGTCTCTAAAGAGAGAAAATATTTGCACCCTGACCTTTTTCTAGATACAGCAGGGACCCTTGTTAGATGGATACTTTGCTTCGTGTGCCATATGGTGGAAGTCACTCACTCAAACTTGCCAAAAAATTCACCTCTGCCCAAAGTCTGAGCAAAATCTCTCCAATTTTTTTGAGCTCCACAGGGAGGTAGACAAACTTTTTAAAAAGCGAAAACCTTGAGGAATGAGACAAAGTAACACTCGTGAAAGCCAGTGGGAGTTGTGTACCTAGCTCCCATTTCAGCCTTTGAATGTCTCCCCATAATGTATGAATGTTCTTCTGGCTCTATAGATGTACAATGACAGCAGAACAAGCAGGAGTGAAAATCAGAGGGATGCAAGCAGTGAGCACACTGGGGTGGTAAACAAGAGTGTAAAAGGTCCAGAGAAGAAAGGGAATAGATGCAATGATTAGACTCATGCTTGACATTCACAGCGCAGTTCTGAGGATCCTGGCTCTCCCCAAAGGGAAAAGACCTCGCAGCAACTTGTGCTGAGCTGTGGCTTTGACTTTACCCCAGCTCAGTTCCTCTGTCAGCCATCGCACGGATACAGTGCAGAGGGTGGGGAGCAGCTTTACAGCATCCTTCTCCAGCAGCACTGAGTGGCTCCAGGAAAGAGAAGTCCTAGTGAATGGGGCCTATTCTTTGCCGCTGCTAAGCCATTACTAGTATGGGCCAGGATGCCCCCTCAGATCCCACTTCGTCTGACGAAGACGCTTTCAGAAGCCTGGCACTTTAAGACTTATCTCCCTCCCCAGTCCCCCAATACAGTTAAAAGACTCTTATCTGAATGTGATGAAAGATGATCAAGGCAATACTAGAGTGGTGAAGTGGCTCTAAAGAGGGCAACAAATTCCAGCAGAGGAGAAGTATTTTGGAACAGTCTTTCGTCTACCAGGGCTCCCACAGAATGCACCCTGAACCATGGTGTCTGACTTCACATGAAACGTATTTGAAAATGCTTAAAGTTCTGTATTACCTGTACTAACAATTAAATAAGAAAAGCAATGAAGTGAAATAATTGATAAGTTACCTCATTAGTAAATGTAAAGAAATACCATCTGAAATGCAGGACACTTTGGAACTGCAAAGTTTTGACATGAACAAGAGAAAGGAATCTTATGGTTAAGGCTGCCATAGCAACCTCTCCCCAGCACTCTTCTATTTGCTGTAACATTGTTTCCTCCGGAGAATTTTTATAGAATCTTAAATATACTAATTGCTGAAAGGATTTCAATAAGGACCCAAACATCAGGGTCTGATTGAGCGGTGTGGAAAAGCTACAGGCAGCGTTGCTGGCAGTACCATCTCTGGAGACTGGCAGGCTACGTTTTAATTGACAAGAAAAGGCTTAGGTTTTGATTAGACAGCACTTGAGGGAGGCAACTTCATATTTCTTTGCTTTTTTCTAACACCTCGTCTCTTCCAAAACTTGATTTTCCAATAAGTAATAGAAATTGCCACTTGATTTAGAGTGATAATATGAATGACACCACTCAGTGAGTCTGGATGCATGGCGGCAGCACTAAATACTGCTAAAGGAGAGAATGTAATCTGAATACTCATTCACCTGGAGGACATTACTGCTACTGAAGTGACAGAGAAGATGTGCACGGCACTTTACAGATGAATTAAAAAGGGAACATGCCCATAGCGTTTATAATCAAAGATAAAGCATGATGGATGCTGCACAAAGTATGGGAAAGAGCAATGTTCTAAGTAAGGGATTGTGAGAGACGGTTTTATTATGCATGTTAGTTCCTTTTTTAATAATAATAGTGTTTGTTACTGTATGAGAGCAAGAACTGCAGTGACTGTTACAGTTCCACCACTGTTTCTGTTCTAATCACCATCTCCAGTTCCTCAGCACTTTCTGAAACGCTCAGAGTTCGGCAAGACGTTTTCCAGGTTTGGGGTCTGCTCAAGAAAGGATTTGTTTAGAAAATTTGAAAAAAAAAATAGTTCAGGACATTTTTGTGCACAAGGACAAGTCAACCAAGCTGCAGTCCAGGACTTTTGGTGCGCTACAGCAGTGTCCACATAGGACCTTAGCGTGCAGCAGGTTGGTGTGCTGTAGCTTCACACCCTGCAGTGACGTGCTGTGTAGACAAACCTTACCTGACTTGCTCTAGGTCACACAGGAAGTCTGCGGGGAAGTAAGGAATTGAACCTGGTCTCCTACCCCCAACCACCTAGTGGCATGCCCACCGGACATCCTCCCCATCTCTCGCATGTCCTCACTTTGGGGAGCTTAACTTTGCAACTTTAATATTCTTTCAACATTGCTGTTTGTGTGAGGTTATATTTAAGACTAGAGGGAACAACGATGGGAGTGGTAAAGCATTACATGTATTAAGAGACGAAGGATGTCACTAGTTAGTGGCCAAAAATGAGGTACCTGTAGACAAGAGTCAAAGGAACGGAGCTGTCATGGAGTTAAAAGATGGGAATGGGCTGAATGCTGCTTACTATGAAAGTGACAGGTTTGAGTTTTACCACTGCAACTCATGCCTGACCCCAAGTAAGTAACAAAACCTGAAGTATGCTCTCAGACCTGAGAATACCCTGTGCTGTGTCTTGGAAAGGCAAGAAGATGAGAAGGCTGTCCTGAGAAACAAGAGGAAAACCTGGGTTATTTATTCATATTCTCATACAAAATTACTTCTTCTGATATACAGTAGCAAGTGGGGCAGTCAAGTGTTTGAATACAAACAACAGATTAAGTGGAATTAATTTCAGCAGTTTTCTTATTTTCATAATCTTCATGTTAAAGTACATTGAATTTTTCACCAGACTGGATAAATCAGACAGAGCTTCAAACAGAGCTTAGGTAAAAATGACAACCTAGGACCATTGTAATCTGATCAGAGATGAAAGTTTTCTTTAAAGCAGATGGACCTAAATCAGAATCCTAGTGACCAAGCACTACAACTGACAAGCCAGAAGCAAGAACCAACTTTTCTGTTGAAAGGAAATGACATGGCCAACTGAAACACTAGTCAGGAAGACCTGATACTTGTCACCTGGGATCCCGGAATTTAGGAAGCTACTTACTGGGTCATTGAAATTACTTCTGAACATTCCAGTTACATCCAAGGTAGAATGCACATGCAGTGCTTCCAAATAACCTAGATATATCTTTCAGTGAGAGAGAGAGGCACAGTCATGAAAGGGTTAAAGGAAGCTAAGTGTTCTGTCTCAAGTAAGAAGTGTTGCAGGCTGTAGCTTTCTCCCATTTACAGTCTACATGACAGACTGGCTTCCATAAAGGGAGCAGAGGGAATAGTTTGAGTTCCCAGGCAGCCCCTGTGTTTCTGACAATAGCCACCAGAATGGAAGAGGAGAAGTAAGATTTTTCTCAGAACTGGAATTGCTCACTGAAAGGGCTTGGAACTGATTTTCCAGCTTGCTGTAAATCCATGTGGAGAACTGTGTGGGTTACAAGGTCAATCACAGTTGGAGATGGTAGGTAATGCTGGGTAGTCCAAATGATGCAATTAGGAGATGCAAACTCGTGTCTCAAGCAGTGCTTATCACAGCTGGAGGTAACGACCGGCACTAGCTCATATCCCTGGCCAAGCTCTGACCTGCTCAGTAATTCTCCCTGGGATTCCTCCCACCCTCAAAATGGGTGGAGGGATTTGTTCCTTTGCAAGGGAATTGGAATGAACACTTCATTACAATGAGGGAGTGGGGGTTGATAAATCATTAAGCCCACTTAAGACTGTCTAGATCAATTTAAGGGGACAAACAGCAGCCATTCCCATTTAGATGAATTATGAAAGATAACATATAAAGCTGATGGCACATGCTTGCTTTTTAGCTCATCCTACTAAGCCTCAGCCAAGAAGGGTTTTAGTCCAAGAGTGCTCAAACCGAACAAGATTTATTTCTCAAGGTTTCTTCCTTTGTATGTAAAGATAAATAGCATTGCCAGTCTTCTTTAAGTCTGGAAGTTCATCTCAAAAAGGCTTTCTACATTAGCAATAGTGAGTCGCCCATAAAAAGGGGCAGAAATAGAAGGTGAGAAGATATTGAAATTGTCACACCATCTGCTCTGATTCACAAGCCTGTACAGCATCCCTGTTGCTTGCTTCATGCCAGTCATCATTTCACCTTGCCAGCTCACAAGCTAGTCAACCCATTAAATCAGGCCAATGGCAAACATTTTCAGTTTTAAAAAAGGGAGCCCTTTTCTGTTACTGGCATTCATAGAACAATCTGAAACCATTAACTGAGTTACTCAAACCAGTTACTTTTCAAGTGATCAAATTTAAATTATTTCCTAATTTAAAAAAAAAAAAAAAAAGCTTTCCCCTCAACTATTCCCTTAGTAAAGATCTTTGATGCCAAGTTCAAGCAGAGATATAAAGCCTCCTAATTCAAAGATATTCAGAATAAACACTGACAACCCTCAACTATACCAATGCTAAAGACTTCTTCAATAAATGAGTATAGATAGTAAAAACAAAGCGTATGAATACACACATTATGGAGTAGGTTCTCCTCTCAATGCACATGTGTTTAACTCCTGTAAGCTTCTGTTGGTTCTACTGTATCAACAGGGGAATATCACCAAATTCTATTACATAAATAATGAATATATATATACAGTTAATCAATTTAAAATACACAGCAATTTTCCTTGGACCCAATAAACTTTAGTACTTGCTGGCAATTTGCAGTTTACATTTAGCAAATTCACTTGTTCCAATCACTTACCTTACTGCTTCAAACAAAAACAAAAGGTTAAATTAAAAGGAAATTCACTGAATTAATAGAAAACACAACAGCATGCTCTCACAGAAGAAACAAATCTGGAAGGATTTGTAATCTTGTTACAGGTTAGCCAGACAATGAACTTTCACAATGTAGATTATAAACACATATTCTTGGTGTCCCGTCACAGGTTGCTGGGAAGGAGATGCTTTTGTCAAAGGCATCTCAAGTATCCAGTTCCACCTCAGCCCTGGGATACGGAATAGTGTAAAGTTGAAGACATTTAAAAAATGCAGACAGCTGCTAAATATCCAAAGTGAACAACAACAGAAAGCAACAAATGTAAAGCCACAAATCCAGAGAATCCGGTCAGTTTCAAGGAGGATTCCTCAACAGAAATTTCTTAGTTCAACAACATAATTCATTTTTCCCTTTTCCAGCCAGCACCAAGTGCAGTCAAACTTCAACCGTATCTTCAGTTGTGACTCAACAGAAAATATTGTACTTAAAAGAGGCAGAGAGAAAGCTGTGCAGCAATTGCTACTTCTACTCCTCCTCTTCAGCTGCTTCCTGCCTAAAGCCTTACGCATAACCCCCTCCCCTCCCTCTCTCGCTCACACACCAACACTCCTGGACTTGAAATGATTCTTCATGTTATTATCCATTCAGAAGGAAATGGAAATTGATGGAACCAATCTGACAATAGACCAAATACACTCTTTTGGAATCATGAGAGCAGACAGCACAGCACAACGGGCTGACACATACTGGAAAAGCTCTCAGGGTGAGTCCATGGTAGCTCTGTAAAACTCTGTGTGGAGGGAGATATGGGGGCTGGGGAGAACTGCAATTACCTAATTGCAAGAAAATTCTTTTTCCCCCACATTATTTTTTTATTATTATTAGCAGCAGCATCTACTGTCCACCCACCCTAATTTAGCTGCAAGAGGAGATTGTCACCCTTGGAAGGCAGCTCAGCCATAAAAAATCATTTTAAGACTACAGCAGAAGACTATCAATTCTGTTAAAAGTCTGGGGAATTCAGGACTCAAAAACACATGCATGTTGATCTCCTGCTTCCAAAACTAAAAATCACTTTGTTAAAACACACACATGCACACAATAGAAAGTACATGGGGATGTAATATATACAACTATGATTTTATTAATTTATTTTGAAACATCAAGACTTCTCTTCTATTCATTCCCCACTATAGAATAACAAACCCTAACTTTGTGAGAAGTGAAGTACTTCATTTAAAAGAACAGGAGTACTTGTGGCACCTTAGAGACTAACAAATTATATATGCATCCGAAGAAGTGGGTTGTAGCCCACGAAAGCTTATGCTCTAATAATTTGTTAGTCTCTAAGGTGCCACAAGTACTCCTGTTCTTTTTGCGGATACAGACTAACACGGCTGCTACTCTGAAACCTTCATTTAAAAGGTCTTCCTCAGACACTGACTTTGCTCCCCTCCAGTCTATTCAAAACACTGCTGTTAAAATAACCTTTCCAGCCTACTGTTCCTAGCCATTAATCCCACTCTTCCAATTCTTCCACTGGATCTCCCTTCTCCACCACATCCACTGCAAGCTCATGTTTATACTTTTAGGTACTTTACATTAGTCCCTCCCTCTCTTGGTTCTGGTTCTCCATTGAGTGAGCAGCGCTCTTCAGAGCTTGGTGTATGGAGCAGGAGCTGTGCAGGTTTCCCCACACACTTCAGTTCTGAAGGGGGAACAACTCACCTAGGCCGCATCTGTAAAGTTAAAGTTCTTCATACTCTAAATGGTGAAGTTTTCAAAGCGACTTAGGAGCTTTGGAAAATCTCAACCTTAGCCCCTCCTGTCTGCTCATCTTCTATTTACTTGGTCTTGAACCTTTTTGTATATTCACCCATGCACCTAATTCTTTTAGCTATTCCAGCCTTGAGCATTTACTTCACCACTTCTTCCACAAGAACCTGTGTGCTTTCTTCCATTGTGCCCCTCATTGCATAGAATAACTACCCAGACTAAGCCATAAAGCCCTGCCCTGCCTTCTTCCAAGCCCAACACCTACACCTTATCTCATTGCCTACAGCAAAGTGTCAGCTGATCATGGCTGGGCAGCTGGACAGTCGGGATTCCAGTCATCTGTTTCATGAGATACTGCAAATTTTGCACATAGCTGCTCTAAGTAGCCACCTGTTCCTATCGCTGTTACCCATACCCTTCCTCTCCCATTCCCTCTGTTTGTTCTCACCTGCTGCATTTTGTAGGTGGGAATTTTGAGGCAGGAACCGTGATGCTTGCTATGTAGGGTCTTGCTAATAAGGCCCTGATCTGCTTGAGGCCACTGAGTTACACTGTAATAGAAATGATTAATACTAAATGCCCCGATTACTGTGCTGTGGCTTTCAAATGGAGCTCCAAGTCCATTTACCCATGGTGAAAACTACCTAGATGAGTAAATAAAAATCCTGGACAGGATGAAAACGTTTTCCCAGGGGAACAAGACTACAATAACTAACCTGAAAGTATCACAATTGAGCATAATTTTCTCATTGAGTATTAGCAAATCTGTCCAGCTCCTGGCAAACATTTGTAAGACGGAGCCTTTCAGCATTCATGTCATTTCTTATTTCTTAAGACTCCAGTATAGGGGACCCGGTGCTAGTATTGTATTGCCACTTAAATCAACCCAGGTTTAGTTCTGATTCAGTCTTCGCTCCCTAGTTGCCAGGAGCTGTCAGCACTCAAGAGGCAATATGAGAGAAGCGTCATGGGAGACAACAACGTCCTTTTGGTCAGGGTTTGAGAGCTCTGAAGGGAGTGGGATAACTAGAATGATGGTCTCTACAACCTGAGCTTTCAAAGATTAGCATATGAAATAGAATTTCAATGATGTTACATGGCTAGGACTAGCTAATGGACAGTGGGCAGCTGCCACCAGTTAACATTAGAGGACAAGAGAGTCCTTCAGTGACTGCAGGGTGCTGAGGAACGAAATGACAGCAAATACTGAGACTCTAATGAGAGTTCCAGGGAACAGAGACAGACGTGAACCTCAGAACTGCAGACCAAAATCTTGAAACATGGCTATGAAATAAAGGAAAAGATGTTAACCAAGCCACAGAAGAAACTATTCCTCCTTGAGAACCTGGGGAATTTCTCTGCCTAAAGCCTGGTTGGGTTTTTATTTGTTGGAGGATGGCATTGACACAAATACTTTCCACAAAAGGCCAGACAGCTGCAACTCAGATCTGACTAAACAGTCCGGGAGACAGCATGGACTTTATATCCAGGGTACTGCATTCAGTTATTTGCCTTCCTGCGGGAAAATTAAATTTCTACTTACTTTAAATACCTTTTTTTTTTTTAAATTCACTGCTGGGCTAAAATTAAAACCTGAGCCGGTAGGGAATTATTAAAACTGATAAAACTGAATTGAGAAATAGAGGCCAAATGCTTTGATATCTATTCAGTGTATATTATTCTATTTTTAAAAAAATTCTTATCTTTCCATGTCATTCCAGCTTCCTGTAGAGTAAAGCACCAAATTACTGATAAAATTGCAAAGTAAGCAATTCCTCCATGGGTTGATTAACCAAGGGAAGACAAGTGAGCCTACCGCAGAGCAGGGCTATTCCCCCCTCCCACCTCTCCCCTCCCCTTTTCTGGGGGAAGGGATGCAGACACATGTCTAGCCCTGACAGGCCCAAGTGGACGGGATGGAGAAATTGAGAGGATAAGTAAAGGAAGGGACAAAAGTTTAGAGAGAGAGGAAGAAAGCTGGGACAAAGGAAGAAGGAAAGAGGGATCGAGCTGATGGCACGCAGAAAGTATCTGATCAGCAGTTGAGACCCTATCCCTCTCATGCAGGCGCCCGTCCAGCCTGAACTTGCCTCAAGTGTAGCTTCAACAACTACACACCGCTCATTAGTGGGTGGTACTCAACCAGCTCCACACAGCTGAGAGGCAGGAGCTCTTCACCCTGGTTGATGTGGGCAGATCCTAAGCTTCTCGCTGCACACCGGGGTTCTTTCTCCTCAGCCTGCTAGGGGGATCCTGACCAAAGAGACAGATGCAGCCTGTGGAGAGCAAGGCAATTTTTGTAATATGTTTATGATCAATAAGCGTGACTCCGTGTACCCACTGACTTTGTATTGCTACCTGCTGGGGTAAACTGCTTCTCCTGGAACAGGGGGAAGAGATGGGGTGAGAGAGTCATGTAGCCTGTCTGAGTTGATATGAATGCACCATCAAGAACTGAATGGAATCAACATATGAATGGAAAACCCAATGACTGGAACATTAGCTCTAACACCTGGCCGCCAAGAAAGGCTGAGACATGGAAACTGTGGGGCTGCAACTTGGAATAAAGACATATGGTGTGAGGAGACTGTTTAACTGTGCTGCTGCAGACTCACAGGGACAGAAAGAGCGAGCCCAGATGGATGTCAGGAGAGCCTGGGACACTGGGGCAACTGCTTCTGCCAATAAGGACTTTATCTTCAGCTTGGCTTTGCCATGCTGACCAAGGGACTCTCAGATGCTATATTCCAGTTGACTAATGAGTGCTATCTTGTTCTGAAAAGGCTGTGCTGCTGCAGATACTTGCTGGCTGCATTGCTCCCTGAAGTGGTAAAAACCCCTAAACTGGAGTCTGAACTCAGTTGAATTAGCGGTTTAATGCACCCAGAGAGAAACAGGGGTGCAGAAGCCAGAAGGCCGAGTCTAAGAGTCGGAGAGCTGTGGAGGTTACCTTTGTGCAAACCTAAGCTTCGAGCCTGGCAAAGAAAGAGGGGGTCCCTCCCAAGTGGCTGCATAAAGGCTGGGGTATCAGAGACCCCATGAATCTGTGACATAGCCCCACTAAAAGGGCTGCAGAACAGAAGAGCACATGGGGCATTCCTTTATTCAGCTCATCCCTTTTTCACCACCAACACCCCGCAATGTATTCTGCAAGGAGTAGGAGGGGAGAGAAGACGCCTCAGCAATCTCTGACCTGACAGCTCCATAAAACAGATTATTTTAATTCACTTGAAGGAAATTTAATCTACCATGGTGAAATCTGGGTGAAAAAAATCAGTAAGTGTTTACTTTGACATTGAAAGCTCTCTCACAGAGCTGGAGCCTGCCTACTGCACCCCTCTGGAGGAAGAGAATTCTAGGTAAAGCAGCTGAGGGGAAGGGTTAAAAGTTAACGTACTGCAGCAAAGGTTGTAGATGATCCAGCAGTACAAGCATTCGGGTTTATCCTATTCTCCACAGCCACAAGGAGACCATCTATCAGTGGCACCAGGTCCACAACCTAGTCTGAAGCTTGACCAAAAAGGGCTTGAATTTTCAGAGCTTGGTTATTACCTCCACAGTGACTGCACAAGAAAAGGGAGGATGACTACAGAGGGTTGCAGTCATTTGCATGATCACAGCCAAGGTGACATGGCTGCAGACTCTGCTTTTGTGAGCTGCAGAACTAGAATGCATTCTTTCTTCTCGCAATTGATTTGAAATAAGTCATCAGCGCTCCCCGTTTCCCATTACAACCACTCAATAGCACCACAATAACCTATTGCTGGAGGCACCTCAGGGATATCATCTTCAAATGAAAGAATAAGCCTCCCCTTCAAGCACCATATGAAGCATCAATTCCTTTTTTCATTCATCCAGGAAACAAGACAAGGATGGATGCAGCATCAGAAAGAGGAATATAAGGTATACGTACATACCATATGTATTGCACATATAGGAAACAGACACACTGGCCACAATTTGACTTTGAAGCTTTAGTTCAGCGGTTCTCAAACTGGGGGTTGTGACCCGTTAGGGGGTTGGGAGGTTATTACATGGAGGGTTGTGAGCTGTCAGCCTCCACCCCAAACTCCACTTTACCTCCAGCATTTATAATAGTGTTAAACATTAAAAAAAAAAAAAGTGTTTTTAATTTATGGGGGGGGGGGGGGCGTCACACTCAGAGGCTTGCTGTGTGAAAGGGTCACCAGTACAAACGTTTGAGAACCACTGCTCTCGTTGATCAGTAAAGTAGGCTGTAACCTTCCACAAGATTCTCAAAGTCTCAGATGTTCAATTTTACTGGGGAATCTGAGTAAATGGCTAAAGATAGGGTGCAGGGAAGGGCAATGAAACTACTCAGGAACACGGAAAAATTCTCACATGATGAAACTGAAAAAACTGGGACTGTATACCTTAGAAAGGACATGAATGGGAGGGTACATGATAAAAGTATGTAAAGATAAATTGGAGAATTGGTCTGAAATCAACAAGATGAAATTCAATAAAGACACGTGAAAAGTATTTCGCTTAGGAAGGAAAAATCAAATGCTCAATTACAAAATGGGGAACAGCAGTGATAGTAGGGCAGAAAAAGATGAGAGAGTTACAGTGGATTACAAATTAAATACAAGTCAATGGTGTGATGCAATTGCAAATATTGTGGGGTGTATCAGCAGGAGTATTGTATGTAAGACATGGGAGGTAGTTGTTCCACTATCAGCACTGGTAATACCTCAGCTGAAGTACTGTAGCACCCAAAACTGGACACATTTGAATTAAGATACTGACAAACTGGAGAAAGTCCAGAGGAGAGCAACAAAAATGATAAAAGGTTCGGAATACCTGACCTATGAGGAAAAATTAAAAAAACTGGACATGGTTAATCTTGAGAAAAGACAACAGATAATAGTCTTCAAACATATTATGGGCTGTTATAAAGAGGTTTAGGCCAATCTCTAACTAGTAGGCATTATGTGTTTACCCCACATCTGCCTTCTGTGGGGTTTCCTATACCTTCCTCTGATGCATCTAATGCTGCCCAATATTGAAGAAAGGTTACTGGACTAGACAGATCACAGATCTGGTCTAGTAGGCAATTTTTATGTTCCTATGTCTTAAAGGGGAAAAGTGAATCTGACTATACATTAAGTACTGCTAAACACAAACTAAAATTAAAATACTTCCAATCTTCTCTAATCTGTCACTTACTAGTAACAGTAGAACATTTTCTGACAGAAATAGGATTCTGAAGTGGACAGTGCTCCTTTAAAATAACCTATTTGCCGTATTGTAATCTGACCTAGCCACTCGATGCCTCTTCCTATATGGAAACAAAGGTTTAGCCTCTTCCATTCACCAAAAGTAAAAAGAGGAATATTTAATTGCTGCACTTCATTGAAGAGCCCATTTTATTTTGTCCTCTGTGGATGTGAGTGGCTGCCGAGAAAACTTCAAGCTAGCCTGATTTCCGAGCATGTTCCGCGCCTTCTCAGACATCCTATTGAGGTGATGCCTTGTCATTCTCCACCTTATCTGACCTCACCCAGCCCTTCCATCTGCTGGTCAATGAAAATTACACTTCAATCATAGAGATATTAGGCAACAACATTGCACTTTACCAATGTGTTTATTTGCACTACGATCATAAGTCCAGTTATCTTAGACAAAGAAAACCCCCCAGCACACAGAAAACTCTGAAAACCACAGCCCAGTCTCCCTGAGCCACCAGCAGGAACAGCCGGCCATCTCTATTGCTCTTCCCCTGGGACTCCAGTCATCCTGCCAATGGCCCCAGAACCCTCCCCTCTTGGCTGGCCTGTCACTGTCCAGTCAACACACGGACCCTTAGCAGATTCATCACACTGCCCTCTGATGACCTGCTAGCATTCAGCCATTTCACTGCAATACTTCTGCCTGCTGGGGTGCTTGCAGTGCAGTAGCAGTTATAAAATTGCTGCTTAAATTACAATCAGTTTACTTGGTTTATAGAATCATAGAAATGTCAGAGCTCGAGAGGTCGTCTAGTCCAGCCCCCTGCGCTGAGGCAGGACCAAGTAAATCTAGACCATCCCTGACAGGTGTTTGTCCAACCTGTCCTTAAAGCCCTTCTGTGACGGGGATTCCCCAGCCTCCCTTGGAAGCCTGTTCCAGAGCTTAACTACCCTGAGAATCAAAGTTTTTCCTACTATCTAACCAAAATCTCCCTTGCTGCAGATTAAGCTCATCACTTCCTGTCCTATCTTCAGTGGACACGGAGAACAATTGATCACTGTCCTCTTTATAACAGCCCTTAACCTATTGAAAGAAAGACTTATCAGGTTCCCCTCAGTCTCTTCTCAAGACTAAAGAGGCCCAGTTTTTCCTACCTTTCCTCACAGGTCAGGTTTTCTCAACCTTTTATCATTTTTGTTGCTCTCCTCTAGACTCTCTCCAACCTGTCCACATACGGGGGTAGGGATAGCTCAGTGGTTTGAGCATAGGCCTGCTAAACCCAGGGTTGTGAGTTCAATCCTTGAGGGGGCCACTTAGGGATCTGGGGCAAAATCAGTACTTGGTCCTGCAGTGAAGGCAGGGGGCTGGACTCGGGGGTCCTTTCGGGGTCCCTTCCAGTTCTAGGAGGTAAGTATATCTCCATATATCTTTCCTGAAGTATGATGCCCAGAACTGGACACAATACTCCACTCATTGGTGCCTAATAGAGTGGGAGAATTACCTTCCATGTCTTACATACAACACTCCTGTTAATATACCCCAGAATGATATTTACACCTTTCACAACTGCATCACACTACTGGCCCATGTTCCAATTGAGTATGTTTAGGCACACAGACAGCAAGAGAGCAGTTAATGCAAGGAGAACTCTCCCTCTGCTGCTCCCTCTTTCAAATTACATCTCTCTCTCTCTTTTTAGTGACATCTAATATGTAGTCTTGATACTTCATGAGATCAACATTTTAACTACACACCTAATTATATAATCAACTTCGCTGACTGAAGCAAAAGTTTCTGGAGTAAATATGCAGAGATGAGTGGGAGGAAGAAATGGAATTATACTCCCATTTGAAGTAGTGAGTGCAGAGAGGCCTGTAAAAGCTTTGGGTGAACTCAGAAAATTGGCAAGTTTGACATGCTTTAACTAAAAAACAGTGACTAGGAGGAATCACGGAACAAAATTAAGCAAATAAGACATCTTGTATATTCCCCTGACCAGGGCCATGTCCTTAGGACCAAGAAATGTGGACACAGTAAGCTCCAGATATCCTTCCTTACCGACCTCATTTTAGAGAGACCAGGTGGGCCAGGGTGAACCGCTTTTATTGGATCAACTTCTTTTGGGGTTTAGATATTTTAACTGAGCAGGTATTACCCGAGGTGGGGGAATCAATTTGGAAACGGTACCTCCGGATTTTCTAACAATGCGGCTACACTCTCTCCAAAGCTGAGCGGGATCTGCAGCACCGAGGTTCTCCACAGTCTCCGTGCACTGAGGCTGTAGGGAACAATCGGCTGGCTGACACCTAAAGCTCGGGTGGCACCGAAGGAGGCATCCCGTATCTGCCAGGGTTAATGGTACAGTATAGCCTTTTAGAGTTTTACCCGAGCCAAGGGAACAGATCCATT
>NW_020665349.1:547063-696208 GCF_002925995.2 Terrapene triunguis
TTACAAGGGGTAAGGGAGCAGCGTTTGATTAGCTAATAGAGTTAATGAAACTTAAAACACACGACTAAAATATCTACTAACAATATTTATAAACAAAGATGCAGCAATTAGTAATAACTGATACTTACAAATACAAACCAACGCATAACTACCGGCAAACGTAGAAACTCTGTTTGAAACACGTGAGCTGAGAGAGAGGCTTCGAGGTGATCAGGCTCGGTTACAGGTGTACATAGGATTCGTTTTTCTTTCTCCTCTCCCTGCCTGCACATGGCAGGCAGGCCCATAAAGTACCAACTATGACATCATAGAAGTGTCATAGGGGATGGGGCCCAAAACCTGTTTGTGTTCGTTTCTGATTGGCACAAGCAAAGTTTACACCAAGTAGGGGAGCAGGTGCCTCAAAGTCTGGCTTTGCCCCCAAAAGGTGAGGAAATGCGTATTGTTTTAGAATGCGTGCAACACTGAATGACAAAAGAAGAGGCCAGGGCAATACCGGTATGGGCAAGTTTTACAGGATGCAGACAGGAACTCATCTCAACAGAGCCAAGCTTTTGAACTTACACAGAGCTCTGTGGAGCTCGAAAGCTTGTCTCTTTCACCAACAGAAGTTGGTCAACAACAGATATTACTTCACCCACCTCGTGCCATATATCCTGGGACCAACGTGGCTACAATAACACTGCATAACTCATTTTAGAACATTTTAGAAAACTGAACTGTATTTAGCAACCGTTAGCCAACGTGTACAATGTATTTTTAAACACTACTTCACACAATGTGGACACAGTTGTGTTTAACAACAAGTTAGCTAGTGGCAATCAACCCAAGGGTCCCCCAATTTTTCTGGTCTCAAAGGCTGATGGTTGTTTCACCTCTCAGGCCATGTGTACACTAAAGGGTCTACAGCGGCATACCTAATGCACTCTAGCTAGGCTGGCATAACCTATAGTGCAGACACAGCTTACAGTGATGGAAGGGGTTTTTGTGCCACTGTAGGAACTCAAGCAACAATAGCTGGATCAATGGAAGCATTCTTCCAGCGACCTAGCTGTGTCTGCACCCATCACTGTTTCACACCCCTGAGCGCTGTAGCTATGTCAACTTAAATTTTAAGCATAGATCAGGCCTCAGGGATAGTCTGTGTCAAGCTCCTTAACAGCGCGAGACACAAACAGTCCAATGAAAATTGAAGTTTAGATGGGAGAGAGAGAAAATCAGATTAAAACAAAAAACTGTCTCCACGTCGTACTTAGTCTGGCACTCTGCAAAAGCTAGGCTAGATAGGTATGATTTAAGATTAGTCACAGGAAATGCTTATCTCCTATATCCCTTCTGAGCTTTGCAGCCAGACAGTCTGTCCATGAGACAGCTTCTGGTTTTGGGTCCTCCTTGGGGTCCCCTTAGTTGTACCATCCAGGTTACTATGACATGCCCTCCAGTTCTGCCCCTAAGGCTTGGTCTACACTAAACCCCCAAATCGAACTAAGGTACGCAACTTCAGCTACGTGAATAACGTAGCTGAAGTTCGAAGTACCTTAGTTCGAACTTACCTCGGTCCACACGTGGCAGGCAGGCTCCCCCGTCGACTCCGCGGTACTCCTCTCATCTAGCTGGAGTACCGCAGTCGACGGCGAGCACTTCCTGGTTCGACTTATCGCGTCCAGACAAGACGCGATAAGTCGAACCCAGAACTTCGATTGCCAGCCGCCGAACTAGCGGCTGGGTGTAGACATACCCTAATATGGCACAGCAAGTTTCAAAGCATTCTGCCCAGGCACATGGATCTTACAGCACTTAGAAAAATCAGATCTGAAGAGAAACTGCTGCAACCTTAATTAGTGTTACTGCTGCTGTTCCCCCATAACACAGTGATCATCCTTCAAGTCAACGGTTATTACACTGAACCTCTCTCTTATTTGACTTAATAATCATCAGTGTCCAATACTTAAACTGTACTGCAACAACATGCTGACTTTTTAAAGCATGACCACTAGATTCACCTAAACTCTGGCACCCTGACATTAAGGAAGTTTAAAATGTTTTCTTGAAAGCGGGCATATATTGTCTGATGTACTACAACCCATGAACTCTATATTAACTGGAGCAAAACCAAGTAATGACTGGAAGTATTTCTTTTGAGATTTTTGTTAAATACCTCACTTTTTCATTTTTTAGTTCCAATAGTAATTTAGAAATAAATATTTTGAACTTGTTAAGATTGTAGGCTGGGAGACTATACAAATATGAGAAAGTAGCTTTGTGTGTAGTGGGAGGCTGTCTTCCTGAATTACAAAAATATTCTGGGTTTTTAAGTACCCACAAGTCGTCATGGTACCATATAAAAACTTCATTTTCAGGCATTTTGTCAAGAGCCAGGGTATCAAGAAAAATTCAGCATGTAACATAAATGCTTATTCCGCTCATAGGCAGCAGCAAAAATAGCAGAAATAAGGTGCTAGGTGCTGTCCGGAACATAAAGGAAGATCCAGGCTTGATTATTAAGCGAAATCGTGGATAGAGTGAAGAAACCAGGAAGAGGTAGAAGACAAAAAGAACAGAAATACAGGGTATAGCATAGTTTTGCAAAGGGTACGTCTTCATTACCCGCCGGATCGGCGGGTAGTAATTGATCTAGCGGGGAATCGATATATCGCGTCTCGTTAAGACGTGATATATCGATCCCCGAACGTGCTCCCCGTCGACTCCGGAACTCCACCAGAGCGAGCAGCGGTAGCGCAGTCGACGGGGGAGCCGCGGCCGTCGATCCCACGCCATGTGGACCCCAGGTAATTTGATCTAAGATACTTCGACTTCAGCTACGCTATTCGCGTAGCTGAAGTTGCGTATCTTAGATCGATCCCCACCCCAGTGTAGACCAGCCCAAAGACTTGAAGGTTTTTGCCAGTGAAGGGATTATAGGAAGTATGTGACTTGGCCAGAGCAGCAGGCAAAGTGTAGATCCAAACTAAAGCTCTGGAACTCATATACAAAGCCTGAATGAGATAAATGCACAATCCCCTTCCATCTACGATGAGACATAACAGCTACAAACATCCAGTACACCACCAGGTAACTGAGTCCAGGTACAAACTAGGAGTCAGAGCCAGGCCGCCTCAACAGCAGTGCCAAAGCTTTCAAACACCCACCATCTTCAGGTCCCACTACAAGACTCGCTCCTTCAGCGGAGCACTCAGCAAAGAAATGCCAGGAGTGCACACAGAGGAAAACAAAGCTCTCACCCAAGAGGACTGAGATAGATGAACTGGACAGAGGAGTTGGACAGAGACTGATTGAGTCTTAGGCACTATGAATCCATGCCTGCAGTCCCAGTTGCTAGTGTCACAAGATCACATCATAATCGAAGTAGGTTTCTAGCTTATGTGGTTGTGAAGAAAAGCTTGGAAAGGTGACCAGAGTCATCTCTGCCTGAGTCTGTAGAGAGCCTGAGACAATAGCTCTGAGATGGATGAACTGCCCCAAGCATTACAGTGGGTGTTCTTTGGGGCCCTTCCAACACCACTCAATGAGAAAAGTACAGCTGCTGGGGTGAACACTGGGGGGTCCTAATGTTATCTCTGCTGCTCTCAGGGTAGGGAAGCCCATGCCGTTACCACCTCTCCTAATGAGGGGCATGGCCATGGCACAGAAACGCAGTCATGGGGCCCCATGTTAAGATGTGCCTAAGGCTCCCAAATTGCTTTAATCTGGTTCTGATGCTGGATGCCAGCCTGTCTCTCTGACATCTCCTCGTGGAAGTCTAGCTATCAGCTCAAGCTCAACACGGCTAAAGCAGAGCTCCTAATCTCCCCCCTCAGCTCTCCCCCCTTGATCATGGTGTACACCACCACCATTCTACCTCTACAACCTGTGTTTCTGACTCGGACCTCTCTCCGAGTCCTCACATCCAGGATCTGTCTACGTCGCAAAGATTCTTTCTGAATAATCTCTCAGAGATACAGCCTTTTCTATCCAGCCACACAGCTAAAACACTCCTCCGGTCTCCTATTGGCTCATGTCTCAATTACTGTAACATCCTTTTTTTCTGGCCTTGATATATGCCGTCTTGCCCAGCTTATCTCCATTTAGAGTACTACGGCAAAGAATTTTCCGAGCACATCATTTTGACCATCCCCTCCTCTTTCTGAATCCCTTCACTGGCTCCCCTCTTCTCTATCATATCAGACATAACCTGCCTGTATTCACTTTTTAAGGCCCTTCTCTTTCTCATTCAGTATTGACAGTCAGCTCCTGCCACCCATCAATCCATGCCACCACCTCTATTGCTTACTGGTAATATTTTCACACACGCCCCTTGGAGCGTTCTCCCATGCTACCCTTCGTGCCCGGGAGGCACTCCCAGTAAACAGCCATAAAGCTACTCTTATCTTCCTTCAGAAACCCCCTAAAAACTCTCCTTTGCCATGAGGCCTACAAAAACCTTGACAACGGTTAGCCTGCTGGTATGCTGAGACCACAGCCTGTCACGCTGCCTCCCCCCAACCATTTGTTTGTTTCCTTGTACTCCCCCATCTGTCTGTATCCATCTATCATCTTACCTTATACTCCTTGGGGCAGGGACTGTTTTTTTGTTGGGTGTCTGTACAGCGCCTAGCACCATGAGGTCCTCAGCTGTGCTTGGGGCTCAAAGGAGCTATGGCCATACAAATAAATAGTAATAATAATGGGGGTGCTCAATCAGGATGTGCCTACAGCTCCCAAATTGTCTTAATCTGGTCCTGATGCTGGACAACAGGCAACATAAAATGAAAGTCGGGAGGCCACAGAGGAGGCAAGCTACAGAGATGACCAAGGCAAGGTTCAAAGTTTTGGCTGTGAGAATTATTACACATCAGCCCAGAAACTGCCTGGCAGTCACTAGTCCACTGCAAGTGGACACAACTGCTGGGTTACACTTGTTACCAACCAGGGGGTTGCCCACCTGTGAAACCATTATTGGCAGATGCCCTTGTTACAGCCAGGTTCCATGTCCATCCAATGAGATCACCAATCCCAGCAGCAGCCACAAGAGGGGTGCAAGAGGAAAAAACCCATTCTCAATCTCGGTTATGAGCAGGTTGCTTTTAGCCACTCTTTTCAGCTCTGGAATACTAGGGCACACTCCTGGGCTCAGACCTCTTGTCTGGCGCCCTTCCAGCCATCCTAACCCCTAAAACTGGTGTCTGATTCCCCAAATCCCACTAGGAATTACCCCACATTCCCATACAGCTCCACGTGGTGATCTAGAGAGCACATCTTGAGACTACTATAGCTTTGGGCTGAGACATGGTAATCTTCCTTTCTGTAGAGCTATACTCTCCATAAAATTATTCCATCCAAGAAGACAGACACCAGTTGGTTAAAGATAATCGAATAACCTCTAGAGATCCATATGTGAAGTACACACATGCACATTTCTCTTCATCACTTTCTCTGCAGATCTTAACATGTGCGCCACACAGAGATGAGGTACTGCGTCACATTATAACTGACAGCACCAAGTCCCACTATCGCACCAATAATAATGAAGCCAGACACAGCTTTTGCACTTTCAGTAAAGAGATCTGACAAGCTCCACAAAATAGGTCTGAATCCCACACTGGTGATGAATATTAATCTCACAACCTAGGCAGACATCTTCCCAGATCAGCAAGAAATCTAATGAAAAATGCAAATGACTTGCAGTAAACCTCTATAAAAGGATACAAATCCCACCACAAAATAGTCACCTAAACCCCACAGGGAATGCACAGCAATTTACTGTACCTGTGGTTGATTAAAAGATGAACTACATTGAATGAGTTAGAGAGGCAGATTAGTGCCTCAGGAAGGGAAGAACATGCTGTACCCAAAGTGGACACAAATTAGAAAGCAAATTCTGAAACATACTTCTCCCACTCCCTCCTCAGTATGTCAATTCTGGTCATGTGCAATCAAGTCATTGAATCTGCCTACCCTTCCTTTCAAATAAAGATGGAAGATGAGTTTAATGTTAGAATGAGAACGTCATGCTTCCTGGTACTTATGTATTCACTAGTTATTACAATTGTGAGCCAAGTTGGGATTTCAACTATGCTCTACAGCCAAAATGCTTCTGAAATAAATGTAGTCACACTTTACTAATTCTGGGTCACTGAGAACGAAAATGATGCTTAAAATTGTTGATTGGCTCTAGTTTTCAAGATATGCTATTGGGTCAGTATATACGACCCTTGACTTGGGAATGGCGGAGGATAAGTGAGTTATAAAGGGAAGGGATCTCAATTTAAACCAGAAAATGACTAAAATACATCTTTGACTGGATCTATGAATAAATCTATGACTGGGTTTGGAATGTACTTGCTTTTTAGGCAAAACAATGAATGATGCAATCTGAAGCTGGTATTGCGTCATACATGATATGAATTGCATCATGTTATTCCTAGAAGTCATGGATGATGCGATCATAACGAAGCTTACATCACTCTGCTGAACAAATTGCCCTATATCAGCTCTAGAAATCATACAGTGTCGTGCTCTCTTATTTGTCAGTGTTTAATTTTGCAAAGGGACACATTTCTGTTTAGCCAAAGTGAGCAGAGATGCCTCGTACTTGTGTGAACAGTGCAGATAACTTCTGCTATGTTTGTGGTGAAGTGACTTTTGCATCACAAAAGCGCAGTATAACCACTATGGTTAAGAAAGCCTATCACCTTTATTTTGGCTGCAAAATTGGAGATCAGGACAAGAGGTGGGCCCCACACATATGCTGCAACACTTGTGCAACAAATCTTCGCCAGTGGTTGAACAGGAAAAGGAAATCTATGCCTTTTGCAGTGCCAATGATTTGGAGAGAGCCAACAGATCATACCAGCAATTGTTACTTCTGCATGGTGCCTCCCGTTGGGAAAGGTGTGTCAAAGAAGAAAAAGTGGACTGTGCATTATCCAAACATTCCATCAGCTATACGCCCAGTACCCCACGGAGAAGGACTGCCGGTTCCTGATGCACCAGAATCATTCTCACTTGAGTCAGACGAGGAAGAGGAAGAGGATGAAACTTCTGGTCCTGAACCATCAATGTCACAGGACCCACATTTTCTCCCATCCTCCTCCTCTGAACCGCACCTCATAACACAAGGTGAACTGAATGACCTTGTCAGGGATTTGGAACTACCCAAGAGTAAGGCAGAGCTGTTGGGCTCCAGACTACAGCAGTGGAATCTCCTGGCAGGTGATGTTAGGGTTTCCATGTTCCGTGACCGTCAAAAGGATCTTGTCCCATTCTTCTTCATGGAAGGTGATCTTGTAGCCTGCAACAACATCGATGGTATGATGGCAGCCCTCAACATCGTTCACGATCCAGATGAGTGGAGACTGTTCATTGATTCATCGAAGACGAGTCTTAAAGCTGTTTTACTGCATAATGGCAATGTTTTGCCATCAATTCCAGTTGGTCATGCAGTCCATATGAAGGAAACCTATGACAACATGAAACAACTTTTGAGGTGCATAAACTATGACCAACATCAGTGGCAGCTTTGTGGCGATCTGAAGGTTGTTGCTCTCTTGCTTGGTCTGCAGACTGGATACACAAAGTACTGCTGTTTTCTCTGCGAATGGGATAGTCGTGTAAGAGATTCCCACTACATCAAGAAAGATTGGCCACTCCGACAGTCATTGGAGCCTGGGAGGAAAAGTGTTCAGCATCCACCACTTGTTGAATCAAGGAAGATTTTGTTACCACCCTTACACATCAAGCTGGGTCTGATGAAGAACTTTGTCAAGGCCATTGACAAAACACAAGCAGCTTTCAAGTACCTCCGTGGAAAATTTCCAAGGTTAAGTGAAGCTAAGATAAAGGAAGGTGTCTTTGCTGGTCCTCAGATTCGTGAACTTCTTTGAGATGATGCATTTGACCATGCACTGCGTGGCAAGGAAAAGACGGCATGGAAAGCCTTCCAGTTAGTGGCAATAGATTTTCTCGGAAACAACAAGGCAGACAACTACAGGTTGTTGGTGGAAAACCTCCTCAAGGCATACAAAAGCCTTGGTTGCAACATGTCACTAAAGATACATTTTTTGCACTCTCCTCTAGATTTTATTTCCACCGAACTGCGGAGCAGTGAGCGACGAGCACGGCGAGCGATTTCACCAGGACATTGCAACAATGGAGAAACGCTATCAGGGCAAATGGAGCCCATCAATGCTTGCAGACTATTGCTGGACAGTGACAAGAGATGCTCCATTTAATGAATACAAGAGACAAGCCAAGAAGCGCCGAGTAGACACTGAATAGGACTAAACTATGTACATAATAGCTTTTTGCCTTTTGTTTCATAATAAATTTTATTTATAACACCCTTTTGCTGATTTTTAAAGTGTTACATAAACAGGACAGGTGAAATATTATCATGTAAAGCAACCATAAACACATGAAAAGACCTAGGTTTACAATTTAAGATTAAAACTCTACTATCTACACAATATACACAGACATAAAATGTAAAAACTTAAATATCTTAAACAGTAGCCAATCAGTTGTTTTAATTGTCATATTTGAATTCAGCACATCAAAATACATAATAAATAGCACATTTTATCTCTGAAGCAGACGACTTCTCAAAAATTGTAGACCAGTGTTATGGGTTAAGTACCAGTGTGCTTAGTGCTGTACAATAGGTTACTCCTGGGGGAATTCTGCACTACTGCGTGTGCACATAATTAATTTTTTGCACAGAAAAAAGTTTCTGACAAAATGTTGCTGCAGTTCCGCCTTTTGCCCACCAGAGGGTGCTGTAGCAATAGAACACAGCAGCAGCCAGCTAGGGAAGAGAAAGAGCCTGACTTCTTTGCAGCGCCTGTCAGGCCTGGTCAGGAGACAGGGGCTATGGGGAGACAGCGTTGGCCTGCTGGGGGACCAGAGAGGGGCTCATAAGGGCTAGTGGGGGAGGACAGACTGGGACAGTGGGGGAGTGGAGGCACAGGGCCACGGGGGGGAAGGAGGTGCAGGGCCACATCGTGATGGCGGAGGCGGTGCAGAATTATTACTCAGAGTTCTGTATTACTATACCTAGTAAGGAATCTATTTGTCAAAAAAACATTTCCTGAATGTTTTTTGTTGTCTGTATTGTTACAGACATACTTGCTGACAGGTATTTTGAAATAAATGACCCAAAATAATTGAAACTGGTGTGATTATATAATTTTTCAGTGCAGAATTCCCCCAGGAGTAAATATGTCGAGAGTGGTGCTTGTTTTAAAAGGCTTATGGCCTGAACTAGCCATAACAAAATTCAGACACAATATACTGGCTGGCCTACAGACACTTCTAAGTGGCCACCTTTGAATCCTGTGAGTACCCTTTAAATACACGTCCCTAAAAACATGTATGTATTTCAATTTGCCATGACCAAAACAAGGAGAGATGAAGAAAAAACAGGAAGTTTTTTAAAAAAAAATGCTAAATGTTATCCCATTTTCTATAAAAAAGTATTAATTCATAAGAAATTACGTAAATAAGCTAACATGGCAGAGGTAGATATTGATTGCTTTATGTGGAAAGAAAGTAAATTTGGTTTTAAAACTCAGAAAAGTTGAAAAGTATGGTGACAGATTATAGAGAAATAAATGGTTTCAGAGTAGCAGCCATGTTAGTCTGTATCCGCAAAAAGAACAGGAGTACTTGTGGCACCTTAGAGACTAACAAATTTATTTGAGCATCAGCTTTCGTTGGCTACAGCCTACTTCATCTTTTTTTAGAGAAATAAATGTTATTTATGTAATGTAATCGGTATTTTGTTATGTGATATAGAAGCATGTTAAAAACAAACTAAGTTAAAAAAAATAGTGGAGACTGGGATTCAATTGATAAACCAGTTCACAGCTGAATCAGTCACTGAATTCCCCTCCACTTTGACAGGTTTGTTACCACCACATCAAAAGAAATTACAAGTCTCCTGCTGGCCTGACATTTTTTTTGCTGGCTCTTTTCAAACTCTCTTTAAAAAAAAAAAAAAAAAAAACCACCCTTCCAAAAACTAAAATCAGAAGCTTCATTTGGGTGGGTTCAGTTGCAATTCTTTCCCTGAACAGGCTCCTGAAATACCCTGGGAAACATTGGAAGTTATCCCATTGAGAAACAAGTCTATTCACATGCAACACCCACATTTTTATTTTCTGAGATCCCTACCTGGAGGGTCATTTGCCAGAAATGAGGATCTTTTATTTCTATAAGGGGTTCATCTGCTCCTACTGATTATTAAGAACATAAGAACAGCCCTACTGGGTGGGACCAAAGGTCCATCTAGCCCAGTATCCTGTCTTCCGACAGTGGCCAGTGCCAGGTGCCCCAGAGGGAATAAACAGAACAGGTAATCATCAAGTGATCCGTGCCCTGTAGTTCATTTCAAGCTTCTGGCAAACAGAGGCTAGGGACACCATTTCTACCTATCATGGCTAACAGCCATTGATGGACCTATCCTCCATGAATTTATCTAGTTCTTTTTTGAATCCTGTTATGGTCTTGGCCTTCACAATATCCTCTGGCAAGGAGTTCCACAGGTTGACTGTGGATAGCTAATGTGATGACCCATTTTTAAAAAAGGCTCCAGAGTCCATCCTGGCAATTACAGGCCGGCAAGCCTAACTTCGGTACCAGGCACATTGATTGAAACTATAGTAAAGAACAAAATTATCAGACACATAGATGAACATAATTTGCTGTGGAAGAGTCAACATGGTTTTTGTAAAGAGAAATCATCCTCACCAACCTACTAGAATTCTTTGAGGGGTCAACAAGCATGTGGACAAGGGTGATCCAGTGGATATACTGTACTTAGATTTTCAGAAAGTCTTTGACAAGATCCCTCACCAAAGGGTCTTAAGCAAAGTAAGCTGTCATGGGATAAGAGGGAAGGTCCTCTCCTGGATCAGAAACTGGTTAAAAGATAGGAAACAAAGGGTAGAAATAAATAGTCAGTTTTCAAAATGGAGAGAGGTAAATAAAGAAAGGAGGGATAGCTCAGTGGTTTGAGCATTGGCTTCCTAAACCCAGGGTTGTGAGTTCAATCCTTGAGGGGGCCACTTAGGGATCTGGGGTAAAATCAAAATTGGTCTTCCTAGTGAAGGCAGGGGGCTGGACTCGATGACCTTTCAAGGTCCCTTTCAGTTCTAGGAGATGGGATATCTCCATTAAAAAATAGTGGTGTCCCCCAGGGGTCTGTACTGGGACCAGTGCTGTTCAACGTATTCATAAATGATCTGGAAAAAGGAGTAAACGGTGAAGTGGCAAAATCTGCAGATGATACAAAACTACTCAAGATAGTTAAGTCCAAAGCAGACTGCGAAGAGCTACAAAAGGATCTCACAAAACTGGGGGACGGGGCAACAAAATGGCAGATGAAATTCAATGTTGATAAATGCAAAGTAATGCACATGGGAAAACATAACCCCAACTATATATTTAAAATGATGGGGTTTAAATTAGCTGCTACCACTCAAGAAAGCTCTTGGAGTCACTGTGGATAGTTCTCTGAAAACATCCAGTCAATGTGCAACGGCAGTCAAAAAAGCAAACAGAAAGTTTGGAATCATTAGGAAAGGGAGAGATAATCAGACAAAAAATATCATATTGCCTCTATATAAATCCATGGTGTCACGGAGTAAGGGGGGACTCAGGGCCCTGCACCCCCGGCGTCCTGCGATTCACCATGACTCTCAGCCAGCCAGTAAAGCAGAAGGTTTATTTAGACGACGGGAATACAGTCCAAGACAGGTCTTGCAGGTACAGACAACAGGATACCCCTCAGTTAGGTCCATCTTGGGGTCCTCGGGCACCCCAGCCCCCCCTCCGGAGGTCAGAGCCCTCCCTGCCTCCCAGCCACCTCACCAGCCCGCTTCCCAGACTCTGCCTTCAGCGACCCCTCCCACAGCCTTTGTTCAGTTTCCCGGGCAAAAGTGTCACCTGGCCCCAGCCCCCTCCTGGGTTCTCATGTTACATGCTCAGGTATTCTCCGTAAGTCAGTCTCCCATCCCCCCATTGCAGACTATCCTAGCCACACTTCCCTGTCACCATTCAAAGACCACAGTAAGAACAGTCCCAGTTCGTCACACATGGTACGCCCACATCTTAAATACTGCGTGAAGATGTGGTCACCCCATCTCGAAAAAGATATATTGGAATTGGAAAAGGTTCAGAAAAGGGCAACAAAAATTATTAGGGGTATGGAGCGGCTGCCATATGAGGAGAGATTAATAAGACTGGGACTTTCCAGCTTGAAAAAGAGACAGCGAAGGGGGGATATGATAGAGTTCTATAAAATCATGACCGGTGTGGAGGAAGTGAATAAGGAAGTGTTATATACTCCTTCTCATAAGATAAGAACTAGGGCTCACCAAATGAAATTAATAGGCAGCAGGCTTGAAACAAATGAAAGAAATATTTCTTCACTCAATACACAGTCAACCTGTGGAACTCCTTGCCAAATGATGTTGCAAAAAGGAACTAGAAAAATTAATGGAGGATCGGTCCATCAATGGCTATTAGCCAGGATGGGAAGGGATGGTGTCCCTAGCCTCTGTTTGCCAGAAGCTGGGAATGGACGACATAGGATGGATCACTTGATGATTCCTTCTGAAGCACCTGGAATTCGCCACAGTTGGAAGACAGTATAATGGGCTAGGTGGAGCTTTGGTCTAACCCAGTATGGCAGTTCTTATGTCCTGATTGCCTGTTTACTTCAATGCCTATCTCCCAGTTTCTTCACCTTAACCACACTCTACACCTGTCCCTTATACCTTCTTCTTCTCACCTGTTCTGTCCTCCTCACCTTCTCTCCCTCACCTGGTCTTTCCGTTCAGGTAATTTCCTCTGAACTAAACCCAACGCCCCAAAAACAACAAAACTAACATGACATGTGCCACCATCACATTGATTGCTCGGCTTGTATGTTATATCCCTTTCTCCTATACCTTGGTCTTGTCTATTTAGACTGTAAGCTCTTCAGGGCAGGGACTACTACTACTCTGTTTGTAAAGGGCCTAGCACACTGTGGCCCTGACCTTGGCTGGTCCTTAGGCACTACTACTGTGGTAAACATGATTAAGAATAGCCTGCTCTCCAGGTGCAGATTTTGCAATAAGTAACATGCAAAGAAACCAGAAAAATACTTCTCTTGACTATTTAAATCCAGATACACAGTACTGAAAGGCTCCAATTAGCTCCTGATTAAATGACAATCTTACGCAGTTACACAGGTTTCCACAGAAATATGCATGGCATCTCCCCCACACAATAAAATATGCTGTGTGACAAAATCCATATATACATATGGAAAACAGGGAAAATGGAGACAAACAGCACTGAGTGATAAAAAGACAGCATATGCCAGAACAGTTTTCTGCCTTAGCTACGGTTTGTTTTTGAAACTCGAAGAATGACATTAAGGGTCTGTTCATGCAATATTAATAGCTAATGCTCCTTCTGTGATCTCTCAAGTGCTCAAGTTAGACTTGGGGTGGGAGGTTGTTTTTAAAGCCCCATACTTTGTAAGTCAGGACCCATTGCTATCAGTGTAGTGCAGCTTTTCTTGTACAGATTGTTTCATCGATTTACAAAACTGGGAAACAGAACCCCCTACTCCCACACTAAATCTTTAAAAAAAGTGTTAAGTCTGGCTTTCCTGAAAGCCAACCCTATTTTTAAAAGCTGGTTACGTGAGGATTCCTAATCACAACCCGTGTCTCCCACTCCACCCCCAGCTCTGATGTAGAGTAACTAATCTATTCCACTACTGGATGGGTCTATCAGCATTCCTAAAGACCACCACCACGTGCACTATGCACAGGTGATACATACACACTGTGGACTACCTAAAAGTACAGTCACTCCTCTGTTCTACTCATTTAATTGTGGGTCTCTACCTATGGAGTGTGCCTATTTTCTTCTGCTGCCCCCCCCCTCTTTTTTTTGAGTGGGGGTGGGGAGGGGAATTAATGGAAAAGAGGAGATTCTTAGACGTGAAGTTGGCAATGGTTGCCTTATCCAATATTATAGGGGTTTTCCACAGCCTGGGGGCTGCTGTAAAGAGGGCTTATTCCTATTATTAGACGTGGGCTCCATTAGTCTTAATGTAACATACAACTGCTGTAGTGGCCCTAGAAAGAGGCAAGTCCTTGATATCTCCCCAATAAAGACTTTCTATACCACTGCTGGAACCCTGAAGTGATTTAAGTACCGTCATAACTGGGCAGCCAAAGCAGGTTGAGGAGCAGCAGCAGAATATGCTCGCTGCAGCTCACCCTTTTTGGGAAATGCATTGTGCACCTGTTGCAGTTTCTTCATGAATTTATCCAGACCAAGGCAAACTGAGTTACATATGCCCCTTCTGGAGGTGGACAATGCATTTGACCAGGTTGCTCGGGAGGAGTGGAGAATTCTTGCTGCAAGCCAGAGTTGAAAGAAAGCACTTTTGGAGACAGTGTATAACTGGGAATCCAGAGACAGTAATGAGACAAAGTGTCTAGTCCATATCAGAAAGCCATCTATTTGACACAAATTCTCACTCTGTTCAGAAGCGAAAGACTGAAATAGCAGGGAGTAGCGCAGATCAGGAGTGAGATGCATTGGCAGAGTTGTGTGTGGATGTCAGTATAATCTTATGTGCTCTGGGGTAGAAACCTAATTCCCAACTTGAATTTGTTTCTTCTACTTTACTATCTAATGCATTGGGGAGGAGTAACAGACCTGCCCAGGGATCATGGAACATATTGTGCTTGTGATCTAACCTGGGGATTCACAACCTGGAGGCTGGGTCATAAAAACCCTACATTGCTTTATAGTTAGGCATTTTTGAAGCCTGTGTTATAATATGGGGTCACAATATGGGAAAGGTTGAGAACCACTCATCTCAGCTATGCATAAATGTATTTTTAAGAATGTAAAAGATACACTGGTTGCATCATTAGAATTCTTGTAAGAACATTTAATGACAATATAATTTGGCTCAACCGATATATAGCGTCCCATACATATGTGAAATTGGGGTGGGAGTGGCATTGTGATCCTGAAGAATTCCACAAACTTGAGAAAGGAAACTCAGATGGATTTCCCACCATTTTATACAAGATTATCTGGGTCCTGCAGTTTTACAGGAAGCTAGAAACCAAAAGGTGGAACAACTTAACGGGAAAGTCATCTACCCAATATGTGAGTTCTAACATTTCTCAAAAAAATAGTTATCTGCAAGATTTTCACAAAAAAACCCCAAATATTTCCTATAAGATTTCATCAATACTTTACACTAGTTCAGTTCTAACAAGTAATTACTAATTTAGGGTCAAGTTTAGCTCTCTTGTCACACCTGTGCAACCCAGATGATATCATGGTATGGGACAGAAGTGTCCAGCTCCATAATTTCAATGTTGGTATTTTCTTTAGTAGGCAGTGAAAAGAAATCAAAATGGACTGTTATTGTACTACAATGTTTAGAGAAGCATACAGGAAATCATGCTAGTAATTAAGGTTTCTAGTTGTACTGGTCCTTGGGAAAAGCTTTCTAGCCAGAAAGCTACACCCCAAGAAAGACTTACATAAGAATGGTCACACTGGGCCAGACCAAAGGTCCAGCTAGCTCAGTATCCTGTCTTCTGACAGTGAAATTTTCTCTTACTTTTCAATTTCTCTTTTCCAAAAAGGGCATGACTGCTGATTTTTCCTACCAGGGATTAGTCCATCTAAACTCATAATATATTAATGAATATGTAGAACTATTACCACTGTATACACATGGGAAATGATCCCTTTACTAGAGCTGTAATTCCGTGAATGTTCAGTGTAAATCAGGTTAAAAATTGGTGGTAAGTCTCTAAGAGAATCTTAATAAGGATGAGCAAACTTAATAAATACAAATGTTATTTCCACATAAGAAGTGTGTGAGTAGATATTTGAATCGGTGGATATGCCACCCTTTGAGGTGCTGACAGGGAAGATGAAATTTATCTCTCCTTCGAGCAGAGTAAATCTGCTGATTCTCTACTCATTGTAGAATGACTAACAGTGAGATGGAAATCAGAATTAATCAATGCAGATTACTTAAGTATCACAGTAGAGAAACCTTTTGCTAAAGACTGTGTCAGCAGAGATAGTGATGAAGCAAGGTGGGGCTCTGTGAAGGCATATGGTGGGATAAGTTTCTGCTTGGCAGATTTCTTCTGCTATTGCACAAGACTGGTCTGCCCATTAGCTAGAGAACAATCTGGTAGAGTGTGGTCATGGTCTACATACATACTTATGTACCCTCCATCGCTTCAGTATCCGAGTGCTTCCCACGTATTTACTGATTTATCCTCACAACACCCCTATAAAGTATGGGATAGCATTCCCATTAGACATATGAGGATCTGAAGTACACAGAAATGAAATGTTGCTTAAGTGCCTGAGGTCTGTAATAAGGTCAAAAATAATCCCTATCCTAACTGTTCTCTCCATTGTACCAATGGGATCTTTGAGGAAGGCAGGAAGTTAAAGCAGAGAAACTCTCTACAGATTTTTTTTCCCAGCATTGCATAATTTGATCTGTGATATTTCTCAGAACTGGAGGAAACCCTGCCAGATACAATATCTGGCAAAGAACATAAAAGTCTTGCAGATGGAGATGACATTCTCCATGTGATAACAAATCTATGGCAACCCTTAGGAAAAGTATATTTTCAGAACTGAAATATACAGAGCTTCAACTCACTTTTCTGTTACTGCGTGGGATGCTTTGGAAATGCACAGCTTAATCATCTTTGGAGTACTGGCCAAAGACATTTGCAAAGATATTTTTTAAATGATCAAGCGGGAGTAAAATAGTAAAAATATACTAAATTCCACCAAAACGATTAGCAGTCAGTACGCTATGAATAGTCCAGGAGCTTGGGAATTGGATATGGAGAGTTTCACCTTTGGGTCACCAATTCAAATCCAACCCAGATGGCTAATAATGGCAAGTAGTTGGCATTCAAAGTGTGTTGTTGACCTGTGGGTCTCAGTCCAGTTCCAAGTGGACAATTACTCAACTCACAACACATACAATCACAACTGGCACTAATTAGTACCCTGCCTACCAGTTTTCACCAATGATGGGAAGTGCCAAAGAGACTGAACTTCCTACACAATCCTAGAAGGTGTCCTTCCGTTCCAGTACAGGTGAACAGTACAGGACAGAGTAGGAAGGGCTTTCACTGACACTGCACTTCATTTGTCCACTGGACAAATACAACTTCATTTGCTAAGACTATCAATCCAGTGCCTTTCACAAACACTGCATTAACTTAAATAGGTTAATATTGTCAATTTCTTCTTTACTAGTAGGCACTAAAAATGGGGCAAACAGCACAGGAATGCAACTTCTGCCAAAAACGAAACCACAGCCCACAGCAGGCAGCCGGTATTTGATCATTAATTTGCATCGCACCCCTGAGGAAATCCTGGCAACAAAATCTTTGGCTGACATGCAGGACTATATTGGGAAACTAAGAACCATTTAGAGAATGCCTTCTGCTTAATTAACACATTACATAGACTCTAAAATTTATTATGAAACAATTTTCAAAAATGAGTGCCTAAAGCTGGGCTCCTAATACTTATTGAGGTGCCTAGAAAAGTGGCTCAATTTTCAGAACTGCTGAATATCCAGCAAGAGAGACTGAACGAGACTGATCCTTATCAGATCAACAAGGAGGTACAGGAGAACAGTCACTTACCCTGGGGGGAGGGTATCTGCAATAGAAGCAATTATCTAGACAGACCATGGAGTTACAGGACTATTAAAGAGAACAGAATTGAGGGTATTTAATTGGTAAAGATGAAGATTTCAAATCAAAACCATTTTGGAGAGAACTGCATCTATGAGAAAAAAATTCAAGGGAAAACATGGCCTAAATGCCTAAAGTAGAGCACAAAAGTGAATGAATCAATGTATTTAACCTTTTACCTAAAGTACGGGAAGAAATTTCACACCACCTTCCCTATATCAAAGCAGTAATGGTCTTAAAAAAAAAAAAAAAAAAAAAAGGGACAAATGGCTTCTGGATGGCAATGTTTACAGTACTCATTACAGTACTTTCAATACTCAGGAGTATGTCTATAGGGTCTTTAAATGTTTTTCTTTATCAAAAACAAATAGAAATACTCTTATATCTTCGTTAAATTTGCAGACTAACACAAGGATAAATTCATGGAGGTGAAGTCCATTAATGGACATTAGCCAGGATGGGTAAGGAATGATGTCCCTACCCTCTGTTTGTCAGAGGGTGGAGATGGATGGCAGGAGAGAGATCACTTGATCATTGCCTGTTGGTCCACTCCCTCTGGGGCACCTGGCATTGGCCACTGTCGGAAGACAGGATACTGGGCTAGATGGACCTTTGGTCTGACCCGGTACGGCCGTTCTTATGTTCTTAAGGGAAAAATCAGATTCAAATTTGCCTTAACTCAAAAGTTTCTTGGGCTCATCTACATTTGACAATTATTTTGGATTAAGGCAGGGAGTGAATTTAAAGCACAACAGTTTTCCAGAATAGCTCCCTGTGCAGACACTCTTGTTCCAGAATAAGAGTGCCTACATGGAAAAATTAACCACAATAGCTATTCTTATTAATTTCCCTGTATAGACAAGCCTGTTGTGCAGGGCCGGCTCTGGCTTTTTGGCCGCCCCAAGCAAAAAAAAAAAAAAAAAACCGGCGGCGCCGCCGGGGCCGGGGGACGGGGGGGGGGGGGAGGGAGCGGGAGGGAGAGAGAGAAAGGGGGCAGGCCAGGGCTTCAGCGGGGCGCTGCCACGCGGCCCCTCCCGCCCTGCCGCCTGCCGGGAGGGCTCTGTGCCGCTCTGGTCGGCGGGGAGGGAAGGACGCGGGCTGCTCTGCCGGGCTTGCTGCAGGGCACTCCCGTCCTCCGCGCTGCCGCCCCCTACAGGGCGGCCAGAGCGTAACACAAAAAAAAAAGGCAGCCGTGCCGCCCTACGATTGGGCGAATGCCGCCTCCTACAAGCTGCCGCCCCAAGCACCAGCTTGCTCGGCTGGTGCCTGGAGCCGGCCCTGCTGTTGTGTGAGGGTATGAGGATTCAGTCAGAGCCCTTGCTGGGCTAGAAACCATGGTTTTATTCTGGAATGATTAAAGTTAATTCTTTTTAGATGACTGCAGTAATCCAGGGACAAACCAGCTAAGAAATGGGAAAGTCACATTTTGACTCATCTGTAAGTCTCCATTCAAAGGAATTCAACAAACCAGCAAACACCGAGACAAACTCAATATACATTGGAAGAAGAAATTTTTAGTAATTTGCATATTCACAACTTACTGTACCTCTTTATATCTATCAAATCTTACATTAAAATCTTAACTCGCTGACTCATGATGCTGTAGGATGTATGCATAACACTCACATGAGGGCTAATCTCTTCCTAGGTGGGAGGCTGGATTGATAACCACATATGGCGCTTTCTATCTCTGGGTTAGTGGTTCAAATTCCTACCCAGATGATTAGCAAACCAAAGTTACTACAACCAGTTTCAGTATCTGTAAGAGGAGTTTGCCAGCTCAGGTCAATGGGTAATGGACATGTGGCTACTTTACCAAAACCAGAATTGTAATCATCAGTCATTGGCTTGTTTACCGATCACATTAGCAGAAAGTCAAAGCTTTGAATTCATATGGATACTGAATTTGCCTCTCACATCTGTAAGTGGTCCTTCCACATCAGGACAGAGATCCACTGGCACATGGTGATGTAGAGTAATCTCTGTGGTACTAGGTATAGATGCTACAATCCATTTCATTTTCTTCAGCAGGGATAATTTTGTCATATTCTCCATACTCTACGGCAGAACTAAATTCTGTTTTATTTGTATGCAAGAAGTATATACCATATGACATCAGTTAAACAAAAGCTTCCTTTCTTCTCAACACCAGTGCCCAACAAGCCCTGCCAGTTTTGTCCCTAAAGTTTGATACATATTCTTCTTAAAATCCCAGTTTGTCCAGTCCAAAATGTGAACTTACTTCATTGACCTTAAAATAGTCAAAGCACCATCATTTGATGCATCATAGATCTCAAGAATTAGGTGGAAACGGGGTCTGGATTATGACTAAGGTGAGCCAAAAATGGAACTGTTAAGAACAAGACAAACAGCTCTTTTGTCTCCCAAGACACATACTTGAAACAGATCCAAAAGAAAGGCAGGAAATAGAAACAAATTCTGCTAGTGGTACTCAGCTGTATCCCATGCAGGACGTTATCAAAGCCTTCAAGCAGACAGATATCATTGTAACACCCATACCATTAAAAAGCAGACAAAGGAAAAGACCACATATAAAAGGAAGACATGAAGTGTGTGCTTCTGCTAGCAGGCAACAGCTTACCATCTGTAGAAACTGAACACACCATATATTCTCTGTGACTGAACACAGGATAAAAACTCAGTGTAAAAGTCATACTGAAAACTGTTTTTATGCTTTTCAGATCAGAATATTCCAAATGCAGAAGACGACCTCCCAATCTGTTCCTTTTAAACTTCTAAATAACAAGGTTAACAAACCCCTTACATTTTCAGACATGTCAGGATATACACCCATTAATATTGATTAAAGATTTATGAAGTGTTTGATGTAAAGCTTCTCAAGAAACAATTCTGCACTATAAGAGAAACAATCCTACTGAGCTAACAAGAGATTCTGATAATAGTTTGAAAAGCACATTCTCTGAATTTTGAACTGGTCAAAGTAAATAATCAACAATTCAGTCCCAAATTATCTAGCAGCCGTGTCTGTTGGTTTCAAATACATTTTATACAAATTAGAAAGCACTTTCACAGATTCTGCATCTTTTTTCTGAATATTCAGCTCCAGGTCTGTTAAAATCCCTTCTGAAATGTCCAGCTACTGAACTATCAATTCTACCACAGCATTTGTTTCTAAGTGGCTCTAATACTATGGGCCTCAGTACAATACACAGATTCCAGCTTTGTATGTTGTGTTTACTGAAATTTTGCTAGTAGAAACTAAAACTAGGAGGTGTCCCACGAAGAGTCTCCAGCCACAAATCTAAAAAATTAGCAAGCATAGAAAAGGAGGAAAAAGTGAAGTAACATGTAACCTTACCTCCTGAAGCCGTAGTCGTATTTTGTTAATGGCTCGGAGCCAGCGAGCTCTTGCAGGAGAAAACGCTGGGGGTTCATTTTCATCAAGGTAACTTAAAACAAAGACATGAGAACAATTTTAGAAATAGAAAAACCACAAAGTGAAATACACTCATTCAAAATGTGGCATTATTGTTAAGGAACTGGAGTGCAAATGCAATTACAGCTCAAGAGGCACATGAATATCTAGCACATCAGAAAGCCACATACAACCCCAAAGATACTCCTGTAAAGGAGATGCCAATCTAGGGCAGTTAGGAATAAGAGGCACTGGACTGAAATAGCAACTATGGGAAAGAGAAATTCCTAGCTTTCTAACAGTACAAAACTACTATTCTGACACTTGATGACTTAGATAACGAGACAAACTCGTTCCTGGTCTTTTCAGGGGAGAAATTCCACATGTGAGGGAAAGAAATATTTTTGTAGCTTTAAAAAATAACAGCCTCAAGTTGCTTAGAGATTTGCAATGTTAAAAGCAGTCCCAGCAGAAAGGGAGTAGGAGGGGTATGTTTGTGGTCACAGGTCCATGATAAATGCAGTTTATCAAATTGCTGCCGCCACCACCCCGACGGGTGGGGCGTGTGCATATCTGTCCTTCAAACACTTCGGTTGATCATACTTTTATACCACAACAACCCAACATGTACTTGTCTACACATTCTCCCTTACCACACATAGCACTAGTCCATCCCTTGTACATTTCCCATTTACATGGTGAGCATTAAGGGGAAGGCACCTGGTCTTTACCTGTCTGTGTAGTGCCAGACACACATGACAACTGATAACAATGTAAACAAACAGGAAATAGTTATTTCTGCGGAAAGAATGTTGCTGATTTGTAAGAAGAAAGCAGGATCAAGTCTGAAGGAGGTGAATGAAGTAACCACAAGACTTTTAGAAAAGTTTAGCGCTCTCTTTTTCCACCAGTCTTTTTTGTTGGTAGTGATGTCGTCTTTTTAGGTCTCTGACAATTTTTGTCTACATAAAAATTGCACCTATTTACCTATATTAGTAAAAAGGTGCTTATACCTGTATAGTTCATTCTTATTCAGAGATTCACAGGTTCCATCTAATCTGATCTCCTATATAACACAGGTCAGAGAACTTCCTCAAAATAATTCCTAGAGCAGAGCTTTTAGAAAAACATTCCATTTTGATTTAAAAATTACCAGTGATGGTAGATCCACCACAATCCTGGGTAAGTTGTTCCAATGGTTAATTACTCTCACCATTAAAAATGTACATCTTATTTCCAGAATGAATTTGTCTAGATTCAACTTCCAGCATCTGCATCACGTTATACCTTTCTCTGCTAGATTGCAGAGCCCATTATTAGGTATTTGTTCCCCACATAGGTACTTATAGACTGCAATCAAGTCACCCCTTAACCTTCTCTACATTCAAGGGAATAATTACACCGGAATAAAGCACCTTTATATCAACATAACTGCATCCCCTCTAGGGTCTTGGACCAGTTTAACTATTTTGGTAGGAAGTCAGCCACCTAAGCAAATAGTTAAGTTGGTACAAAACCTGTGTGTAGACCAGTCCTAAGCCTAGGAGTATTTCTGCTTCAGCTGAAGTGAGACAAATAACGAAGGGCTGTCTTCACCATTGGCAAAAAGGTTGGAACATTACAGTACAGGACCAATAGCAGAGGAATTATAGCAGTGAATCAGAGGTGAGAAATTTGCTTATTCATATGATGAATACTGAGAAATAATCTACAATAATAATGCAAATCATTGTACTCTGACAGGCTAATGACGACAGTCAGATAGAGTACAGGGCAATTGAATTATACAGTTCCTGAAAACTAACAGTGATTATGCCAATAATGTTCCAAAGTGTAGGAATTTTTATAGATGATAAACTGTACATTTCTTCCCTCTGAGTAGTCAAGACTATCAATAATAATCAATTTAGAATGGCATAAATGATCAAATCAGCTGTTCTTTGCCTTTCCAGTAGGACAAGACACTTGTTCACAGCTGTGCTGGACTGCAAATTGTCGTCAGCAGTGTTAAGGTGGTTTAGCTTCCCAAATGCATGGAATATCTAACAGTCAGATGTGATGAACAACTGGTATAAAACCCTGAGGTCACTGTTACGGTTCTGTGTTAGAGTGCAAGTTTGATGAAGCTGATATATTGCTTTTCGGTACCTGTTGGAGATGGGAGTGAAAGTTTTAGGGAGCGTGATATTGGTAGTGTTCAATGAAATATGAAGGTGGGAAAAAATGTCTTAACTTATTTCCATTCCTTTCAGGTTTGGATGGATGACGTGTGTCCTGCCACAAAGTTCACTGCCACTAAACAGGTTTGGTTTGCTAATATGGAGATAAGCGCATAGCTTTTCCAAGCATGAGCAATCCAGCTACTCCAGGCCTGCCTCATATATCCCTCATCAAGAATGGAGGAAAAAAATATTGCAAATGAGTTGCTAGGTCACTGAAGGAGAGTGCCTGCAGCTCAGCTATCCAGTAAATATAGTTGAAGTTTCCCAAACATCTGTCACTGAGTGTAACGATATTTATCAGAATACAGCATGTTCATATGATCAACCGATTTGTTTGGGAAGAGTTTAAGACGGGGACATCGCAGACTCACTTCCAACTTCGGGGTTAACCAGATGATATCAATGTCAACAGTAAAATGAGCATTTCACTCATAGGCACTGACTCCGTGGATGCTCCAGGGCTGGAGTACCCAGGGGAAAAAATTAGTGGGTGCTCAGCACCCACTGGCAGCCCTCCCTCCCCCGACACCCCCGCAGCCCCGCTCATCAGTGTCTCCTCTCTCCCATCACTTCCCACCCGCCGTGAATCAGCTGTTTAGCAGCATGCAGGAGGAGTGAGGTAGGGGCGCGCTTGGGGAGGGGCAGGGGCGGGAAGAGGTAGGGGGCATGGCCTTGGGGGAAGGGGCGGAATGGGGGCGAGGCCTGGAGAAGAGCATGGGTCAAGCACCCCCGGGGAAAGTGGAATGCCGGCCTGTATGATTTCACTGTAAGTTACAACATCTCCATTACTTTACACTGACATACTGTACACTTCACTTACCTCTCTGGCCGCCCTGCAGGGATATCGTTGGGCTTCTCAAGTTGTGGGGTTAATTTGGATGCAGAATGATCTTGAGCTGTCTCCTCTCTCACACAGACCTTTTCCTTCTCTGCTGTTTCGCTGTGATGCTCAGGGTGTTCCTCCGGCTCACTGCGCCACTCCTGGCCATCCTTCTGATAGCTGCCAGAGCTGTGACAGGAATGATTGGATTCCCCTTCCCGGTGTTCATCCTCTTGCTCAGACCCATGGGTGCTTTCATGGTAATGGTCCAGCTCACTCAGCTGAGAGCTTCCCTGACTGACATTACATGAGGAGCCATACCTGCTGCTTCCCGCAGGACTGGGAGGGAGGAAGAGATAAATAAGTCAAAAGGCAGTGGCAGGGAGGAAACATGCAACAAACAACAAGTTTAGGGACTAACTATCTGCACGGAAACTATAAGACTATAAATTTAGTGCGAAGCTTGGCTATATTCTGGCTTGCTAGAAGTGTATTATCAATTCATGGCATCTAACCATTGTAATCCCTGAATTAATCTAAGTTACATCAGAAATTGGGCATAAACCTACTGTAGGTACTATAGCAAGAGACACAAATGTAGTGCCTATTGGTATACTAACCAAATTTGTAACAGTACTCATACCAGCACTATACTATTCCCCTAGTCTAAAGAAATTCAGCCAGGGTTGACAATGAAGGTATTCTAATCAACACAGAAGAGTAGAAATGTGCACATGGGAATCAGGAAGGAAGATAGCTCATCTTCCACTATTTTAGATGCTCTTTACTTCCACCTCATTAATTGTACTGCTGCCAGAATCTGTGACCAGAAAGATGGCTATTTCTTAGCAAAAGGCGCACATACATCTTAATCCTACTGAACTCTTCGGAAAGCAATGATTCCATATAAAAACCTCACATAAAAATGAGGACATTTTGGAATGGAAATTTCACATGCAGAGTCAGGAAATTCCATATTAAGATTTCCCTCAGAAACCATTTCTAAAACATTTTACTTGTGTATATGTATAATACTTTCAATCACCTAATATGGATGGATAATGTTTTGACTTTAATGCGCACGAGCAATGCATCAGTTACAGGCACTCTGGGAATAGATTTTGATTCATGAATGAGAGTCAATTGGAATTAATGCACTGTGTGTGCTTCTCACATATGTTACATTTTTTTAATTGCATTTGGTGCTGGATTGGCAGCCCTGGAGTCTGATTTCCTCTGTTCATAGTACTGTATAGTTAAAATAGGGACATATGGGAGAGCAAGCTTCCCTTTCACTGCCCACCAATGGCAGTTCAGCAAATCTCCACCATGTGTGAGACTGAGGCAATTATAATTTGGAATATACACAGGACAAAATAGGGGTTCGTGAACTACTGCAAACCTTACTCAGTAGCACCCTACATTGCTTGAAGTATGCAGATTTTGTAGAGTTTTTAATGAATCACAACCTTACAGTTTAACCTGTAATACCTTCATTGCCACCTTTGGAAATGTTAAAAAGCCTGAAAAATTGAAAAGCATTCTAAATATTTCTGTAATTATTACAATGGCAAATTAAGCTTCAACAATTTAAAGGCTGAATATCTATTTTATAAATAACCTCATTTTCTGGGCACAGCACAGTACACCTCTACCCCGATATAACACTGTCCTCGGGAGCCAAAAAAAATCTTACTGTGTTATAGGTGAAACCGCGTTATATTGAACTTGCTTTGATCCGCCAGAGTGCGCAGCCCTGCCCCCCCGGAGCGCTGCTTTACCGCGTTATATCCGAATTCGTGTTATATCGGGTCGCGTTATATTGGGGTAGAGGTGTATTATCTAGTGTTACAAATGTTTTTCAGTGAATATAATCACTAAACAAGTAAGCAAAACCATTCTGCACATACCCGACTTTTATCACGGAAAGAATTAAGTTGTGAAAGGCTAATGAAAGTAACACTCAAAACAACTCATTCACTGAGACAGAACACAAAAGGAGCACATAAGCAAGCTAATTACAAAACAGAAGAGAGCAGAGGAAGTTGAGAAAAATGATACAAGGACTTAGTGTTTAATCTAGTGACTACACAACAGTATTCTCTAATGTCAACTACAAGTAATGCTACAAACAATTGATCATAAATAGAGATGAGACTGAACTATGCACAGTAACACAAAGTTTGATATCTACTGCTAGAGAGCACTTGCATTATAAATGGTCAATTGCTTGACACCATTTATTATGCTGCTTTTGTAACTGGCCTTTTCTTATTTGATGGTTCCATGCTATTCAGATCTGCTGCTTGTGATCCAGGATGAAGTGCTACTGTGTCAGGACAAGAAACAAGATCCTCCTGTTCAGACTCAACCTGCTGATGTGGTAACTCTCCTGGTGGTTCTTCCACAGAAGAAGGATGAGACAGTTTATTGGAAACTGTGCTTTGTTGATCTTCAGATTCTTCAGCAACTCTGTCTTTTAACTTTTTGCTGGACACATCAACAGTGCTGGTTCCAGACGCTTCTTCAGAAAGTTCAGCATTCACCGTGTCAGGCTGCTCAGCAGAAAAACTTGATTCAGTATTTGGATCATCTAGTTGATTAGACACAGCGGATTTTGAATTCTCATCTGCACTGACCGTTTCCAGCACCTTTACATCTGATTTTGATAAAAGCTGCGGCAGCACATCCGGTTCCCTTTTGACAGAGGTCTCCTTGTTGTCTTTTTGCCAAGGAAATGAAAAATCTAGCTTCTTGCCAAACACTGCCCCTTGGACACTGTCTGTCTTACTCACTTTTTCTTCATTACCTCCTTCAAACAGAGTTGAAGAAAACTTCTTAAAACTGGACATGAGGCCTGGCTCTGCTGCAGTTTTATTTGCAGAAGGTGGCTGTTGTGAGAAGAAGGACCCAAATGGCTTTCCACCCTCCGTAGAAGATGACATGAAACTGAATTTTGCCAAAGTAGGCATACTTGGCATTTCAAATACAGGTTTACTACTACTTCCATCTAGGGGAACATTAGTTGGTTTACACTGTTTATTCAAATCACATTTGGGGCTAGTTCCTCCTGTAGTCGTTTCATTCATTGTTAAATGCTCTGTCAGCTCTGCAGGAATGTTTGGTTCCATTTCAAGAGTCCTATTCATATCTGGCTGGTACAAATTAACATTGGTCTCATCAGCTGGAGCTTTGGGTTCTATTTCAAGGGTCCTATTCACATCTGACTGATAGGCATTAATATCTGCCTGATCCCCTGGAATGACTAGTCCTGATTCAAGAGTAGTACATAGATCTGCCTCATCAGTTAGAGCTCTGGGTTCAAGTACACTATTAAGGTCAGCCTGGAGGAAGTTAACATCTGCCTCAGTAAGAGCTGGTGGCTCTTCTGTTACATGAGTAGTGCCCACATCTAAGTGACACAAATTGAGATCTGTCTGGTCAGTTGTCATTGTCTGTTCTGTACCAACTGCACTGTCCAAGTCTGAATGGCACAGGTCATCATTCCCCAACTCTACAGAGGGCTGTAAATTAGCATTCAATTGAAGTACTTCAGGCACTTGATCTTCACCTGACACCAACATTTCTGAAGCATTTAGCTGAGACTTCTTTTGGCTGGTTTCGAGTCTTTGATTTTCTCCAATTTCTATTTGCACACTAGAATCTTTTGTGGAGATCTCTTCTGAGTCTGATGTGTAAGTTTCCTTCAGAGAATTGCTGGTCTTTATTTCAGACACTTCGGCTGTGGATATTTCTTCTAGCTTTTTGGAATCTTTTATAGGAATTGACCCTATGGTGTCTTTTGCCCTATTGCTTTCTTGAGGTTTGGCAGTGGGTTTCAGACAAACCTCTTCTTTTGAGGTTTCCTTTGCACCTTTAAAAATGCCAAAAAGATCATTTGTGAAAGTTGGAGCTGGTCCACTTGGGAAAGAAGAGAGACCAAAAAAGGAGGGGCTTTTCTTTTGAGCATTAGGAGCAGCTGGAGTTTGAGATTGGGAGAACAAGCCAGATAAAGTTCGAGGAGATTTCACTTTTGTCATGAAGCTTGAAAATATTTCCACTGAAGAATCCAGTACTGATTTGTCATTCTCAGGTTCCTTGGGTTTGTTTTGCAAATTAGGTGTTTCTGGCATCTTTGAGAAAGACTTTGACTCTTGTGCCTGCTTTAATCTAAGTCCAGAGGTAGGCTCGGGTAATTTGTGCCCAGGTAATTTATGCTTGGGTACATTCAAATTTTCTTCTGAGATGACCTCCTTTGATACACTGTTGGTAACATTTAAGTCATTTAAATTTGTGAAATTGTTTTTTTCATCTGAAACTGAACTGCCACCCCTGTTTCCAGAAGTTTGTCCCTTTGAACATGAATACTCTTCCTTAGCTGAGGAAGGTGTAATACACTCTTCCTTTCCTGTGCTGTCTGGGAGATGTTCTTTTGGCTCCTGAAACTCTGGAAAGAAGAACTCACTGTCCTCTTGTAACTTAGAAACTTCAAGGCAAGGATCAGAAGAAACTGGCTCTGTTGTGGCATTCCTATCAATCTGTGAAGGCTTTTCTACACCATTCTCTTTGCTTACTTCAGCAACACTTTCTACTGAACGCTTTTCTACAGGAATGTTTAATTCATTTGCATTGCTGGGGAAGTTGTTCCATGTCTCTTGTTTGTCAACTGCTGGTTCCACAATACCAGGAGCCTCTTTTTTACTGTCCAAGCCTGATTGTCTGGTAACTCTGATACTAGAGTCAACAGAAATGCTTTGCTTCATAAATGGCTTAGAGTTTGCTTGCTGAGCATGTTTTGCAATGTTTTCCTTCTCTGGAGGAGTTTGTGGTTTTTCATCCAAAAAAGATGTCAAATTGAAGAAACTAAAGCTGGAACTACTTTGAGGCACGCTTTTCTTGACAGTCGGACCAGTCGAAAAGAAGGAAGGAAGCTTAAATAGCCCTTCTGTTTCTAGCTGCTCAGCATTAGGAAGATTAGCAGCAGATGCTGAAGATGTAGGGGTCTCTGATCCACTAAAGAATGAGAATATACTCCTGCTGAGTGGTTGTGCTGGCTGTGGTTTTGAAGCAGTGGCATTTGAAAAACTGAAAGGCAAACTAAACCCTGACTCTCTAGATGTCTGCTCTGGCTTACTTGGTTTCATTTTATCAGGTCCGACACCTGTAAGATTATCTCCTTGTTGCTTTGGCATAACCACTGATGCACTACTGTGTTGCACTAGGGGCTCTCTCAGTTGACCGATTCTGGGACCTGTGTGTACTGGCTTGTATAATGCATTTCCAGAGTTTTTGCGATCGTCGTTCTCCTCTTCTACCTTTCTATTTGGTTGCTCCATTTGTATACTATGACTAGGCGAGGTCTGCTTGTTCAGAGCCTCTGTTCTAATCTCTCCGACAATGGCAGAAGAAAGGGATTGCATATTACTGTGCTGGCTGCCTGACTTTTCAAGTTTTTCTCTGAACTCAACTGAAACACTGCTATCGTTTTTTGGTAAAACAGTGGCATTTGCCAATTGTTGAGAAGAGACTGCATCTCCTTTGAAGATATCCCCCAGGGAACCAAACAATGATGAAATACCTGAAGTCTCCTTTCTCTCCTGAGGTGTTTTATTATCGTTTTCATTTTTTTCCAGATTTGATGATGGCTGCGGCCCTTTGTTTACCTGTGTTTTAAAAAAATCAAAAAATCCAGAAGCCTGATTTTTTTCAGTTGTTGAATTTGCAGAAGAATCTTCTCCTAAACTAAAGAGTTTCAAAGCACTTTTAAATAAAGTTTCCTCTGGCTCCACGGATGACTGGTTCTGATTTGGCTGAGGTTTCTTGTGCTCCTCACTGCTTACTTGGGTTCCAAGATGACTTGAAACTGGACTTGTCTTAATGGTTTTATCTGCTCTATTTGCCTTGCTATCAGGAGTAGTTTGGCTTAGTTGAGAAGGGGATTTTGTTAATCCTTGTTTTTTCATATGGATGTTTTTAGTCTGATTAAATTTATGCTTTTCATGTCTAATAGATTCTAATTTATGAAATTCTGTTGCACCATTTCTCCCTAATTCAGGCTCAGTGGGAATCTTTTGCCCAGTTTGTGTATCATCCCCTAATTTTGATGTTAATGACAGAACATCATGTTTATGTCCAGATAATTTTGACTGTGTACCTGTTGTCTTCATGGTAGAATCCTCCAAAGACTCATTAATGTCAGAACCCGAACCCTTTCCAATTAGACCACCCAAGGCAGAAAATAAAGATGTGACTTTGTTCACTGGTGTTTTTTTATCTTCTGCACTTTTTTTGACTTCTGTCCAACTTTCAGCAGATGCAGAAGATGCATCTGTTTTATGAGAGGACTGAAACAGATTGAAGCCAAAAAATCCTAATGATCCACTCTCCGAAGTTGTTATAGGAATGGTTTTGCCTGTTTGCTTGATGTCAAACTCTTTATTTAACATCCAACTAGAAGTCACTTTGGAATGTGTTCTAAGATCAAGGGTTGGTGGAGGTTCTTCTGAATAATACCCACTTTCCTTTTCAGGCCTAAAATCTACTTTGAGTTTTTGAAGTTTATAACCTGAAAAATCTAATGGCTGCTCTCTTTGGTAATAAATAGACTCATCAAACATTTGTGAAAATGTCTCCAAATTCATGTTCATTAGCTGATCACTTCTTTGCAAAGCTACAGACAAATCAAGAGGCTTATTTATAAGGTAATTATCTAGCTGCTCCTCTTCAGCAAACCACAATAGTTCATCTTCACTGCCAAGAGGGACTTTGAAACCACAAACAGCAATCATGTTATCTTCCAACACTGCCCTTGGAATTGAATCCATCTGAAAGTTATAGTTCCAATATTCTTGATGCGAGTACATTTCAGGTGCACATACATAGACATACTGTCCCGTAGGATCAGTGAGCAGTGAATAGACATACTGACCATCACTATACATGTAGTATCCACAATCACCATCTTCTGATGGCCACCATACACCATGCTCAAGCAGCGTCAGCCAGTGCTCGTACTCCTGACTGTATGTTGAATACACAAAACTTTCATCCATACTTAGAGACTCTTGGTCAATTAAAGTCCACATAGTTCCATCACAACCAGATGAGTAGCTTAAGTCCATAGGCAACTCTTCTAATGAGCAGTTGCAGTCTGTTTCCAAATGTGGAAGATTACTGCCATTTCCATTGAGAGAACTAGTTGCCCGCATATCATTTTCTTCTGAACAGACTTCTTGAAACACTAACTGATCAAAGGATTCATATGACAGACTTAAATCTATACTCTGTCTGTCCCAATTTGCGTTTATTCTCCAGTCGATAACATTTGCATTTCCATCCTTTTTACATAGATTCATTACTGTGTCATTTGATACAGGCCAGTCCAAAAACTCAGTAGGTACATCAAAGTTCTGGTTTAAGACATAATAAACTGGCAATGCTACTTCCCGAGCGTCTGCAGGAAATTCTCCCGTGTCATACTCCCATTCAAAGCTAGAATGACTTCTTGTTTCTTCAAAAGTTGGATACTGCTCCGATATGTTATGGGCTTTACCATCCAACAAAGAAAAGTTAAGAAATTCATTGGATCCTTCATTTAAGAAAGTCTGATACATTTTAAATTCTATATCTTGGTTAGGGACTTGCCTGCCGGTTATAGATTTCCCAGATAAATCTTGTACTGTCTGTTGAGAACACAGCTCATTCTGAGATGCAGAGCGCCCATAGTAGGGAATATGGGGTTCCTCTGTTTTGTTTACTATTATGTTGGGTAAATGGTCACTGGTTTTGGAAGATTCAGTCACTTTCATATCATGCAGTTTCTCTTTTGGTTTGAATATGAAACGTTTTAAAAAGCTGGAAGTTTCTTGTTTTTCCATAGGGCTTCCGTGAGCATCAGAAGTTATGTCTGAGCTACTGGATTTTTTTTTTAAGTTAGACTCCTCATGTCTATCAAAAAACTTCATGAGGCCTAGTGAATTTGATTTCATCTCATCTTGCTTACAGTCAGACATATCTTCACTTGAAGCAAATTTAAATATCCCAGACAATAACCCAGGTGAATTGTTTTTCTGGCTCTCACTTTCATTTTTAACATTCAACTCTTGCCTATTGGGAGCGTTTTCAGAAGAAAACCAAAAACGCTCCGAAAGCAAACCTTGTTGTGTGTTTTTCTTCTTTGTATCATCCATACTTTTAAGGTCTCTCACTCCACCAGAAGACATGGATTTTACGTCTGTTGTGTTTAGTCCTGCTGTCATCATATCCTGTTTTATATTTCTACTTTCTTCATGACGATTCACAGATCCACACTGTGTATGTGTAACTTTAAAGGTGGCTGAGGAACTTTCTTGATTTCTATTTTCTTGTGCACATGTATTGTTTTCCTTATGAGTGTTTTTCATTCTTATAGGTTCCTCTTTATGATTTGGTATATTTGGAACGGAAGTAGACTTTAATGAGCAAAATTTGGCATTTCCTGAATAACTACTTTTGTGTTCATCTTTAACCGCTGAAGTTATGTCACTAAAACTCTGACTGGTTTGATTTTTTGAGGCTACCAGGTTTTCTGCAGAAGCAAATTTAAACAAAGAAGGAAAGATGCTTCCTTTCTCTTTTGTATTCTGCTGCTTATCTGAAAAACCAAAACCACTAAAAAAAGGAATCTGTAGTTTACCAGGAAATGGGAAGGAACGTTCATTTGTGGAACTGTTTTGTCTTATATTTTCTTCAGATCTGTGGCCTTTTGAGAGTCCAGATGATGTTTCTTTTTGCACAGATTCAGCAGAAGGAAGCAATAACTGGCTGAAGGATTTTTTGAGTGGACTGAAAAAGTTATCAGGTGTTATACTGTGCTCTGGAGGTTGTGAATGAACCTCCACTTTACTTCCACTTTTCCTGTTTTCCAGTTCATTACCTGTAGGACAATGATTTCCTGAAATGTTTATGCACTCTTCTACAATTATGTCTGGCTGATGTGCCACGTGATGAAAATCTGAGGACTTCTGTGGCCCACCCTGCTGCTTGGGTACTACCAGACCCTCAAAATTGGTTTTCAAGCTAAAGGAACTGACTGAGTTTGTAAGTTTACCAAAGATTGAGGACACAGAATTGCTGCTTGTGTTATCTTCTGCCTCACTTTTAGTTTCATTTTGGTTAGTTTCAGAAACAACACTGTTGATTATGTTCTCTTCAGAGGATTTCTCGCTTTTGTTTGTCTCACAAGCACTTATGAGATGCCTTTCTTCCTTGGTTTGCTCCTCTTTTATGTTTACTTTTTTTGGTACTTCTTTTTCAGTGAAGATTTTTAAAGGATTAAACATACCTAAAACTGAATTCATAACTGAATTTTGATTCTGAGGTGAAGGCTGCTGGCTCGTAGCGGTATTTTCTGATGACTCCTGAAGACAAGGAGCTGTAGAAGCTATACTGTCTCTCTTAGTGGCTTCTGTGTTACTGAAGTTTGCATCATGCATCCCTTTGTCACTGCTTGTCTGGGATGGTAATAATGAATGTATGGAAACTTTTATATCAGCCTTACTTTCCACTTTCACTTCTGGGGCTAAATGCTCAGATTTAGGTTTGCTAGAGAATATCTTTGAGATTCCACCCTCAGATTGGCTTAGAGTTTCTGGTTTCTCTGGTGCTGAAGAGACAAGCTTTTCAACAGAGGTTGTGAGGTGCTTTGTACTTGAGCCTACCTTCTCAGTGAAAGAACTAAACAAGGAATTGACAGTGTTCTTTACACCTGACAAGTCTGGGAGAGATTCAGATTTGCCTTTGCTGTTCTCTTTGTTCTCCATCATAGTAGGTTTTGCCTGATCAGGGTGTACATATTTCTCCGTTGAATTGTCAGCATTATCCTGCGTGAGAGAGACACACTCAGAATTTTTTTTCGCTTTTGGGAGAGTACCAAATTTGCTAATCTCTTCCTCCTTTTCAGCCAAGTATTCAGATACAGTTTCTACCAGACACTGCAGTTCATCCATCGCATCAACATATTCCTCACTTGGCTCCTCAACTGGAGAAAGAGTCAAGTCTTGCACTGGATAACCGTACTTGCCTCCTCTGGTCCTATGTTTTTTGTCAGAGTTTGCCTTTTGCAACTGAGATACTGAATTTGCAGCAAAATTATCTGTGAAGCGGTCAGGATGACAAACATTTGACTTGCACCATGTTTGCGAAAGTATAGCTAATTCTTCCATTTCATCATCTGAAACAGGTGAATACTGAAGCTCCTCAGAAGCACTGCTGTCAAATTCTTCCAGGTCATCTAAGGGCACAAAAGTATTGACTGGTTGTTCTGCATTTGTTACTTCTTCACTGCCAAAGTGAACTGAGCCATCACAGTCATGGTTTGCCAGCTGCTTGTTGGTCCACTTGCCACTTTTAACCATTAGGCCATTTTTGTACGGACGCAAAATTGGATAATCAGGTAGCTGCTCTTTATTTTCGATGCTGCAGCTGTTATATTTTTCAGTTCCTTCATATACTGGGAAAACACTGCTAGGTTCAGCCCTAGTTGCTATACCATTGAAAGAGACGGTTTTCTCCACAGGAAACTGTAGACTTCCATTATAATGTAAGCTTATTTGTTCACTCTCTTCAAAATTTTTGTATCTTAGTTTCTTTTTCCTTCTCCTATCTATTGTATCATATTCCTGAGGATATCTAGGAATATCTAAAGTTCCTGACTCCACACACACATTCTGGCAATATCTTGATCTTTCATGGTGGTTGAAAGTCTCCTTTTTTGAGAGCGTTTGGGTTTTCTTTACATTTGTTTCCTGACAATTTCTATTTCTATTACTTTTTTCTAGGAATTCCTCTATTAGCAGTTTTCCTAGCTCCTCATAGTTACTCTCCCACTCTTCTTCAACTTCAGAATCAAATGGAATGATCCTGACCTTTTCACTTTTAACTAGAGATCCTTGTCTGATAGACGAACGACAAAAATAAAAAGGGAAAGGAGGCAAAAAAAAGGAGGAAGGAGTGAAGGGGAGGAAAAAAAGTTAAAAAAACATTTTTTCAAAGGACAGTTTAAATTATAAGACCAGAAGAATAGTGAATTAAATGCATTAACAAAATAAATATAAACATGCAACACATTCAAATGCGGTAGATATGGAAAGATGATCATCTACTAAGAGAACACATAACATTTCTTAAATCAAGGGATCAAACATGACCATAATAGTCTGCAGGGTCAAAAACTTCCATAACAATTATGATACAGATCTTCTACAAAAATTAAGGAATGGCTGTTTGAAGTAGAACAGTTATCGGTGAAAGATTATAATAATGCAACTTCAGGTAAATTTTGGTGTTTTGAGATTATGGTGTTATAATTTAAGGAATGCTAGAACAGTTAATTGCATTTTCACTCTAATATCAAGGACTGTCTATTTTGTTAATATTAGGCAAGTTTATGTTAATCTGAAAGGTGCTCATTACTTTAAAATGAATCCTGTTTTGTGAAAATAGCTACTGTAATTTTTTATAACTGACATTTAAAGCCAGTAATGAGGATAAGTCGTTTTACAAAGCTACCATCAAATTAGGATGCCTCCTAGGGCCAGACCCAGCCCTTGGATCCAGTGCACACAAGTCACAATTGAATGCAATGGGAGCCATGTGAATGTGTGAAGAAAGACTGTAGAGACTACAGTAATCAGAACAGTTAAGCATCAAAGGAATAGACCTGTTCTGATGTGAGAAATGTATTCAATGAAGAGTTTTCCCCCTACTTTATAAAATGTTACATTTCACTAAAAAGAAACAAACTTAAGTACAACACCTGGAATGGAAACAAGCAATGACATCAGCCCACCATTAATCTACCACAGCTCGGAAATACAGTGAAGGCATGCAAACAGCTGAAGTATATCACAAGATGACATCACAACAGCAACATCAAGGAGATTAGACAAACATCTAGCTGTAAAGAGGTTAACCCACCTATCGGACAAATCTAGAGACTGCCTGCTTTCTAGCGAGTACTGGCGGCTTGTCATTTGACTAGACTCAGATGCAGATTCTAGGTCAGATCGGCCACTCACAGTGGAATCTATGCTATCATATCGCCTTGAAAGTAAATAGAGTAAGAGCAGGGAGACAGATAGTTACATATTGATTCCAAACTTAATATCGCAAATAAAATTCCAACTAAAAAACCCACAGATAGGAAGTCTGGTACTCCAGAGTCACATCGGCTATTGGGACTAAAACATGGGCTAGTCTAAAAAAGAGCAAAACCAAGATATTAGGCAGGTATGGGCAGAGGGAAATAAAAATCCATGTCCTTATCTTAAAGGAACATGATTACCCTGACTGGGTATCCAAATTACCGTCATGAAAAGGAAAGCTAGCCCATGCAGCATTTCTAGAGATGTTTTAAGTTTCAAAAATAGATATCTAGAATTAAATCCTCAAGGGCACTTAGATAATATGGGGACCTGCATGGCACAAAAAGAGTGGTTAGATGGATTGAATAGGATGCTGAAGGAGATTCAGCTCACCTTTAATGAAGGTAGTTTTGGACCTAAACAGGCTGCTAAAGTCCTTTTAACCGATTTGCCTTGTCTTCAATGTTTTCCTACACGCAGTCCGATATACTTATGAAATTTAACAATTGAAAAAACAGTGACTTACCTGTTCTGTAACTGTTGTTCTTCAAGATGTGGGTGCCGAAGTGTATTGCACTCTGGTGGGTTCATGCCAAATGCACCAAGTAGCAGCCCTATAAAATGTCCAGTATGGGAACATCCCTGAGGAAAGCCACAGATGTGGCTTGGGCCTTTGTTGAATTAGCCAAGCACATCTGTGGAGGAGGAATACTAGCTACGACATATGCTGAATGGAAGCAAGAGGCGATCCACAGAGATACTGTTTGTGCGGATACTGCCTGATCGCTGATGCATAGAGCCCTGCAAATCCGCGGGTATCTGCATCTGTGGAAGCGGAGATCCTTGGACCATTTCTGCGAATAGCAGGGTGGATGCGGATACAATTTTGTATCAGCACACGGCTCTGACAGTAAGAGCCAGGAGGGCAGCTGTGAGGAACCACGGCACGGATCCTCCACCTGCCCTGGGCAGGAAGCCTAGGGGGCAGGAACACTAGGTGGGGGGCTGCTCAGGCCCCACGCCAAGGGCAAGTAGAGGGTCCCCCGCAGCTCCACACAGCTGCCCGCCCAGCTCTTATTGTGGCTGGGCTGCAGCTCCGAGCTGCCCCGCTGGCCGGAGCCAGGTTGGGGAGAGCCGCACTGGCAGTTGTGAGGAGACTGGGTCCATCCGCCTGGCCTGGGCGGGGGGCTGCTTGGGTCCCGCACCAGGGCAGGTGGAAGGTTTGCCACAGCTCGCCAGCGCAGCTCTCCCTATATAACCAGAGCTGAAGCGATCCTTTGGAGAAGATCCTGGTAAGATTTAAAATCCGCTAAGAGGGGAGACGAGGAATCTGGGACTCCTGGATCTGCCTGAGGTGGCGGGGGGAGGGGCGCTGCTATAGCCAAGGTGGTCTCATGAGAGAGTGGTTGTTGCTCTGGCAAAGTCTCCTCCAGGAGCTGTGGCTCGAGAAGATGGACACTCTCCTACAGCCCTGCGGGGGCTACTCTAGAAGCTGATCCCTCTGAGGGTAGGCAGGTCTACTTGCAGACTGGGGTGGAGTCCTAGCTCTGTGTGAGTAGAAAGTTCTCCACAAGTCACAAGAAGGAACAGGGCGTAGGAGGCCAATATAGTTTGTAATTGTTATAAGAATGGGAACCCTCTTGGTACCAACGTCTTCCCTCTGCAGGGAGCTTAGAGGACCTGCAAGATTTCTTCCACTGTGGAGGAGACGAGATGTGGAAAGATGCCACACTGGAACCTAAAGAGCTCTCTGGATAGTCTGTGAGCATGGGCGTAAGCCACCGAGGTGGGGTCACAGGATATCCTGACTTACCCATAAACCAACAAGAAAAGTGCAAAGTCAGTCCTTAGGATGGGAGGGTTGTTGGTACCGGACATATTGCCAAAAAGTCCAGAAAATCGCTGCCTGTCGGTGCTGAAGAGCATGACTGAGTCTGTGCAGGCTCAGAGGGGAGTCTAAGGCCCCTGGCACCAAGGTGAGGATGTAGACAGTGCCACAGAGGAGGAGTGCACCAATACCAAACCCACAGTCACCTGTGCTGAAGACACCATCTGTTTCATCACTGGCACTGCGTAAGTCGATAGCATCAACCTTAACCCCAGTGTTGAAGAAGTTGAAGGGCCTGGAATTGCAAGTGGTATCAATAGACCCACTGAGTCCTGAGGTAGCAATGAGGGTGGCACAGACAAACAGAGCGAGTCCACCTCCGCCACAGAGACCTGTGGGCTCAAAGGTACCGAAAATGGCAGTGCCACAACTGTGTCCTTAGGTACTGAATGCAATGGCCAATGAATCCCTGATTCATCTTGTGGATCCTGTTTTGAGGCAGTTTCCAAGATGCAGAGTGACCCCTTTTCCCTTTCTGAGGGAAAATCAGGGTCCCAGGGTCTGTCTGCTCCCACTTCAGAGGCAGAAGGCAGCTAACTAGACTACAGGTACCACTACTACTAACTATCAAAGCTATTTACGAAGTGAAAAAAACTTGGTGACAAACAGAGGGAAAAAACCATGATGAAAAGCCTCACATGGCGAGATGCAACTAAGGCCACTGGCATAGGGTGACCAGACGTCCAGATTTTATCAGGATTGTCCTGATATTTGTTTGTCCCGCCTCCCGACCGATGTTCGGTCAGGACGCAAATTGTCCCGATATTTTGCGCTCCGGCGCACAAGCAGAGGGGGCTTGCGCCCCCCCCACCCCAACTCCGCCCTCTCCCTCCCCCATTGGATCCCTTCCCAAATTCCTGCCCTGGCCCCGCCCCCAGCCCCGCCCCCTCACTGACCCCCCATTGGATCCCTCCCCAAATCCCCACCCTGGCCCCGCCTCTTCCCCAAGCACACTGCATTCCTCCTCCTCACCCCTCCCTCCCAGGCTTGCACTAATCAGCTGTATGGCGGCGCAAGCACTGGAGTCGGGGGGAGAAGCAGGATGCGGCAGCCAGCTCAGGGGAGGTGGAGGCGGAGCAGAGGTGAGCTGGTGGGGGGGGGGCGCGCGGGGAGCTGCCAGTGGGTGCTCAGCCCCCACCAATTTTTCCTATGCTCCGGCTTTTCTTTCTTTTCTTTTTTTCCCCTCCGCCGCCGGCTCTTGTGGTTTGTTTGTTTTTTGCTCTGCTGGGGCGCGCACACACGCACACACACACACACACACACCCCGCGTCCCGATATTTCACATCTCTCATCTGGTCACCCGACACTGGCAGTAAGTAGTAACCGAGCGGGGTCAGGATGCCACATTACATAGCCTCAGGACAAGCCACAAGGAGACATAGGGTACGTGTACTGCCCAAACGAGTACTACTAAAGGAAAAACCTCTGATGTTGGTGCGTTTGGCACTACCACACCTGAGTGGAATACATGTCTGCAACCACTCAAAGAACTAACCAATCATACTTTCATCACAGAATTCTTGAACCAGTTCAAGTTTGCCCTGAACAGACTCAGTTGGACATCTGACTTTCCAAAAAAACAGCAGGCCTTTACAGAGGCCATGGAAATTGTTCTTCACAAATCAAAGCATTCGAGCACGTCTGCATTAGGGATTTTGTAGCCATGCAGCTGCACAGATGCAGCCTGATTAGGGCAATCCCCCAGCGAGCATGTTTCCCCATCTGTAAAATGGGGATAATGATACTGACCTCCTTTGAGATCTGCTGATGAAAAGAGCTAGGCATTATCATCACTCCTAGGGGTAAAGTAGCACCAGCACAAGCCTCGTTGTTAGCAGTGCAGTGCATCTACGCTGAGGGACAGCACTGGTCTAGCTACACCAGGGCAAAAACCCCTAATGTAATCAAGCTCTTAGCAAGCAGCGAAAGAACAGAAGGGTATCTAATTAAGAATACATACCAATGCAAAAAGACAGTATGCAATCAAAGTGGCAAAGAGATTTGTTTGCAATGTGCAATCATAATGAAATACAAAAGTGTCCAACACAAGGATGTGGTGACACATTTGTAGATTTTAAGGCCAGAAGAGATCATGTAGTCTGACCTCCTGCATATCACAGGATAAAGAACCTCATCCAATAATTTCTGCCTCAAACCCAGAATTTCTGTTTGAGCTAGACCATATCTGTCAAAAAGATTGCAGTTTTTGGGTCAAGACTGGATAATGATGGAGAATCTACCATCTCCCTAGGTAAAGAGTTCAAGATGCAATAAAAGCAAGCATTTTGCAAATGTGAATCACTCAGCTCACATTGCAAAAGAATTACAAGCATGAATACATACAGCAGGGGACATATCACCAATAATGATGCAGAAGGAGATCTTTATTGGGACTCAAATTTGGAAACCAAGAGAGTAATAGATTTACAGATTATAAGACCAGAAGGCACCACTGCGATCATCTTGTCTGATCTCCTGCATAACACAGGCCATCAGACATCCCTGAATTAATTGTACTGGTTTGTGAACAAGAGGTGAATTTACAAAGAGATGCTGGAGCTGGGCGCAATGTAAACAGCAAGCACAAGCAATCCCCACCACCACCCCCCACAATCCCCTTCCCCCCCATAAAACCCACTAGCAGCCACCTCAGGTTAGAATTTTTTTTTTTTTTTAAAAGCTATTTTGATAAAGTGGGCACAAAATAAGCCTATGTAGCAAAGCCACACTGACACGTTCTCGCAAGGACAGATGACTATAAGAGTTTGAAATAATGGAATAGGAAGTCCTATGAGTAACAACTTCTCTACTGCACAGGATGCATGAGAAAGAATCTGATTATGTGTTTAATGGACTACAATGCATTGAGAACAATCCATCACACTGTTATAGATAAAAATACAAAAATACACCACAAAAAGTCCCATTAGCAGTGACAAAGTAAAAGCTGAATTTTACTGGTAAAATAAGGTGTTTCTAATTAGATACTAACTGACTGAGTTAACAGTATGATCACTATAATAAAGCCACCATGCCATTAAACATAAGCACAACCCATGAGAACAACTGATGTCTAGACTTCAGAATGCAAGCGTCCCCTCTGTTATGGAGGCATGCCAAGGGTTTGGGAATAGGACCAGTTCGATATAGAAAGTGCAAAACTCTGCACCTCTCACTTTTTTGGTAGATATATGTTGAAGCGACTACCCTTCCCTTCCAGATTATTTCAGCACATGAAGTATGTATCAAAGCATCATATCCCATTTCTCCAAAACCACAGCCTATCAAGCGGACTAATCTTGTCTCATTGTTTCCTTGTGCTCCCACTGCCTGTCTGTTGCATCCACCTGTTCTCCCTTTTCTTATATTTAGAGAGTGTAAGCTTTGTGGGCCTGTGCTCTTGCTAAGTGTTTGTATGGTACCCTGGTTCACGACTAGGGCTCTTAAGCAATACGATAATTATTATTATTCACCTAATGAGCTGTACAGGGTGAAGTAATGGTGGATAAACTGCTGATTTGTCATCAAAAGAAGAACCACATAGCAGAACATTATACAGTCTATGTGCAAAACAACACCTTAAATTGAAAAAAATCTGGGGAGTAATATCAATTTCTGGCAATAAACCCATACTTTCTTATAGCGCAAGGCACACACTGAGGCAAAACCCATGTTATACAACAGTGCTATGTGACAACAGGTAGGAAAAAGAGAATAGACAAAGGCTCCTTCCTTGAATAGTGTGTGTGAGAGAGCAGCTGATAGAGGGATAACAACTAATGTGAAACAAAATTAATTTGTCACTAGTGAAGAGGAAATTTACCATAGGACAGCACTACCACACTGAGTTTCATTTGTTTCTAAAGCAAGGTACCACACAATTGCCAGATGACATTTTTCAAGCATTGTACCCTTTTATTTATTTATTTATTTATTTATTTAAGGAAAAATAGAACCAATAAAGCTCCTAAGTTTGGGCACCTTTTATAAATTCTTCTATGAAACTAGGCTGCAGGATCTGCCATGGTAGTTGCGTTATTCACAGGTGGAGATTTAGACTAGAACAGCACATCTATTCACAAGGCAGGTGATATTACAATACTTTCGAGGCTGTCCCTCATCAGTTTGCATAATGCCTTCAGGATCTACAGTAAACATTCAAGGGCAGAGAAAGAGCTACGGTTTTAAAGTCAGCACCCACCTGATGGCCATACGTTCCCGGTAATCCAGATCATAGCTCTGCATGGAGTCCATGCAGGAGTCCCGAGACACACCCTGCTGCTGCAGGCGAGAGGGCACAGTGAACTGGTGCACAGAGGCGTTGGGCTGGGAGATGGTGTGGTAAGGAGGAGGAATGCTGTTGCTGGTCTCACTGCGGTAGTCACTGTCTCTATCATCCACTGCACTATCGGGGTCTTCCAAGGCTAAGAAACAAACGTAGTTAGAGCACAACTCACCAATTCCACTCAGATGGGATAGCAGAGCCCATTTCACACTTCAAAGCAAAAAGTCTTAAGAGGCCTTTTCTGTAACGCTTGGGTCCTAAAAAGGCAATCCAGCATATGATCTCATGTTCTCTGAATTTATACTGAAGAATTCCCAGATTACCTTTCCTTCTCTCTCTCTCTCATTTGCCAGCTCCTCATAGACGAACATTTACTTTTTTTGTTTTCCCTTCAACCACTGCTAACAAATAGGAGTGTAAGATGCTTTTAATTTAGGAAACTTTCTTGGATTCCTTTACTACCGTTGCAAAAACCCTAATAAAAACAATTCAGTTGTCAGAGAAGTACAGTCCCCTGTGCGAAGTTGAGTCTGCACTGAGGATTTTATTTTACTCTCTCTCATCTAGTGACTGATTTTAAAAACCCAATCAAACCAGAGAAGCAGAAAAGGAAATCAATGAAAGCTTCTAACTTGCTTCCCCTTTACATGTTTACAATCACTGTATCACTCCTTTCAACATACTTTACGGGTATCAAAAATGTTTCATTTCTCTCAGGGACAGAGATTATTGAAAGGCTATCATATGCTTGTCAGTCAAGAGGAAAGTCAAAAATCAACTAGCAGAGTAACTCTGCAGTATACAAGTTATTTCTTCTTAGTGTTAAATGTAGCAATTACAAATTCCTGTAGCTACAGTTAATCGTCACATTTAGAAACTTTAAGAACTCAACACAAATGACTGCAGTGTAAATACCATCGCAACAAATAAGCTCCCTCTACATATTGCACCGCTCCCTTGAAAGGCATCGCAACTTCATAACCCTTCCAAAAGAGAAGAAAAATGAAAGTTCTAGTCTGACACCTTCCCCTTACATCTGTTCATGGCCTAAAAAATAAAGCTCCTACTAGGCCATGCAGTATGGCAACTTTATCTTTGCAAGTTTCCAGTCAATAAATAGAGAACAGTGATAAAGCAGGCGAAGTGCATTGCTAACATGCTTGAAATAAAGAAAAATCACAACCATCAGCCATTACTCCTCATGACCACCACTAGCACCAAAGCCTGAATAGAAAGGACAATCAAATCAAAGCGCTGTCTGAGAAGTTGATTCCGTACTTCATGCATGCCTCAATCAGCCAGCATCATAACAGAATGATTGGGCCTGAGCAAGGAAATAAAAGTACCGGTTGGTTTCTTCGTTTGCTTTCCCCATTTCTTTTACAAACCAATGGAAGTTTAATTCTGGAAATTCCAGACTGAAATTATCCACAGTAGATGGATACATGTTTTCCATTGAAGCTTTCATTTCTTTTGACTTAACAGTTTCTATTGTTTCATATAATTTAAGGTTTGCTATTACTGAAACAATCTGTTTCCCTTAATACAGTGTAAAGGTATAGTAATATCCTGAGACCGAAGAAAACAAAAACCACCTCCACTGGAGAAATCTCCTTCAAACAGGCTTTCTATTCATAAATCAAATCTAGTCAATTTGATTGTCTTCAATGAACATGCGTATAGTCTTCTGCTTCTTAATAGACTAATGCTGTGCAGTTCTTGTCAGTCTCCATTCATTAAACAAAAATGAATTGCTATTACGTTGAATTATGTGGATTCATTAAAAACAAAGAGGTGCCAATCTTGCACTCTAGTTGGAAAAGAAAAACTGGAACCCCATAAAATACAGTAACAGAGTAAGCATGCAGCAAAAACAAAAATATCAACAATTTCCCCCTTACGACACTCAGTCTTGGAAACCTTATCAACTTAGAAAAGGATTTTAAAACTGCTCACTCCTCAAAAACAACTACTGTGTAAAAATGAATGACCTGACGTGCAATGGTGCTGAGCATCCCTGACAAGTTAAGTCCTAAATCTTTGGGGCAGGGACTGTCATCTGTTTGCCCAGTACCTAGCACAATGGGGCCCCAACCGCCGAAGGATAACAGTGCTACTTTGAAGGTTGCATCACACTAAAACAATGGCACTGTTACTATACCCAATACTTATATTATGGAAGCATGTGTGTGTCTCACTCTATACTAACTTAATATTTGGGGTTCCCTCTGGCAACTACTTAATGTTTTTCTGCAAACCCCTCAATTTAGGGCATACTGAATAATGCAGAAATGGTGCCACATCCCTCAGTGCAGCATAACCCTTTCCAGTTAATGCCACTCAACCACCTCGCAATTATGCATTTGTATGGTCAGTCTTTCAAAGGACATTAGCTCACTACACATTGACTGTAGAGAATCCACCTTACAATACAAAGGGTAAAATTCTCCACTCTGAAGAGTTCCAATAAATATTCTGCTCTTCTGTAGCAATGGTGATGCACATTACATCTCAGTAAGGAAGCTCTCCCCCCAGAGAGAATCACAGCAGTAATTTAGTGTTGTTGTAGCCATGTCGGTCCCAAGGTATTAGAGACATAAGGTGAGTGAGATAATATCTTTTATTGGACCAACTTCTGTTGGTGAGAGAGACAAGCTTTCTAGCTCACAGAGCTCTTCAGCTCAAAAGCTTGTCTCCCTCCCCAACAGAAGTTGGTCCAATACAAGATATTACCTCACCCATCTTGTCTCTCTAAAAGCAGGAATTTAGCATTTGTAAAATTGTAGATTAAATGTATGCATTAATTATCCAAGTCGATAGAATATACAGTATTTATAACACGTGGCACCAGGATTTCTCTCTGTTATCATTAATGCACAACATGTGTAATCTCATGGGTGCCAAGTTAGAGCATGTTTTACTGATAGCAATTTTAAAGACTATGAGTCCATAACCCAGTGATAACAATGAGGCTACACTAAACACATACTGTATCTTTGATAAATGCCCTGAGCATCTGTAGTACATCTAGGGATGTTAACACCACTAGAAAGCAAGACTGGTGGCAAGTAACTAATAATTTATGGCCAGATTCTGGTTCACTTACTCATGTTGAATAGCACCTTCCTGCACACACAGCCCCACTTCAGCGCCTTGCTCCATGAATAGTTCCATGGACTAGTCAGTATGAGTAAAGATATCAACATCTGTCTCTTACACAGGCAGCAGCATGTTTTAATTTAGCAGAAGTGTTTAGTAAGATGCGGTGGTGGTGACACCAGTGCATTAATATTCGTTACTAAAAGGAATTTAATTCATCCTAAGAAGAGGAGGAGACTGACAACAACTTGCAGAAGCAGCTTTGCAGATACACTATCCATTCAATAGAAAGGACCAGGTATTAATACTTACTGTGTTTTAGCAAAATAATCTTCACACACAAAAATAGGAATGAGATGACTTACAGCATCTTCTGCCTGAGGATGCTGATGCTGTAAGTTTTCCCATTCCCGCTAAGCCATCTCACTAAGGTGGTTATACTTTCATGTAGTCTTTGAAAACCAATATGTTAGTAACTAAACATATAATGCTACACATTGGTAAAAAGACTTCAAGGAATTGGTTTAGGTAACTTCACATGCACCAAAAGCTCTCAGGGGATGCAAATAGTCTCTCAGTCTACAGTCCTACTGTCTAAAGGGGATAAACCTGAGGGAAAGGGAAGAGGCATGCTCTGCTCTGATAAATAACTGAATATTCATGCATACAGTCAACATATAGAATGAAAAGCTATTGGACAAAGTCACATCACACATAGGGATTGACAGAGTAAGGATCTAGAGCCTGAAAAGAAAAGCAAGACACAAGAGACAGTATACGTGTGAACTTTGGGGAACTGGCATATCCAATTCCAAATTCCCTATTTTCATCACTACAGTAATTCTGATGCAACTGCCACAGGGCAGAGAGCATTTAGTTATTTTTATACTGGTCTCGAAATAGTTTCCACTCATTGCTTCCCCAGCCATGTGAGTCGGGTTTATGTTTGGGCAAGTGTTTTTCTTTAAAAATCTTGTTTTCTGGGCGGCGGTTGACAGCACCACCATTACAGATTGCTTGAGAGTGAAACTGGCTATACAAATCCTCAACCCAGGGCCAACTGTGAAGGAGGGGCTTCTCCCAGAATAAGTTTAAACTGGTTTAGAATTGCCTGGTGGTTTAATGGCAATTTCTTGTGCTGTCCCTTGAGAGTTGGGATCCAGTTCCCAAGCTTGATCTCACTCCTAAGGATATCGCAAGCAGCGGTGAGAGCAATGCAGTGTGCCAAGTCCTAGGACAAGGGAGAGGAGGTAGAGTGCCTTGAATTCCGCTCCAATGACCTCACACCCCCTCACCAAAGAGGAAAGCCATTTAAATGATTCCAGCTTCCTTAAACCTTTAAGTGACTGTTGGGGAAAAGTGGAGGGTAAAGTGTGATGAATGAACAGGGACTGTTATAATCTAGTCTCACCTCCTGCATACAGAGGCCATAACTTCTTGCTGAATGAGACATCACTTTTACAAAAACATCCAGCTGGGCAAAAATATTTTCTCAAAGGAGAGTTAAAACTGATTGCATTGGTCACTTATGTTAAACTCATTTTTGGCTTTTAAGTACAATTTTCCAGGACATTAGTTTATACAGGCTATTTTACATCACTGGGCACTTAAAGGGACATCAGAAACTTGAAATCTTGTCAATTTGAAATAAATGAATTAACAGTTTCAGATATTTCACCTGCCACTGAGCCTCCAATTTGGGGGATTTTACAATCACATTTTCCTTTTTTAAAAATCCCTGTTGCTAAAAGAGCCACAGTAACCTGACTGACTATACAAGGAAAACAGTTAAGCTTACAATACACAAGGGGCTGCCAAAACACAATGAAAACAGAGATTACCTTTTTTCTAATCTTTCCATTATGATGATCCAGGTGTTAATTCTGGGTGGCATTTTAAAAGCAATCAGTGTTGGCCTAAGCCTGCCCCTACCAAATTCAGTGTTAAAATACCACTGACTTCAAGGGAAGTAGGGGCAGGCCAACACTGAGCACTCCTGAAAACCTCATCCTAGAACAATACATAAAATATTTTCAGAGAGAAGTCCCATTTAAGTTGGCCGGATCCTTTAAAAAGAAAATCTAAACAAGCAGATGGAATCTAGACAGTTAAATAGCCAAGACATCCTCTAGGCAGTCACAGTATGGCACACAGGTATCTAGAAGCAAAGCAGAATGTCTACACCTCTCATCACAGCCTGGTTTGTAATCTGGATTGAGTATAAAGTGACAGAAATAGCTCAGTGGTTCCTGGCTTTTCTCCTTTTCTATCATAGCCTTCCCATTAAGCTAGTTTTCTAATTTAATACTCTAACAGAGATGACATTTTTTTCAACAAGTATCTCTTATTCAATGGATCTTCCAAGAAGCTGAGTACTTGTGTTCTCTACTTAGCAGTCAGCATCTCCCCTATAAAAGGGAACTTTGTGGCGAGAAGACTTTCCAGGAACTAGGGTACTTGCACACCCAGTTCAAAGTACAGGAAAGATCGAGAAAGGTCCTATTTCCAAAAAAATGGCATATAAATTCCACAGAGCAATCTGCACTTTACAGTAGCTTACCCAGCAATACTGGGAAACTCTCACACAGTGGCATGAGAATAATACCAATTCCTCTCTGAATTTGTAGCAAACGGGTTTAAAGTGATGAAGTTTTACCTACTTTGAGACATAAGCAATGCATGTATAATATTACATTAACAGCATCTTACCAGATGATCAGCTAAACTAGGCAAGACGCAAGAGAATACATATCATTAAGGCAATTACTTACAGCAAAATCCTCCTACTCCCCCTTTCTCCAATGACTCATTTCAAATGTACTATGTACGACATGAATTGTATTTGCACACCATTTTCTACTCACACTGTATGCAGATTAATGTATCAAGTGGACAGAATGTACTCAGTGGATGTTGACTCCAGTAAACTTATAGAATATACTGGAAAGGAGGAAAAATATTAATCCCTAACTGAAGGGAAGGTCAGTACTTTCTAAAGCTTTCCCTCCCATGAGTTGCATATGAAAATGAAGTTCTCCTTTAAAATCTTTGATCTTTATCATTTAAAAGTAGATGGAAAATCTAATCATTCCTTAATTGACGCTCCATACCTATGGAAAGTAAATCTCCCTAGCCATTCAGAAACCTGGTAAATTGTGTGCAAGGCTAGAAGAGCGTACCATAGGTATGAGTTTTAAACCCTTCTTTATTGGGGACGGTCTGAATGAATATGAATGTGATTTCATACCAAATAGTATGTAATAAATGTGCCAAACCAGAAAAGTGGAGCTGCCAAAGGAGCAAGGAACTCCAGAAAATAAAGGGCATTTTTATTCTCAAATGCTCCATTGAAACAGGAGGTCATGTTCCCATCGCTGTAAGGAGACACAATATGTTTGGCAGACCCTATAGAGTGCAGTGTATTTGGATATCACCTGACGGATCTGACTTGCGTACAACCTTCCCCAGAGAGAACAACCCTACTGCAGGACCATCAAGCACAGGAAAGAGAGAGAGAAGCAAGTGACAATGTAACAGGGTGGTCTATCCCCTTTAAGGAGGGGTCAGGGAACTCAAGGCCAGCCCATCCCGTTCCATGACATGGCCTCTTTAAGGGAGCAGCAAACAAGCTGGGCAGTGGAAACCAGGTTTAATTAAGGAGCTACCTCCTGAATCGGATAAAACCCAGCTGTCAGCTGACTCCAGGGGAGAGAAGAGAAGCTACATGAAGCAAGGCTGAAACCTGGCTACAGGTGGGCTGGGGAAGCCAGCTTGAACCACTACATAGCCTCAAGACTGTGGGCTAAAGAATTCCTTACCTAGGTGTAGAGGTATGGACCTGAAGGGGCCACAGAAGACAGTATTTTTATAAAGACTTAATTGGACTCCATGAAGGGGAATATTACTTTAAGTACTTAGGGCTGCAAACAAGTCAGTTGGGAGAAGCAAGAGGGAACAGAGGTGTCCCTGCAGGGTTCTGCTGTGCCACCAGGGGGCATGCTCTGGGACAGCACCCTGCCACCAGCAAATTTCGGAGAGACAAGGTGGATGAGGTAATATCTCTTATTGGACCAACTTCTGTTGGCGAGAGACAAGCTTTCAAGCCACACTGAACTCTTCTTCAGGTCTGGGCAAATTCTGACATTTTAAATGGTTTCTACTCTGCATGGTATGTGATGCAGCAGACAATGGGCAAAAGGATAATAAGTTTAGGGGAAATTGAAGAAAATAGTATTTTACTTAGTGTATAGTCACAGAATTCCACAGATTGACAAGGGGACGTGCAGAGAAGTACTGTGACAGGATTATAAGAGGACTAAATAATTGACCATTAATATTTTACTTAAGTAAGTCTCAAGAACGATATGGATAATTAAGCTTCATGCTTTGGGTCATAAGCTAATCACTTTGTGTTCGACAGGGAACTCCCCCCTGCTGCTGCCACTCACATACAGCAGCATTATAGAAGAGATTAGCTCTCCCAGGGTAGAGGGCATGGCTTAAACTAAGCTGAATTATTTCCCCCAGTGACAGATTAAACAGAAAAAATACTAAGGCCTGGTCTACACTGGGGGGGGAGAAGGTGAGAAATCGATCTAAGATACGCAACTTCAGCTACGAGAATAGCGTAGCTGAAGTCGACGTATCTTAGATCGACTTAGAATTACTTACTTCGCGTCCTCGCAGCGTGGGATCGACAGCCGCCGCTCCCCCATCAACTTTGCTTCCACCTCTCGCCGAGCTGGAGTTCAACAGTCGACGGGAGAGCGATCGGGGATCGATTTATCACGTCTATACTACACGCGATAAATCAATCCCCGATAGATCGATCGCTACCCGCCGATCTAGCAGGTAGTGTAGACGTACTCTAAGAGAATTGTTTATATTGGTCCAAAGTAGCATAACTAAGCCTAATGGGGTAAAACTGAACAAAAGAAATTTTAAGCCAAATATGAAATACTTTCTAACAGTAAGAGAGCTACAGACAAAGGAACAGTCTTCTCAATGGAAGCAGTGGAAGCCCCATTACTTATGTGATTTAAAACTAGACTGGACCAGACCTTCCTTGAAGAGAATGTTTGGCCAGAGGGGACTGGATTAGATGATTTACTGCGATAGAAATCAGAGCTGAAAAACACCTATTATCTGATATGAAAGTCTCCCCTTCCTCCGACCCTTATGTCTTCCGGATCTAGCATGCCTGTCAGATAGTGATCCCCGTGTACACTAACACACACACAGAGGCCAGAAAGGAGAGGACCAAGTTGCCTGGTTGTTGGAATTCCTTCTGACTAGGGATGGATTTGTGTCTTGATCTGTCTGCTGGGCGTTACAGCACACTATGTTAGGTTCCACAAGTTTTCCCTCTACATAAGGACATCCATTCTGGGTCAGACCAATGGTTCATCCAGCCCAGTATCCTGTCTTCCAACAGTGGTCAATGCCAGATGCTTCAGAGGGAATGAACAAAACAGGCAATTAGAGAGTGATCCATCCCCTGTCGGCCAGTCCTTGCTTCTGGCAGCCAGAAGTTTAGGGACACCAAGAGCATGGGGTGGCACCCTTACCCATCTTGGCTAATAGCCAATGATGGACCTATCCTCCAGGAACTTATCTAATTCTTTTTTGAATCCAGCTATACCTTTGGTCTTCACAACATCCCTTGGCAATGAGTTCCACAGGTTTAATGTGTGTAGTATGAAGAAATGCTTCCTTTTCTTTGTTTTAAACCTGCTGTCTATTAATTCCATTGGGTGACCCCTGGTTCTTGTGTTATGTGAAGGGGTAAATAACACTTCCTTATTCACTTTCTCCACACCATTCATTATTTTATAGTGTCTTTATAGATTATTAAAAGTGTCTTTTTGTCTGTAACAGCTCCTTTTCCTGTTTAGTCATGGTGGCATTTTTTGGTCCTCTTCCTCCCCCCGCCCCATTTGGGGTCTACATATAGTTTCAGCTGTATTAGAGTCTTTTTTTTTTTTTTTTAAGTTTCCATGCTACTTGGAGGCATTTCACTCTTGTGACTGTTTCTTTTGATTTCCATTTAACTAGCCTCCTCATTTTTGTGGTAGTTCCCCTTTTGGAAGTTAACTGCTTCGGTGGTGGGGGTCTCTGCTATTTTCCCCCTTTCGAACATGTTAGATTTAATTACATTATGGTCAGTATTGCCGAGCAGTTCAGCTGTATTCACCTCTTGGACCAGATTCCATGTGCCACTTAGAACTAAATCAGGAATTGCCTCTCCCCCTGAGGGTTCCAGGACTGGTTGATCCAAGAAGCAGTCATTAGTAGTTTCTAGAAATTCTCTCTCTGCCTCCCATCCTAAGGCGATACGTTCCCAGCCAATCTGGAGATAGTTGAAATTCCTCATTATTGTTGGGTTTTCTGTTTCTGTAGCTTCTCTAATCTCCCTGAGCATTTCACAATCACCATCACCATCCTGGTCAAGTGATCAGTAGTATATTCTTACTGCTATATTCATATTATTCAAGTATGGAATTTCTCTCCATAGAGATTCTATAGTACAGTTTGAGCCCTTTAAATTTTTCACTATATTTGATGCTATGCTTCTTTCACATATAGTGCCACTTCCTCACCGACATGACCTACTCTGTCATTCCTATGTACTTTATACCCTGGTATTACCATGTACCATTGATCATCATCATCATTCCATCAAGTTTCCGTGATGCCTATTTTATCTATATCCTCATTTAATACCAGACACTCAAGTTCACCTATTTTAGTATTTAGACTTCTTGCATTTATATAAAAGACACTTATAAAATTTGTCACTATTTAGTCGTCTGCCTTCACATGACGTAGTTGAACAGGACTTTTTCATTTGACTGTTTCTCTTCAGATCCTACATGCAATTTATCAATTTTTATCCTCTCCTCTTTATTAAGATATAGAGAATCTCCTTTAATAGATCCTCCTCTAAGGGATGTCTCTGTCTGAACCATGTGCTCCTCCACACATCAGCTTTCCCCCAGCTCTTAGTTTAAAAACTCCTCTATGACCTTTTTAATTTTACATGCCAGCAATCTGGTTCCATTTTGGTTTACGTGGAGCTCATCTTTCCTATACATGCTCCTCGTTTCCAAAAAGGTTCCACAGTTCCTACCAAACCTAAATCACTTTTCTGAATACCATTGTCTTGTCAACACATTGAGACCCTGCAGCTCTGCCTGTCTAACTGGCCCTGCATGTGGAACTAGAAGCATTTCAGTGAGTGCTACCATTGAGGCCCTAGACTTTAATCTCTTTCCTAGAAGCCTACATTTGTCCTCCAAGACCTAGGTCACTGGTACCATTATGTACCATGACCACTGGCTCCTCCCCAGCACAGCATATTCGTCTATCTAGATGTCTCAGTAAGTCCTCAACCTTCACACCTGGCAGCACTTCATCATGCAGTTCTCCTAGCCATCACAAGCCCAACTATCTATACTTCTAACAATCGAATCCCCCATTACTATTACCTGTCTCTTTCTAATTGGGGTACCCTCCCTCTGAGGAGTATCCTCAGTGCTAGAGGATACTATGATATCATCTGGAAGGAGGGTCCCAACTACGCGATCATTTCCCTCCACTCCAGTTTGATGTTCTCCTTCCCTGAGACTTTCATCCTCCTCAACAGCACAGAGGCTGCCAGAGCGTGGGTGGGGGTGGGACCGGGACCACTCAACTGTATCCCATAAAGTTTCTTCTGTTTCTCTCTCAGTCTCCCTTAGTTCCTCCAGGTCAGCCACTCTGGTCTCAAGAGTCCACACTCGGTCTGCTTGCAACAAATGCACACACATGCCATCAGCCCAAAAGGAAGGTAATCCTACATGCTGCATTCAGTGCAATAACCTGGATACCCCCTGCTCTGCTGCTGGACGTCTGCCTTTGTTTTTACTCTCACAGGGTTTTTTCACTTGCCTGTCTGTTCTTTACTTGATTTTGTTGTTGTTTATTTTGTTTTTCTTTTGGGGGGGGGTGTTTATTGGCCCAAGTTTATTAGGTGTATCTGGCTCTCATGCTCCATCTCAAAAACACCCCCGTTTGGCTCCTCCTGTTCACTAGCTTCTCTGGTTGCCTATGAGCTGGCTTTTTAAACACATTCTCCTTGAGTTAGCCCCACTTGCTTGTTCAGCGATCCTAAAGAGATTAGGGATCAAAGAATGGCAGACTAGTGCCTTGCTAGGCAGCCTTGCCTAGCAGGCAGCTAGGTTCAGCGTACAGCCCCCCAAAGAGGCACAGGCAAGCAATCATACAACAGACAAATTAACAGACAATCTCTAATGTATACAGAGTCCACGTTTGTCAGTTGCCAGAGTGTTATTCCTAAAGCAGCTGTTATTTCCTTTTCTAAGAATAAGGCAAATGTTTTGGTATTTGTTGGCAAACACTGACTTTCTAATGGAGATCACGGTCTTCCTGCCCTGCTCTACATTGATTTAAAAGGATGTAGCTGATGAAGGCAAAGGCACAAAGTAAAGTTTCCACCGACAGTGTTGTCACTTCTGTTTGCCAGTTTCACAAACAATGACTTCTGTTTAAGGGTGAAGGTTGACAAGGTGTACAGGCAGCTAATGTGTTGCATCTCTATATGACCCAGAGGTATATTCCAATTCTGCTACTGGTTGCTAGACTTCTTAACCCAAATCCTAATTTAAAAAATAGACTATTCAAGAACATGGCCAGAGCAAGACAACGAATACAAAATCAAAGATGGAATAGGACGATAATACACACAAACATGAAGCGCCAATGAAAACAGAAGGAAAGAAAACAGAAAAGGTTTTCCTATATGCATGAATATCCCTGATATTCTCATGCTGGAGCATGCTGCAGTGCTACAGAACCATGGAACTTGCAAGAAATTAAACTGTTACATACTCGGCTGCTCTTGCCATCCGAAATAACTCCAGTTGCCTGGGTGTAACACAAATGGCAGCAAAGAATAGGAGTGGAGAAAGAAAGCTTAGAAAAATAAACCAAGGGAGAGTTTTTCCATGTATTTTAAAATGTCTTAGTTTGCAAAACTTAAACATGAAGCAGCACTTATTTGTAACATTCTGTATCTTTACTAGCTTACTGATCTACCTCTCATGGGTGTTTAAGGATTATTAAACTATTATATTCCCATTACCAATTGGTAGCATATTTACAACACACTGCTTCCCAGTCAGGAGCACTGAACTCTGTACTTTCTAATTCCCATGTGTTACCATGGTTCCAATCAGTATTGTCCACTAAACAAAATCAAGAGAGGAAAGAGAGTGGTCCAGTGGGAACACTGAACTAACAGCTCAGGAAACATGGATTTTATTCCCAGCACAGCATGTGAATTAATGTCTCCATTTGTAAATCAGGACAATAGTACTTACCTGTTTGCAATAGCACTTTGAGATCGGCAGATTAACGTAGCACAGGATTAGTGTAGAAATGCTGCTCTGGGCACAAACTATACTGGGCAGAATCTTTTCTTAGCTTCAATCATTATAATGAAATATACTGTTGCAAGACACAGGACTTCTATAGCACTTTATACATCCAGAACACAGTTCAAACACTTCTCCCATATACACCTAATCAAATATCTCCATTTGGCAACTAGTGAAACTGAGGCAAAGCACAGTGCAGAAACTTGACCAAAGCTACACAAGTTAGTAGCAGGGCAAGGATTAGAACTCAGGACTTCCTGACTTCCAGTTGGGTGCTCTGTCCTCTAAACCACACTGTTAACCAAGGCCAGAATTGGGTGTAGTTAAGGTACACGGTACATAACTTGACTACTGTACCGACCTCTTCCAGTAAACAAAATCAAGGCTAATATTTATAGAAATTAATGTTCAATTGTGCTTTAAAGAGTAGTCTGGAAAGTTGATTTGACAGTTCCATGTTTATTGACTATTATTTCCATATCATGTGCACTCAGGTAACAAAGATTTCCCCCCTGCTCCTAACTGCCAGCCTTGCAAACCCTGGCTGGGATCCGAGGGCTGATCCACACACAAACTTGCAAAGAAAAACATGAATTAAAACAGTTAGTTATGTTGGTGCAAGTTTCTGTGCAGACATGTCAGATTACAAATAGTAACGTTTACTTTAGCTAAAACAATGTAACAAATCAACCTTTAAATAACCCAACTTTAGCTATTTGAAAATCAGTATCCATGCACAACTTCCGCCGAAATAACAGAAGCCACTTTTAATCATCATCTTGTGTTATTTGGGTACAAGTTTGCATGTAGACCAGCCATTAGAGTTAAACTGGCTCTCTCCCTCTTCTCCATCAGTTATAAAGATTCTGTGGGCCAAATTAGCCCCTCACATCATCCGAGCAAGCCCAAGTCCTTCAGATCAAGCCCTCAAGGGCACTCATTGAAAGCAATGGGTTTGCACAGGTGTGACAACTGAGGCTTCAAATCCAGCTCACTCCTGCTTATGCTCTGCAAAAATTAGCAAAAACAGAAAAACCTGTGAACACTGGGTTGTCTCACTAAACTGAGCAGATATGACTGACTGAATATGCACTGGGAGCAAACGTGGTGAATTAGAAGGTATTTTTACTGAGTCCGCATGTAAAAAACCGTAAATTAAATAAGTGAATAGTTAAGCAAATAAAGTAAAATACTAGAAATAATATTTTATGTCCATAAAGAAGCTTGACATCCAATTAACTATAAACCTCAACCAGGTTCAAAGTGAAGAGTGCTAGCAGACCTGCATCCAGAAGTCAAACATTATCTCAGTCACTAGCAACACCTGTGACAAAACTGCAACTGAAACACCAGTACTTGACTGAACAAGCCAGAGTGAGAATTTCAGCACAACATGCCTATCTGTGTCAGAAGCCTGCTAACCTGAACTGGCTAAAAGCGTATGTGACCCTAATCCAATGCCTGGTAAGGGCAACTGGAAGCCATTGTTGTCTGACATTTCCCGGACAGCAGCAAAAGTCTCTCTAAACAGAAGAGGCCTAATGAATACATTTTACTGACATCTGAGCCTATTTCTGAGGAAAGAAAAAGGACAGAGTGAATAAATGTGAGAAGAATAAGCCTGGGAGGGCAGAGAGAATGGAGCAGATAGCAAATGAGATCTAGCCAGGGAACAGAGTGTTGAGATGAGTTCCTGTCTGCATCCTGTAAAACTTGCCCATACCGGTATTGCCCTGGCCTCTTCTTTTGTCATTCAGTGTTGCACGCATTCTAAACCAATATGCATTTCCTCACCTTTTGGGGGCGAAGCCAGACTTTGAGGCACCTGCTCCCCTACTTGGTGTAAACTTTGCTTGTGCCAATCAGAAACGAACACAAACAGGTTTTGGGCCCCGTCCCCTATGACACTTCTATGATGTCATAGTTGGTACTTTATGGGCTACCTGCCATGTGCAGGCAGGGAGAGGAGAAAGAAAAATGAATCCTGTGTATCCTGTGTACACCCGTAACCGAGCCTGATCACCTCAAAGCCTCTCTCTCAGCTCACGGGTTTCAAACAGAGTTTCTACGTTTGCCGGTCGTTATGCGTTGGTTTGTATTTGTAAGTATCAGTTATTACTAAATGCTGCATCTTTGTTTATAAATATTGTTAGTAGATATTTTAGTCATTGTGTGTTTTAAGTTTCATTAACTCTATTAGCTAATCAAACGCTGCTCCCTTACCCCTTGTAATTATCTCCAATAAAACTTTAAATTGATTAATTTTAGTTGTGTGTGTGTCTGCAGTTTGCATCGTGACCCATACTCTCCTTGCATCCCTTATCAATATAGTCTATTGCTACGTGCAGCCTGGTAAATAACAGGCCTGCATTTTCTTTCGCCCCTGCGTGCCTGTGGCAATCCACACAGAGAAAGGGGAATAAACTGAAGGAAGAGGAATAGAAGAGAGGCGAAAGTGAAGAAAGAGAGAGGAGATGCAGAAAATAAAAGTCAAGAAGAGGAGCAGAGGAGGGCAGAGATACAAGCAATAGAGAAGAGCAAGCAAATGGTAGGACTTGGCGCACACACCGTTTTATTTTTTCTTTATAAAGGAGTATGGTCTGCAGATACAGGGTAGAACACATAATAAGGTGTTCCCTCCCTTATTAATTTGGAAGCCAGATCACCATATCCTACATATAGCCTTGGTAACCGGGAATGAAATCCAAAAAACCTAAACTCCGGTATCGCACTCTGTCCAATAGCCCACAGTTGCCCCGTGGCTACTGAGTAACCATTAGCTGCTAGATAAAAGGAGAAGTTCAATTTGTCACAGGCAAATAGCAGGCGAACTGTAATGGCTGAAGCAATCAAAGTGCAGACATTTGCAGATGGAATAGTTATTAGAATTATAGCCCATTTGTGAACCAGTGACTGTACAGCCTCGCTGTACTCAGAAGGCCTGCTGCTAGTCCCATTTAAGATACAATATACTTGCATTTATTAATAAATTAATCCATACACACTATCCCAAAGGCTGCTGAGCACCTTGTGGGAAATAGCATGAACAAAATTACCATCAAAAAGCAACATGCAGGTTAAAACAAAAAACAGAGGCCCAGCAAACAACCCCTCCTCTCCCCCCGCAAGTCCCGCCCAGAGACAGACTATAAACAAAGAACACTCACAAAACTAGACACAAACGACCTCCTTTAGTATGAGGACACTGATTTACTCTGACCTATGTGGAAGGAAGTCCCAGGCCATTACAGGAAAAGAGACTTGAAAATGTCTGAAGTTGTCGGCAGATGTAGGGGGTGGAGGCACAATAGCCTCATCAGGGGAAGAGGAAGAAAAATGTAATGTTGGAGGAGCTTCCTCCTCCTGCTCTTCTTCCTCAGTCGGTACTGGCAGAGTTTCCGTCTCTGGAGAGCTAGAGATCAATGGAGGAGGGAGAGATGTAGGTCTCCGGCTTTGCTCCATAGGGGATTTCCCAAATTGTGCCCTGTACATGGCCCAAGGGTCCCAATATGGCCAATGTGGAGGAAGCGGAACATGTGGTTGCATCCATGGTGGTCCATGCCAAGACTGTGCATATTGAGGATGAGTAGGTGGGATCTGTCTGGCAGACGAGGGAGCAATGGAGCCTTCCTTCTCCTCCTCGTCGCTGGGGAAGGGAGGTGCTGTCCTCGGGGCAGAAAGGGAGGAGTGTCATGAGTCTGGAGATGAGGTCGGAAGTGGGGTGAAGTCACATCGAAGGAGAAGCGACTCAGAAGTGTCTGATACCAGCAGGTCTTTAGAGTATCTAAACTCTTGTGGAGGAGGAAAAAGCACCATCAGTGCCGATGTACGACTCGGCGCCAAAGGAAGGATGTATTCCCCTAAGGTGTCAGTAGATGGAGCCAGAGACTTGGCCGGTGCTGACGACTTGGCCAGTGCTGACAGTTTTGATGGTGCCGATGGCTTCGAGTGTATCAAAATGGACACCGGAGCCGGCACTTTTGCTGGTGCCATAGCTCCTGCAGTTGGCTTATCTTGATCTCGACATGAGACATGGTGCCGAGGGCTGCCCATTGAGGGTCCATTTAGTACAGGAGATACTCAGGCAGGCCCTGAAGCTATGTCCCTTGTCAGATGCTGTTGAGGCAACTGACCTCGCAGGGAACGGTGTTCTGGTGGGCTGTGCCTCAAAGTGTAAGGATGAAGCCCATTTCTTCTCATCCGAGTGAGAAAGGAACAACTTTCTCTTCGAGGGAGGAGGGGAGTGAGGGTCAGCAAACAACTTGGCAGAACGTGAGAGCCTCACGGGGAGAGTCTGAGCCTGGGTCTGATGCAGGCCACAGTGGTTTCTCCATGAGGAGAAATTTTAAGTGAATGTCCCGGTGTTTTCTGGCTCTGGCCATCAGACCATGGCAGTGGGAACATTTCTGTGGAACGTGTCCTGCTCTCAGACAATGAATGCACTGTGGGTGGCTGTCCGTTACCAGCTAACAGGTAAGGCACTAACTGCTGAGGGGACAGGAGAAGCGGGGTCTGCTGCACGTTCCATCCAAGACCAAAGGCAGTAGAGAAGGAACTGGGGGCAGTCGGACTGCCCAGTGATAGATATATATATATATATATCCTGCACGCAGCATGAGAGCGGGAGGTGCGCATGTGCAATCAGATGGGCACTGCTGATGAAAATCTCCAATCCAAGGCACAGGGGCGCTGCCACACCTACAGTGGAGCACCCATAGGGACACCACTCAAATAAATGTCAATAAGCATTTCCTATTGAAAGTGCTTATGGTAATAAGGGAGGGGATTTTTGAAACTTCTTTCCCTTTCCATTGTGACTGTAAATCCAATGATACAGCTATTTTTATCAGCAGCTGCTCCGGCTTCAGGGTTGCCCCTTCCACACCCACAAAACAGATGACTCTGATGAGAAGGAGAAAGAAGAGGACAAAGGAGGACATGTTCAGTGAGATCCTGCAGGCCAGTGCTGCATCAGACCGTGAACATAGGCTCTGGAGGGCTAATATGACCAACAGCACGGAGAAGGAAAGAGCAGACAGAAGAAAGGCGCAGGAGTCCCAACAGGACAAGGAGAGGGAAATGCACCACGACATAATGTGTCTTCTCAGAGAGCAAACTCAAATGTTGTAGAACCAAGGTCCAAAAATCCTGGACTCTCCACCTCTGGTGGTCCTTGAAGAACTCCATGGTCATACTCCCTACCCCACTCCCAACATACCACGTAGCATCACAGGCCACATCCTTACCCCTACCATTCCACACCAGCAGAAAGCTAGGAAAACCACAGCTTCATATATACTGACCTGTGAGAACCACAGCTGGTGTATGTGCAGCCACAGCAGACTATATTTGTGGACTGAAATGATTGCCACCTTTCCAACTTTAAACTTCTACTCCATTAATGTATGTTAACAGTTTGTATTGCATTGCCTGTGTATTTTTACACACTGCTTTTCTGCACCATTTTTGCCCCTCGATACATTTCTATTTTTGGAGAATAAAATGACCTTTATTAGTTCAGAATACACATTGCAGAATGCACAGAGGTACTCAAAGCACACAGTGCCAGTAGATGTACAGCAAGCACCTCATACTTCAGAACTTCAGGAAAACACCTAGTTCTAGGTACAGCAAGCATTACCCAATTCCTAGCAGCACCCAAAGCTCCAGGCCCAAAGAACAGTCCAGCACAGAATGCTACTGTTCTTACTCATTAAAGTGCTCTTTTAAAGCACTCCTCAAAATGAATAGCTCCATGATGAGCTCTTGTAATGGCCTTCTTTCTGGCTGTTCAAAATCAGCAGATGGCCAGTCCACCTCTACCCTCCATCCTGGCAGCAGCTTTTCCCCCTTTCCCTCACAGGTATTATGCAGGACACAGCAGGGAGCTATAACCATTGGGATATTTTTCTCACTGAGCTCCAATCAAGTGAGTAAACACCACCAGCGTCCTTTTAATCTACCAAAAGCATATTCAACAGTGATTCTGCACCTGCTGAGCTGGCAGGTGGATCTTTCCTTGGTGCTGTTGTGGTGACCAGTATATGGCACCATGAGGCAGGGGAGAAAGGGTGAAGCTGGGACCCCCAGAATAGCTATTGGCATTTCAATGTCACCAATGGTAATCCACCAGTTGGGAAAGAATGTCCCTGCTTGCAGCTATCTGAACAGACCTGTGTTCTTAAAGATGTGAGCATCAGGCACCTTCCCTGACCAGCCCACATCAATATCAGTAAAGCGTCCCCAGTGATCCACCAGCTTGTGCATAACCACAGACAAGAAGCCCTTTCTATTTAAGTGCTCTGTGGCAAGGTGGGCTAGTGTCAAAATAGGTATATGCATGCTTTATCACCCCATCGCAGTGCAGGAACCCCACGGATACAAATTGTGCACTATGTCCCACACACTACCAAGAGTCAGTCCTGCATAGCAGGAGATGATTAATGATCCTATACACTTGCATGACAACAGCCCCCACTGTAGACTTTCCAACTCCTAAAATGATTTCACACTGACCAATACCAATCCAGTGTTGCAAGCTTCCAGAGTGCAATCACCACTCACTTCTCTGCTGTCAATGGCCTGGAGATCTGGGGTGTGCTCAGACAAGATCCAGGAATGCAGTCTTTCACATCCGAAAGTTATATAGCCACTCCTTGTTACCCGAAAGCTGAATTCCAATACCCTAACCAAAGCCCCACAAATGTCATCAACAGCCTTGAACTGGCTTTCACTATGTCCCTGATCAAACTGTCCTTGAAGAAACTATCGTGTCCCCCACTGTTGAGGTACTTCCTCCGGGTCTGCAAATACAGGAGAATTGTGAGTCCTGTATTTGCAACATTCATATTTGTAGTGCAGATTTCTGCGGGGTCTATGCTTCTATCACAGATGATAGATACCAAAAAGTGTCTTGTGGGTTTGTGGTTTTTTGGTGGTTGTTTTTTTTAAGGTGCAAAAATTATGGGATATGAATGGCATGGGATAGAGAAAGTTGCATGCTGGCAATCTGACCCCTAGCTCCCAGAGATCCGTGGGTGAGTCATTTCTATCCCACAACACTGAAAATTTCCCAAAAGGCATTACGCTGGACCATGGCGCACTGCGCTACTACCGGTGGTGCCCTAAATTTTCCATTGACGCAAGCATTCCCAGTGATTACAAGCTGCGAAGTATGCATGAGCAATATGCAAACTTCGGCAGCTGTGCACTGATGTAACTTGCATCAGTTACTTTAATTTATTTATTTATTTTATTTATATTTATCAACCAAATTTTGTAATGTAGACATGGCCCCAGATTCTCTCAAACTCTGCTTTTGTTTTTACTAACCCCTACTTAACTTCAGAGTCTGACATTTTGGATGAAAGACTTTGTCAAAGATTCAACATATCCACTGCTCCTATTCAGATGCTAAAGCTAAGCATATATATGTGTGACATCCAGTAGGTCCTTCAGCATAATCCAGAAAGACCAAAGTTGACATTCTTGATATTTTGAAGGTTAATAAATGCAGAACTAAATTTAAAACCCTTTCAAGTCATTTTTATACATCATAAGGCAACAAATATTTGAGCTGGAAAATGAGCAACAAGCTCAGTTTTTGAAAAACAATCTCTTGCAGGTCACCTTTGAAGTGTGGCTTCTATTTAAATTTTATTCAAAAGGTTAGAAACTTGCTAAAATTCAACACCTTGACTTTAATAGAAATGGAGGGAGGTAAAAGATGTAAAGTTACAGTTTAAAATCATCCAAGCGGCACATAAGATTAGCCTTAATAATTGATATAATAGCAAAATACATCAATTCTAAAATAGAGAGATTAAATAAACCAGCTACCGTGTCTGCTTTAATTAAACACCAACATTATGTGTCTGAGTTATCACATTATTTTGGAGTCATAAGCATCAACACAAATTAAGTTTCAAATAAACCTCCAATTAAGGACTAAGCAATGCGGAGAGTCTGGTCCCTTGAAAGCTAAAGCACTCCTCTCACTAACACATTTTATAAAATACATCTAACTTCCCACAATTAGTTGAGCACAACATATGCTTGTTCTATGTCTCAATTATGTAACTACACAGGGGAGAACTTTCCCTACATTTTCACACTGCCAAGCGCGGATCAGAGTGCAGGATCACCAGAGACACTGAAGAATGTAGCAGAATATGAAGATTTAATGCAGTCTAATTTGAAGTGCTGCATGTCATTTCATTACTATTTACACATTTGTTGAAGTAGCTGGGTTGCATTCCACACTGTTGGACTGCTACCATTTATTGCTGTCCACTTTTTACACTCAAGCTGCTAAATCACTCAATCTGTCTTACTGTCTATCCCAGGGCTCTGTGCTGAGTGAATGTAGACAATGTCTAATCAAGTTTAACCAGCAAAGTTTGGGCACAGAACTTCCAATGTACTTGATGGTGCTTCTTAAGTACTTCCCTTTAGAAGGCAAACAGAGCTTCGCAGATTCTGTTCCGTTATCCCCCCAGTCTTTAAAAAAAAGGGGGAGCAGATGTGGGGGGATAAATAATATGTACATTCTCAATAAAGGGATATAGGTAGATTCTGCTCACAAATATTACTGCTTCCTGAAACAGCCACAATGACAAGTTCTCAGGAGGCAGAATTTAGAGTGCAGCCATGCATGTGAAGGGAAAAATGGGTTTAAAAACCTTTTGACACAGGGCTTCTCTACACAGCAAGTTACGGTGCAGCAAACTAGGCTGTGAATCTATAGCACACCAGTTTGCCATGCAGTAACATCCTGTGTGGATGCTGCTACAGTGCACTGCACTCTGGGACTTTCAGTATGCTGTGGCAGTGTCCACATGGGACATTGTTGCGCAGCAAGCTGGGGGTGGGGGGAACTGTAGATTCACACTCTGGCTTGTAGCACAATAACTTGCCATGTAGACAAACCCTAACTTCTCTTTTTCTCTCTCCCTCCTCTCCCCCAGCAAGTAAGGAGGGCTCTTCTCTCCGGGGGGGGGGGGGGGACACTATCAGATTTATGTTTATTTACGTTGTATCAGCTCCTTTCTCCCCTCAGTTCAGTTTTTAAACACTGTAAAACAAGGCCCAAGACCCAAGCTGACCTGTAATGAGGAAAGGGTGAAGCTGGCAAAGGAGATGAGAGATGGAAGAAGGGAAATGGTGGGTGAAGGGGAGGTGATGTGCTTCAGGGGATGGGGGTGGGACACAGACATGAGTATCTGCCTTTTTCCCCCCTCGATAATTTACTTGTGGCCATTTGACACCTCAGTTCATCCTTTAAGAGTAGGTTGGGTTTTTTTATTTCATTTAGTTTCATATAAAATTTGAACCTAGTTTCAGCACACCAACGTTAGGGCCCCTCCTACTAACTGGACCCGAAGGCTGTGAAGTCTAAAACCAGGAAAAGTTATTGCGAGATTAGCAGGCACTTCCCTTAAATTATTACAAACCAATTCAACTCCCCTAATATCTGTGCACAAACAGAAATTAGCAGAAGAGCGCTGGTTAATTTTCTCCATGACAACAGCAGGATGCCAGTTGTGTTCATAGCATAGCACTAACATCAAACAGAGCTGCCATCTGTCTTTTCAATTACAGGACTACCTGTTCAATTACCAAGGCACACAGGATTTTATTTGGCTTACAGATGCAATCATAAATAAACCCACTTGTTTGTTTTATACATTTCTTTCCTTCTGGAGGACACAATTTTGGAATACAGTAGATCGTTAAATATTACAGTCTGTTAGCCTTTATATACAAAAACTGTGATGACAAATATAAGAACGGCCATACTAGGTCAGACCAAAGGTCCATCTAGCCCAGTATCCTGTCTTCCAACAGTGGCCAATGCCAGGCGCCCCCGAGGGAATGAACAGAACAGGTAATCAACAAGTGATCCATCCTCTGTCACACATTCCAAGCTTCTGGCAAACAGAGGCTATGGACACCATCCCTGCCCATCCTGACTAATAGCCATTGATGGACCTATCCTCCATGAATTTATCTAGTTCTTTTTTTAACCTTGTTATAGTCTTGGCCTTCACAACATCAATTCTACAATTGTGGAACTGCTACTCTCAGTGAAATTTGGTAGCCTTGTATTTTGGTTTTCAATCTGAACAGATTTCCAGGGCAAAATTCATTACTCCAAGAACTATGCTTTTAGCTTCCAGGCATAGCTTTAGTGGTAATTTCATTACCAGTTTAAATCATATTAAATTTAAGAAAACAAATTACATTCCGTTGCTGTAGTAAAAACTCAAACTCATTGTTACTTTTATTGCTAATACCAAAAGATTAGTATTAATGTGTTTAATACACTAAGACTGACATGCCATCTGAAAACCAAACTGTCCCAGCAGAAAGAATCAAGAGAGGCAGTTGTGACTAACGCTTGGCAAATTATTAACTCAAAGTGAATTAGTCATAAATTTAACCATTTTTTCTATCCATGAACAGGTCATGATTTTTACCACTGTGCTATTTACAGAATAGTTTGTAAGAACAAGTTGTAGCCTACAGTTTGTTTACAGACTGGTCACTATGGGCATTTGCTTTTCAGGCCATTTGATTGGTCATGTAGAGTCATCTTATATTGTGTTGATTCTCCCTTCCCCTGACTGTATATCCAAAGTTTTAGAGACAGCAGGAATTGCTTTTTTCTGTTTGCAAATCATCCATGAATTTGAAGAATTTTAATCTATTGTGCAAACAATAAGCTTTTCAAAATGGCCAACGTGTTTCCAGTCTGGATACTAAAGAATATTCATTCATACAAGTATTCTTGCTGCTTTGGCTTTCCACAGACATCCTTCTGAAAAGCTCACTCACCTAAATATTCACAAATAAGACAACAGAAGGGGTCATAATGTGAATCTGGCAGTTTTAGTCACAAAAAAGTTGAATAGTTTTTAACTGAATTTGTCCAAATCTAGTCATAGTTGTACTGCTGAATTCCCTCTTGTTTGAGAGCCAATTATTTCACAAAAGAGTCACCTGTTCACTTACTGTAAATAAAAGTAAGTCACTTATAGCTGAGACGGACCAAGGGTGTTAATGATGCCAAAGACACTGATTCCACAGCATATGTATATTTTCTCTGTTATCTAAAGCTGATCGAAAATGTTCTGGTGGAATAATTGTCCATCTGAAAACACTGATTCAAGAGATTTGAAACATTCCATTGAAACATCTCAATTTGGCTTAAACTTCCAACGGAAACCAGGCTGGTTAGAATCCTCAGTTTCCCCGCAGTTGGCTTGGCGGATTCCCCAGGTCAGCAGCCTGGGATCTCAGGGAGCTCTTGTGTTTTGGAAACACTCAAATGTTCCCAGTGCAAGAATGTTTTGGTGTTTTCAAAACAAAATATTGCCAAATTTAAGTTTTTGCCCGTTCTTGGGATTAAAAGTTTCCCCAAAACTTGAAGTTTTTCACAGGACAAAAATTCTGCTTTCCAAGCTGCTCTACTTATACCCCCGGATTTAGGGCCTTGGCAGGTTCAGAAGCACAGCTATGACCAAGTGACCCGGAGCTCTTTAAAAGCCTTGAAGCTTCATTGAATTTTTTTTTTTTTTTAATACAGACTTTTGGGGCACTGTATATACCCCAGATGGGTCTGTAAAAGCAAAATGAAGTGTACAAAGCTTTTAAACCGATAGAATAAATCGGGAGTGTCAGCAGTGATGTGGCGGGTCTGGCCTCCCTTGCAACTCAGTTACAAATCCATCCATGTACAATTTTTCAGTACAGTATTTAATGCTTTCATGATGTCCAGCTTGCTGAGCTGCACTCTTAAAAGTCAATGCAAAGGTGTAGAATAAACCTGTTACTAGTTTTTAAACTAGTCACCTTACACATGCAAACTTTTACAAGCACGCATTTTGGTAGCAAAACTCTGAATCAATGTTCCGCCTTTACTCAGAGGCTAAGAGCCAGGGCCAGAGTTCTGTGCATGCCCTACAACTGCTCATAACATCACAGCTACCTAGCCCACTGCTCTCTGCATTATCTTTGGTGGCTGTAAGGTAAACAACTTAAGAACATAAGAACGGCCATACTGGGTCAGACCAAAGGTCCATCCAGCCCTAGAGTGACCAGATGTTCCGATTTTATAGGGACAGTCCCGATTTTGGGGTCTTTTTCTTATATAGGCTCTTATTACCCCCCAACCCCGTCCCGATTTTTCACACTTGCTGTCTGGTCATCCTAATCCAGCCCAGTATCCTGTTTACCGACAGTGGCCAATGCCAGGTGCCCCAGAGGGAGTGAACCTAACATGTAATGATCAAGTGATCTCTCTCCTGCCATCCAACTTTTGCTTAGTAAACTCAGAACTTCGATGTGTTTGCCATATAAGTGAATGACCAACAGATTTTTAAACAACTGTATTAAAACAATTTCAGTAATTTAAAACTACGCAGGCTAAACTGTCAAGTATTAGGGATATCAAACAAATGTTAAGAGATTTTCTACAGAGTTTTGGATTTCCTCTTTAAGAACTCAACAAGTCAGGCAGGTGCAAAGTGGTGAGTGGACTTACCAGTTCTCCTTCAATACCTAAAAAGCTGATAGAGCCCACAGACAGTCATAACATATATTAAAAATTCCACCACCACCAAAGAAGCCTTTTTATCATCAAGGTTACTTATCTGAATAACCTCATGGTTTGTTTTGTTATTGTAATTTTGTCTTTCTACCCCACACTTCCTCCTACTGCTTAATAAACTAATACATGTGTCTTGCCTTAAGGTAGATAAAACACTCTTTTGGATAGGAGGCATCTTCCTAGGTGTTTTTACAGTGCCTACTGGGGTCTGTGGACACTAGTCATCCACGTAAATAAGGCATCCATCTGCAGTTTTACAAACACACAATTTTCATTTTCTTCAACCACATAGATGCCTATTCAAGCGAGAGAGAGAGAGAGAGAGAGAGCGAGAGCGCTAAGATTTTTGAAAGAGCTCTGAGCTTCCTAGCATGCCCCTATAGTCATTCTGCAACAATGATGCCATCTTCCAACCACTGTAGCACATTACATTATTTCCCAGTGTACTATTTGCTTTTACAATCTCTTTATAAATAAAATCGTCAGCAAGTTGTGGCCTACGTAACAGTGTTTGGATACAGTTTAACCCTCCGAGTCTGGTAAGATTTATTTTCTGTTTAGAAAGAACATTAACAAGTGAGATTACTGGTAAGTATCTGTGCTCTTCAAGAGTGTCACTTCTGCATATTGTTTGCAGTGTAGTTGTAGCCATGATGGTCCAAAGATGAGAGAGACAAGGTGGGTGAGGTAGTATATTTTACTGGACCAACTTCTGTTGGTGCGAGACAAGCTTTTGAGCTACACAGATCTCTTCTTCAGCATTTCAGAGCTCTGCACAGCTCAAAGGATGGTGTCTCGCACCAACAGAAGTTGGTCAAGTAAAAGATATTGCCTCACCCACCTTGTCCCCCTCAGTTCTGCAAATTCACAGCTGCGGGACTGGCACTTAGCTGTGGAATATCCTGAAGAGCAGTATCCATTGGGACCACTCGCCCCTCCCGCTCTCTCCTCTCGGAGCAATGAGAGAATGCAAAGGGAGGTGACCCCAAACACCCTGCAATTCCTTCCCTAGTTTTGGAGTTCTTGACCTGAGTGTCTGAAGAACTGGGGAACGTGGGCAGGGAAAGTGTGAATATGCAGAGGCAACACCCTCAAAGAACAGTTATTGGTTTTGTAACCTTTTTCTTTGAGTGGCCTCTGCATATTTCCACTTGCAAGAGATTAGTGAGCAGTCCATCCCCCTCAGAAGGTGAGCAGCAAAGCCACCAAAACATGAATCAGCTCTAAACTGCAAATCAGGAGTATTAGAAGTAACCAGAATTTTGCTCTCCCAGAAGAGACTTCAGTGAGGGACAAATTTTTGCTTTAGGGACATATGGAGCTTTAAGCATCAGATTTGCAAACTGTATGTAAAACACAGCATGAAGACATGAAACAGATACGGTCTTCGGATTAACTGATACCTTCTGATATCTCTAGGTGAATTAATACCTGCCATATCATAAAAAGGGTATAAAAGATAAATGGGGAAATACAGACAGGATAGTAACCCATAGAAAATGGAAGCTGAGAAAGCTTGAGAATGGAAGAGGTGAGGTCACTAACCAAATCACATTTCCCATTTTGGCTACAGTTTATAAGGATTAGCTATTTGGCCTGTATCTCACTGAGTCCCTAGTCTATAGAAATGGTTATAAGGAACGCTGTTTCCACAGAGGTATGGTACAGGTGACAGTCTGACCAACAGCAGATCAGAGGGCCCCAAGAGATTCGTGAAACAAAAACTCCAACACCAAAGCAAGAGAGACACCTGCACTGGAGTGAATGCTCCCAGGGCAGCTTAATGAATACAGTTACCCTGTAGCACTCATAGAATCATAGAATATCAGGGTTGGAAGGGACCTCAGGAGGTATCTAGTCCAACCCCCTGCTCAAAGCAGGGCCAATTCCCAACTAGATCATCCCAGCCAGGGCTTTGTCAAGCCGGGCCTTAAAAACCTCTAAGGAAAGAGATTCCACCACCTCCCTAGGGAACCCATTCCAGTGCTTCACCACCCTCCTAGTGAAAAAGTTTTTCCTAATATCCAACCTAAACCTCCCCAACTGCAACTTGAGACCATTACTCCTTGTTCTGTCATCAGGTACCACTGAGAACAGTCTAGATCCATCCTCTTTGGAACCCCCTTTCAGGTAGTTGAAAGCAGCTATCAAATCCCCCCTCATTCTTCTCTTCTGCAGACTAAACAATCCCAGTTCCCTCAGCCTCTCCTCATAACTCATGTGCTCCAGCCCCCTAATCATTTTTGTTGCCCTCCGCTGGACTCTTTCCAATTTTTCCACATCCTTCTTGTAGTGTGGGGCCCAAAACTGGACACAGTACTCCAGATGAGGTCTCACCAATGTCGAATAGAGGGGAACGATCACGTCCCTCTGTGAAAGTTACTAGTGACCCCCCTTAACAGAGCAGCTGTTATGTCAGCCAGCGGCCATTAGGGGGAAGCAGACACCTTAAGGACACAGTAGCCTGAACTTTTCAACTGTCTTCCCTTTCAAGGACTTAAGGTAGTTGGAGCTGGTCCCAAGCCGGTTTTCACTGACCAGATAGCAAAAGCACGGTCTGACAACCACCAATCAAGTGTTAACACGGCAAGGGCCTTTGTCTGAATGTGTATAAAGGATCTGTAAAATGTGTGTAAGACAAAGTTTTTGTACCAAGGTGCAAAGCTCTCCTTTCTTCTGCAGAATAAAGCAACTCTTCCTTATCCCTGTCTGGCTGTTATTGGCTCTCAGCTAGATGGACCCGATATTTCGCTGACACCTCGATCTGCTGGCAATGCCCTACTTATATAGCCCAGAATGCCGTTAGCCTTCTTGGCAACAAGGGCACACTGTTGACTCATATCCAGCTTCTCGTCCACTGTAACCCCTAGGTCCTTTTCTGCAGAACTGCTTCCTAGCCATTCGGTCCCTAGTCTGTAACAGTGCATGGGATTCTTCCGTCCTAAGTGCAGGACTCTGCACTTGTCCTTGTTGAACCTCATCAGATTTCTTTTGGTCCAATCCTCTAATTTGTCTAGGTCCCTCTGTATCCTGTCCCTACCCTCCAGCGTATCTACCACTCCTCCCAGTTTAGTGTCATCTGCAAACTTGCTGAGAGTGCAGTTCACGCCATCCTCCAGATCATTAATGAAGATATTGAACAAAACCGGCCCCAGGACCGACCCCTGGGGCACTCCACTTGAAACCGGCTGCCAACTAGACATGGAGCCGTTGATCGCTACCCGTTGAGCCCGAAGATCTAGCCAGCTTTCTATCCACCTTTCTATCAGAACCCCATCAATCACATAGCTAAGAAATCCAGTTTCCTTTGGATCTGCCATCAAGACAAAGCAATTATCTCAAGCAACCTTAGCATTACATAGAGTAACCTTCCCAAAAATTAAGTTATTATAAGGTGAGTGAAAACAGTTGCCTTGAGTTTGTGAGGGTGGAAGCTGAAATCAAATCCAAGCAGTATGGATGGCAGCATCAGTTCTGGGTCCTGTTCTGTTCAATATCTTCATCAGTGATTTACATAACGGCATACAGAGTATACTTATAAAGTTTGTGGATGAAACCAAACTGGGAGGAGTTGCAAGTGCTTTGGAGGGTAGGATTAAAATTCAGAATGATCTAGACAAACTGGGAAAATGGTCTGAAATAAATAGGATGAAATTCAATAAGGAAAATGTAAAGTACTCCATTTAGGAAGGAACAATCAGTTGAACACATACAAACTGGGAAATGACTGCCTAGGAAGGAGTACTGCGGAAAGGGATCTGGGGGTCATAGTGGATCACAAGCTAAATATGAGTCAACAGTATAACACTGTTGGGGGTGGGGGGAAAAAGCAGACATCATTCTGTGATGTATTAGCAGGAGTTTTGTAAGCAAGACAGGAGAAGTAATTCTTCCACTCTGGTCTGTGCTGATTAGGCCCCAAATGGAGTAGCGTGTCCAGTTCTGGGCACCGCATTTCAGGAAAGCTGGGGAGAGACCAGAGAAGAGCAACAAAAATTATTAAAGACCTAGAAAACATGAGCTATGAGGGAAGATTGAAAAAATTGGGTTTGTTTAGTCTGGAGAAGAGAAGACAGAGGGGACATAACAGTTTTCAAGTATATAAAAGGTTGTTACAATGAGGAGGGAGAAAAATTGTTGTTCTTAACCTCTGAGGCTAGGACAAGAAGCAATGGGCTTAAATTGCAGCAAGGGAGATTTAGGTTGGACATTAGGAAAAACTTCCTAACTGTCAGGGTGGTTAAGCACTGGAATAAATTGCCTGGGGAGGTTGTGGAATCTCTGTCATTGAAGGTTTTTAAGAGCAGGTTAGACAAAACACCTGTCAGGAACCGTCTAGATAATACTTAGTCCTGCCATGAGTGCAGGGGACTGGACTAGATGACCTCTCAAGGTCCCTTCCAGTTCTAGGATTAGAAGCATGAGGATTACTTGGTCAAAAGTTACTGATTTTCAGTAGGTTCCACTAGACTTCTGAAGTAAGTTCTTATCAAATGTTTCAGCAATCTGAACCCTGAGAAGACTCAGGCTGAAATCTACACTGTTACCCCTGGCTGAGGGCAAACATCCAGTGAACAGGAGAACAGAGCTAACATCAAAGCAAAAACGTTGGAAGACAAAACTGCTAGCAGCCAGTTAGGGTTAGTGATGACATCTTAGCTCCATCACTTGCCTGCAGACAGATCTCCTGAATGGACTCAGATGGAAAACAGAGGAAAAATAGAGGAATTCCTGATTCCAGTCCAAGAAAGGGTAATCTACCAACAACACAGAGTCTTGTTTGACTGCAGCAAAACTAGATAGTGGCTGATGCCCTTGATAACAAACAAGTAGTAGTCAGGATTTACTCCCCTTGCTTAACAGATAATCTGAATCTTAGGTCTCAGTCCACATTCTGATCTCGGAATCTATGAAAGGATGACTGATCATCTAGTCTGGGCTCCTGTATAACACAGGCCACAGAACTTCCCCCAAATAAGCACATCTGTGGTGGTACACAAGAACTCTGTCCATAGAATCTGTCTGGACACTTTTTCCCCCCAGTAGATGGGTATTTGGTCTTGATCACAAGGAAAAAGTTTTGTATGTTACGCAAACGCTCTCTCAACTCAAAACCCTGCTGTGTAGCTTTCATCTCTGACAGAGTACACAAAATCTTGAAAAGGCTGGAGAGCAAGGTGAACATCCCAGATCACCATGTGGAAATAGTACTAACTATAGATAAAGGAATTCCCTGATTAGCACGTGTTACCCACTGCATGCGATTCTCCTGGACCTCCAGTACTGGATGCTCAGCACTGAATTGCAGAGCATAAGAACGGCCAGACTGGGTCAGACCAAAGGTCCATCTAGCCCAGTATCCTGTCTGCCGACAGTGCCAATGCCAGGTGCCCCAGAGGGAATGAACAGAACAGGTAATCATCAAGTGATCCATCCTGTCACCCATTCCCAGCTTCTGGCAAACAGGGACACCATCCCTGCCCATCCTACCCAATAGCCACTGATGGACCTATTCTCCATGAACTTATCTAGCTCTTTTTTGAACCTTGTTATAGTCTTGGCCTTCACAACATCCTCTGGCAAAGAGTTCCACAGACTGACTAACATAGAATTGATGGTGCCAGAAAATCAAGGGTGCGGGACCTTCAGCACTAGAATCAGGCAACACTGACAATTCAGCGAACCTTGCAGGCACTTGAGTAAGGTGTCACACCTTTAAGTGGCACATCATAGAATCAACAGCACTGGCCTTGGACCCAGCTGATCTGGGAAAACCTATGAGCCTGGGTATTGCTGATGCTGGGAACCCAAATCACTCTGACAAGGTACAGAACCACTTCAGCTAGCGACTCAGTCACCGGTGCTTATCATTGCACCCAATGGAAACAGGGATGGTAGTGCAGTTTACACTGTGCAAAAAACCACTTCAGGCAAGTGGCCTGCATGTCAATTGTGCCAGAACCTTAAGCACTAGACTGTCAACCTGGATGGATCTGGGGACTTAACACCACTTATCCTGGTGCTGGACCACTTCAAGGAGGTGGTACACCATTCAATGGGGCAAAAAATTTAGCACCAGACTCAGGGAACCCAGATGGCTGTGAAGACAATGTTGTGCATAATGGCCACCAGACCATTTCATCAAGTGATTCACTAGAGACTCATGGAACTGCACCCAAGGCACTAGCCCAGGTCAACCTGGATGGTTCCAAGAACCTTCATGCCACTTATAGTGGATACAAAACCATTCCTGGTTCACTGTAGTGGACTGCGCTAGAACCACCACACCAGATTAGGTTGACGATAGGGATGTAGAGACCTCAGTGCTACATCAACAGCAATGGGACCTCGGCTTCAGATTAGGTCAATCTAGCGGGATCTCAGGACTGCGTTGATAGTGTCTGGAACCTCGACATCAGATTTGGTGATCCTAGAACAGGGGTGGGCAAACTTTTTGGTCTGAGGGCCACATCGGGGTTCCAAAACTGTATGGAGGGCCAGGTAGGGAAGGCTGTGCCTCCCCAAACCCTAACAACCCTCTCCTGCAAAGTGTTCCTCCTGAGTCCTCCATCCGCCTTCGCCCCGCTCCCGCCACCTGCACCGCCCGCTCCCCTAAGGCTGCAGGTGAGCCTCCCTCCCTGCTCTCCCCTGCCCCCTCAGTGCAGCTCCCTCCCGCACTGGTGGCACGGCGCGCTGAGGCTGTGAGGGAGGTGGGACAGCAGGGGAGGGGCGGGGACTAGTCTCCCCGGCCGGGAGCTCAGGGGCCGGGCAGGACGGTCCCGCGGGCTGGATGTGGCCCACGGGCCATAGTTTGCCCACCTCTGTCCTAGAAGGTCCAGGGACTTTGGTGCTGCATAATCTGTGCCAGAACCTTGACACTGGGCTCAGTCAGCCAGTTAAGACTAGAGACCTGGATCCTGCGTAAGTCAGAGGCAGAGCCACTTACGCTAATCGATCTCCAAAGTCCAGGCTGGACTTACACATTACCAAACTAAATTGATGGGTCTTAAGGAGGCTCCCCTTCAGCATGGTGAGGCAGCCCTCACACACACCCATGCCAGATAGGTACCATTTCTTCTTTGTTCTTTTAAATAAAGAAACTTGTACCAACCAACAACCCAACACAAAAATACCCCTGAAAAGGCAGAAGAAAAGGAAGAACTAACAAAATGTGCATCAAGGATCTGGTGCGATGTCCAAATTTGCTGCACTTCCAATGGTCAAGAAGGAACTGAGGGACAGTGGGGGGCCACTCCCCCTTTTATACACAGTGAACCCTGTGTGAGGAGATAGAGGGTGGGGTGAGGGGCACCAATGGCTACTGCTCTCCAGAAGACAGCACAGCTCAATGCCAGGAAGCACCGGTTCCACTAGTGCAAATAAGAGGCGGCCACTCAAAGAAGAACATGTTCTTATGCACTATGGGTAAAGCGTTCAGAAGTATTTAAGCAATTTAGAAGCTTAACATCCATTTTCAAAAGTGGCTCAAGACACTTGGGGTCCTAAGTCCCTTGGAAAGCCAATAGCAATTAGGCTCCTGAAGCGTCTCCCGTCACTTTTCAAGGTGAAACTTGGAAGCTTTTGGAAACGTTGCTCAATATGAAGATAAATATGGTTGTGGGTTTTGTTGTTTGCAAAATGTACTTGCTTTTTCTGAAATGTTTAAAAAAAGATCAACACAATCAAATTTATGTGGGCTGGAACTGAGCCTTGGAGAATTTACCTACATTTCTATACACCAGTCATCAGAAGGATATGATACAAAATATTTTGCCATAATTTTAACTATGAGCACTGTGTAACATTTATCCAAGTTCCTGCCACCTACAGAGCTATTGGATTTCTCCAAACAGAAGCAGTACCAGAAAAAACATCACCACCAAAAAAACAAACAACTGGAAAGTGTGTTTAATAGTGATTTGCTGCTGATGTACTGGGGGTGGAGGGAGAGGAGGAGACGGAGAGAAGGCAGAGAAGAAAGAACAGAGGTGTTCCAAAGGGTGCCAAGATCCATTCCTCTCTCTCTCCTGGACCTCTCTGCCTGCTCCTCCCACCTGTCATCTTCTGGGACAGGCTAGCTTGGTTTCCTCTTGCAGTAGCAATGATAATCAGAGGAACTGTTCTCATTCCTCATCACCCAGCCAAGCAGTCAGCCATTCTACCCATCTCTGAAGGGAACGCACAGCAGAAAACACAGGATCTGGGTGGACAGGGGTACTACACACTAGGTAAACTCAGAACAAGACTGACAGAACCAGTCACCCAGAATAGAGAAGGTTTCATCAGGGTCTAACTGCAGGTAGGGGACAGAAGCACAAACATGGAGGGAGAATGCACATTGAAGGGAAGAACAAGAATTCTCAGAATAACTGTCAGTGAGACCTCTGACTCCTAAGAATTAAGGGACAAATTTACCAAACAATCTGGAAGCAATTAGCTTGTCTTGATAAGAACCCTCTTGAGAAACTTCTGCCTATTTTAGATTTATTAACTCCCTGGTTACAGACAATATTTGCAGTTGCTGGTTTGCCAGCAGAGAAAATTAAATATGTTTTCTAAAAATGCAAACACTTCTTTCTGTACCAGTTTGCATCGTGACTGACTTGAAGTGGACAGCATGTAAACACTGGTAGAATGACTCAGCAGTGAAATATAATGGAATTTGACATTGCTAGAAGCAATTTTGGGCATGTATAAAGAACAAATCCTTGCCTTCTAAAATGCTAAATGAGTCTGGCATTCAGCAATTCAACAAACTGAGTAATCAAATAAAGATTCCATGCAAGCTAGTGTACTTCAAACAGTGTTTTTCCATAAAATAAAAGCCATGTAACTTACTGATTTGCTCTTTCAATTTTAACTCCAGATTACTGGTAAAAGACATTATGGGGTTGCTGCGATTATTTCCACAAACAAGCATTAGGAAATTCAGAGTTAAAGTTAAATTAAAAACAAATCCAAACATGTTAAGGTCTGGAAAGGCACATATTATGCACCTAAAAAACCTTAATTCTCCACTATAGTTATGCCAAAAAGAAAAAAAAATTAAAGCACCGTCTAAAAATAGTTAATCAAATCTGGGTCTAATACGCCCTAATCATAACTGTATACTCATTGCCTGGAATGACTACAGAGCAGAGTTATGGTTGTGGGGGGGGGGGGGATGAAAGGTGAGCAGAAAAGTGTGCAGAGCACAGGGGGGTGACAAGCGGGAGAGTACCCCATGTGAGGAGAGAGGAGATTTAGTGGCTATGCTGAAGACAGAGGGGAGAGGGCAAGGATGTGAATAGGGCCTGGAGGGGGGAGAGGTTTATGTCAGGGGAGTCTTGTGTTGGGGACATCCAGGACTTTGCACCCAATAGGGACTTGGGGTAGGGAGCCAAGGCATCAGTAGAGATTAATAAATAAGGCCAGAAAGGAACATTATACTTCTCCATAACACCGGCCCTCCTCCACAGCACAGAATTTCAGCAAGTGCTTACTTGCGTCAATCCCGTAACTTCTGGCTGAGCTACAGCATGTCTTTTAGAAAGATATCCCATCTGGATTTAAAGATCGTCCCATACAACTGCTGCCTCGGCTCCAGAGCCTGCCAAGGTAGTCGGTATTAAGGCACCTGGGGCAGAAAGAGCCTTTAGAAAGCCAGAGACATTGGCATGTACACTGCGCTCCCCCACAACCCAGGGTCCTGCTTTGCACAGTGGCAGTCTGCCGAACACAGAGCCTTTCTCCCATATGCTGCGTTCCTTCATCATAGATCCCCATTTTGACACTCTGTACCTCAGGGGGAGCACCGTGTAACCCCCATATTCATCATTTGTATATAATTGTGATATTTCATATAAAGCATGCCATGTAAGGTATCACGGGAAAGGCTATGATCTGCTGAAAGCCATTATTCTATCTAAATATGTACATTATTAGTGCATATGATATTATGAGATTATATTGTATGGTTGTCACTAAAATATGCTGTGAGTTGGGGAATCACCAGATATTAGCTGCCCAGAAACAACAAAGGACCTAACCGAAATCCGGGCAGGGCTCAAACCACCATCGACAGCCATTGTCCAACATGGGAGTTACAATTCAGTGACTCACTTGCACAAGGCCACACCAGAGGAACTGCTCAACCTTGACTGGTGACTTAGCAATGCCAACCAGATATGCCAGGACTTATGTTCTCCAAGCACATGGAATGAGGATATGAAATAGAGGACAGAGATCGCATGTTTTGTCTTGTCTCTCCCACCCATCTATGCTGAAGACAACGAGAAAGCTGGAGCTGAGGAGACAGGTCCCCAGGCTAACAGGGAGAGCCTGCATATGAAAGACTGTAACCAACCTGCAGTATCCAGTGGGGTGAGAAAAACTGCTTAGTCCAGATGTTGCCTAGTCTAATAAGGTTGAGAATTTAGACTCTGTGCTTATCTTTTATTTTCCTTTGGTAACCACTCTGACTTTTGCCTATCACTTATAATCACTTAAAATCCATCTTTTGTCATCAATAAACTTATTCTAATGTTTATCCTTACCAGTGAGTTTGACTGAAGTGCTTGGTAAATCTGCTCAGTTTACAAAGGCTGGTGTATGTCCACTTTCCATTGATGAAGAAGTGAACCAATTAATAAACTTGCATTGCTAAAGAAAGGGTCTTGAGCAGTGCAAGATGGTATATTCCTGAGGTACAAGGCTGGGAGGATTTGGCTGGTGCCTCTCTGTGTGATTCGTGAGTGGCTCTGGGAGCATTCATGCAATCTGGCTGGGTGTGGGGCTCCACATGAGGTTGTACTGAGTGGTAACAGCACCTGGAGGGGTTTGCTGCTTGTCACCAGTAAGGCATTGTGAGAGACAATCCAGATTGGTGAGGTAAGGGGGCACAGCGGTTCTACAGTCCCAGGTTGCACCCCGGGGATCCCGTCACACCCATCATGCCCCCTCTCTCAACGTTAGAAAGCTGCACCCTGAGGAGAAATGGCCACCATGAGGAAGGCATGGGAGAAGACCAGGGATGTGAGAGTTGACCATAAACCATCGCTCGTGCCCCCAGAGAGGTTTTGCCTCACCAGGAGTCCTGCTTCAATGAACCTAATCCAGTCCATTGGAGTGAAACGCCATGCTGACAAAGCAGTGAACAGCCACACAGCCGATGCAAAACAGTAACAGTTAGGGGTCAAGTAATCTACCAATGAGATGTGTATAACCACCCCCTCTCACTCCACTGACTCATTTCAACCAATAGAATTGCAACATACAAATTAGCTGGAGAAAGTGTCATGACTGTTTGAGTTAACTCTGAAAGCCCAGTTTAAAAATGACCTGAACTATCGCTGGCCCAGTCTATAATTATAATTAGATGCAACAATGGTTAATTTCTTCAAGTGCAACCTATGAGATTTCAGTGAGCTTTATCTATATGATTCACACATTGTAAAGCCAGAAGGGACCACTCTGATGATCTAGTCTGGTCTCCTGCATAACACAGACAATAGGACTACCCTGAATTAATTCTTGATTGAACTAGAACAGCTTTTTTAGAAAAGCATCCAATCTGGATTTAAAATACGGATATTTCAGGTTTTAAGACAATCTCTTAACTTTTAGGATGAGACCTTCACAGAGGCAGATCATACCCACATCTGCCTACTCTGGGGTTCTTGCACCATCCTCTGAGGCATTTGGTGCTGGTTCTTGTCAGAGACAGGATATTGAACTCAATAGATCTTGGGTCTGATCTCATCTGGTAATTCCTATGGGAAGCTTGGGAAGTCTCTTATCTCATTTAGGATAAGTCTGATGAGTGCTAAATTTCTTGGGCTTTTTTAAAAATTGATTTTTAACAAAATTAGCCGATGCATTTGTAAATTCTAAGAATATTCCTTCTATCTCAAAGCGCTATACTTTTAGGTCGGATAAGCTATATTATTTCATAGATTAAGAGATTGAATCCCTGTTTGACAAGGAAAACTCAACTCAGCCTTCACTATGGAATTACAACCGGTCTGTCCTAGACTTTTTTCTTTTAAGATTTAAACGCTTAAAGGTTCTTAATTTTTTTTGTTGTCCGTCCCTCTCCCTCCCTCCCCCCCGCAAAGTACTGAGTTATATACTGGCAGTGCAGAAGCTGTACGAGCACTCATGACTCCCACTGTACTCTTCGGAACAGCACAACCACAGATTTACTATGTAAAAATAAGAGCTACAAGGCCAAAGGTTTCAGAACTTGCTAAGGACTACTTACATATGTAGGTATGCAAGTAGCCTGATTTTCAGAGATACTGAGCACTCAGCTCCCACTGAAGGCAATAGACAGAGTAGATAGGGGTGTGCTATAAAGAATTTACTGGGAGTTCAAAAAGATTTAATAGATTGGCCACTTACTGTATACATTTACATTGCCACATTTCTAATGGCTCCATTTTCAAGCCCAGGGTCAAATCAAATTAACCACTCATGCAAGATCTATTATTTAATACTTTGGAGACTGCTAACAGATCTGTTTCCTCCTAGGTTTTCCATTTGGCTGGAAGGCTACAAAATGCCATTGTTCCAAGAAAGAATAGTTACATAGCCTGTGTAATGTTTGATAAGTTTATTTTTCTCTTTAAACAAGATGAAAATTGATTTGTGATCCGACATCAGGCCTTCACATTATCTGTTTCATAAATAAGATTGCTTTCTAGCAAGACTGAGGCTACTAGCAAGAGGTCTAGAAATTACAATTGTAGTTTTAATTTTTACAACCTTGATTTACATAAAATGAAAGCTTTATACACAGCAGACGATGCTTGTCATGGGAGCTTTAAGATTTAAAAATGCTGTGCTGTGGAAACAGGTGCAGCTATCTGATACATGAAAATTCCTCCTGATTCACCCACACATCATGAGATTTGGAAAAGATCATTTACATGAGCCTTTCACAACTGCTGAGAATCTTCTGTATTGCTACTGCAGGCAGCCAGGAAAGTCATTTTAATGATCTGGAAGAACATTTATTCCTCAGCCATTTTACATTGGTACTGCTTTTCTTTGATCCTTTGAAGTTTGGAGCCTGGTAGCTAAGTCATCTCAACTTAAATATTTTAGTTTTTTCAATTCAGTTTGTTGGTTTTAAATTTTATACGATAATTGTCCTTTTCTGTATGTGGAGCCATTTTAAGGATTATTTTCCTGCTTTAATACCTACAGTATTTGTTTACTTTTTAAAGCTGCACTTGGAATTATTTTAGATACCACTGTTGGGATGCTCGATAAACTCTCTGGTAGGGCTTTCAGCTAGAACTGACCAGGAAAACCTGAATGTTTTAACTGGTTAAATGTTCAAAATCTCTGAAGATATTACAGACAAAATGATTAAACCACACACAGATAATTCTCCTGTCCAAAAAAAGGTAAACAGTAATTAACCTTTACTAATGTTAACAGCTTTGTAGCGATCCCATAATCAGCCTATTGGATAAATAACCTGTAGAGTGTAATACCCTAGCCTTATAGGATTTTAACAGAGGATAGCAGACTTGTTTGAATTACAGAGCATGAATTTTATTATGTTGCTTCTGTAACCCACATGATACTGCAGCATTTCACTATATTGCTCCAGGGGAGGAGACTAGGATCTTAGCTAGATATTCTGAGTATCTGCACATGTGCAGAGAGCAGAGCAGGGCAACTCATCTAGAGGGTCCCAGAAACTTCCAGAACAGGGTGCGGCAGTTACCGGACATGCTCCGTAGCTGTTTTGATGCTGTATTATATAAAGTTTTCACTGTGGGCAACCCACCTGGCAGGTGACACCCAAGTCACCCTCGGAGCGCTGATGTAACCAAAGTGCAGTGGGGGCGGGGGGAAGGATCTAAATACAGAAGTTAAAGACAGCTCTATGGACTGAGTGACTGATCAAAGCAAGACCAAAAGATGCGTCTGCTGCGTGGGCTGGGTGTGAATCTCTGTACCACTCTGGGTATGGGTTAGTGCTCTTCCAGCTTTATTTACCAGGGAAGCCCTCCATTAAGACAGTGTTTCCCAAACTGGGGTTCGTGAACCCCTGGGGGTTCACGAAATGTTACAGGGGGTTCTCAGGGAAAAATTCCCTAATGGCGGACAAAGCTGTCCCTAGGGACCCTGGGCAGCATGGGACACTGAGGAGACTTAACCTTCAAGACTCCTTATAAGAAATGGAAAGGAGGGAGGTGGATATTTTTTGCTGTTTTTAAAATTAAATAGGCAGCTAGTATTATTTTTAAAATTATTATGAAGAACAAATTTAAGCTTTGTTGTAACGTGCGTTGTTTGCCTGGACTGCTCAAGACCTGAATGCTTGTGTAGGAGGAACTCTTTGAGTTGGCTTCTTAAATACCTTCATGATGTTTCACATCTGATACTCCTTGATGAAACATAGGAGCCTTGTCTTATAACAGGCTTATTCAAAGTGATACAAGCTACAAAAGTGAGATCTTGGAAGAGTGTTGCCATTTTCATAATGCAATAAAAATACTGTAATGATCAATAATAATACATAGTGTGTGATAAACATGTCACAAAAACAAATTTTATATTTCCAAGATCACTGCTTTTATAATTTATACTCAGGTAAAGGAGAAAATCCCTGGAAATATTCATTTTTAAGAGGGGGTTCACGAGACTTGACATTTTAGTGAAAGGGGTTCACAGGTTGTTAAAGTTTGGGAACCACTGCATTAAGATAATGTTTGATCATAAGACCATAAGGCCGGCCATGCTGGGTCAGACCAATGGCCCATCTAGCCCAGTATGCTGTCTTCCAACAGTGGTCAATGCCAGATGCTTCAGAGGGAATGAACAGAACAGCACAATTATCGAGTGATCCATCGCGTCATCCAGTCCCAGCTTCTGGCAGTCAGAGGTTTAGGGACACCCAGAGCATGGGGTGGTCCCCGACTACCTTGGCTAATAGCCATTGATGGACCTATCACTGTGGTATGTTTTATGGACCTCCAGGGAAAGCTGGCAGGGGAGCATTTGTTACCCCTAGAGGCTACAGAGCCTGTGGAACTTCCATTGAGCTATCAGCTAACTGGGACTGTATCTCACTTCGAGGGAGCGACTGGGGCAGCACTTAGTGAGCTGAAGGTTTGTGAATTCTTGCCTGACTTAGCTGGGTTTCTGGAGAGATGATGCCCTGTAACAAGCTCCAGGAAATGGATATTTTATATGCTGATCCCAACCCCTGCACCACTCTGGATACAGACTACAGACTTCTTGGAAGGACTGAGACCTGCCATTTCTCAAGCTCTGCAGAGTCCAGGTGACACACTACATACTACATTCATGCCAGAAAGGCTGAAAAATGACCTCTGAAAAAAGATCAGAGGGGACGTGCTGTGTTGAAGTATAGAGAACGTTATGCTGAAGCTTTATATTTGAATGTTTGTAACAGAAACAAAAGGTGCAAGTCTGTACAAGGGACACCAGAAGTTTACTGTCAAATAGCTTTTGTTTAAAATTGATTCATAGTATTTCAAACATACTTACAATATTTTATACTATTTAAAATGTGTTCTGTGTGCACTGTCTGATTTACTGAGACAGCGTATAGTGCTCTCCCTTTGAAATTGACTGGGGTCTATTACCATCCATTTATCAGGGTTTTACATACAATAGCCCTGAGGTTTAACGCTGTGTAATGCTTTTTGAAAAGTCCTGAAAAGACTGAACTCTGACCTGTACTTCACCAAAGAGTTACGCTGAGGACGAAGGGGAGTGTATAGTTATAGAGAATATTGCCTGAGCATTCCCTTCCATCCCTGTTACACTTCCAAAAGCAGTCAAGCCATTAAAGGATGTATCAACTTTGCTTTCACCTTACAATAGCATTAGATATCCCCTCCCTGCTACAAACTAAAAATATAATTTTGCAAAACAATCAGTATACAACATGTGCTAAACTCTTCCCCCATTCACATTTTCATAAGTACCAAAAAGGAAACAGACCCAAAATAGTGAGTTAAAGCAGAAACAACATTAATGATTTTTTTTTCATCTCACGGTTTTAAAGAATATGCTGAGAATAAATGCAATATTAGGAATAATACACAAAATGTTGCTACATTTTTACAGGTGCACTGACATGATTTCAGCCTCCAAATATTCTCCTTCTCAAAAAAATACACCATTAAAAAAAGTCATAAGACTACCATAAAATACTCTTAAAAATCATGTTAATGATCTGACAGGGGGAAAAAAAAGCAACCTCAGAGTGAAGACTGAAATATATTCCATCCAACTCTCCCATTATCCATAGTTACTACAGAGATCTGAACATTTTGGATGATCTCATAAACCTTATGTGCCTACTACATAGGTAAAACAAGAATAGGTTAAAGGCAGAGTTTTAGATTTCACTATTAATCTTGTACAGTTAAGATCATTCTTATGGCAGAAGCCTACATTTAGAGAATTCTTCCTGACCTATAAAAATGGCTAGTTTAACATCAGACCTAGATGTAACCTTCTACAAGGCAGGCTGCCATTTCCTAACTGCAGCTCTAACTAGAGACCTTTGCCCAGATATACCAGCCTATGTTAAACTAATGCCCTTTCACCCTATGGTTATTTAAAAGAACATAGTGTTGAGAGAGAAAATAAAGTCATACTTACAACACTGGGAGGCAGCAGTGGGCAATGGTTTCTTCTGGACTTCTTCTGAAAATGAATACTAAGGGAAGACAAAAGAGAGAGCGCAGACAGATAACAGACTGAAAGTAACCTTATGAAACAGGATTTCCAGAACGTAACAAGCTTACGCTCTGAGAGTATATTGGCGTGGGAGGTGTTAAAGTACAAAATAATATTTTCCTTAATACCCAAATACAGAACATGCTCCCAGAAAAGTAAAAACTGGCACTATCCCATGCCAAAATATCTGTTAATAGCTGCACACAAGGCTTGGGTAAAGTCTTATCTACTTTAAAAGCTCAAGACAAAAAATTTCAGACTTGGGGGCCTCAAATTAGGCACCTAAATCCATATTTAGTCACCTAAAATATAAATGTCTACCTTTCAGAGCTGCTGAGCAGTGATTTCAGTGGAATGTGTGCTCACTCAGAAGCTTGAGAATACAGCAATTTATATATTAGATGCCTAAATGTGAATTTGAGGTACCCATGTTTGAATGCTGTGGCAGTGCTGGATGTGGAAACTGGGAAAGAGCTAGATAATTAATGTGCTCATTAGTAGTGCAATAACCAGAACACTCTTTCAGCAGAGTCTGGAAACATCCAACAACATGAAGGATTTTACATCTTATTTAACACTACACTGGAGTACACAGATTCCATTTAACCAATTTTGGCTTATTCCAAAAAGGTCTGCTACAGCATTAAAAGTGCTCCCTGGAGATGTTTATGATATTATTTTGGCCGCCTCCTCCCACTGTGGACCAATAATTCAAAAATAATCCAGTGTCTGTCTGAGGCGAGAGACAGAAGATAAGTAGAATCATTTCTAATCCTATTAGGCAAAATGTCAAGAACACAACCCTCACCAGCCAAGAGCTGGGGAAAAGGGCTCCAAAGTCAGTGGAAGCTGCAAGTTTTGAAATATTGATTCGTTAATCAATGCCTTACACTGACCACCAGCGGGGCTATTTCACAATAAATGAGGAAGTAAATACAGGGACGTACTTTCTTTCCACTGACTAGCAAGAAGCTGAATAGGTAAGCACAGCGAGAAAGAACAGGCTGGATGAGCAGACAAGGCAGCTAAAAGAACTGGTGATTGCATCACAATTCATACAAACTTCTTCATCTACCGAGAATTTGATGGATCACTAGAGGGCACCTATGTTCCACTGCGTGTTTGGCACTAGAATTCCCCTGCTAAAACTCAGCTTTCAACCCAGGAGGCAGGATGTATTGCAGCAGAATTACTGAAAAGTTATAAGTTCTCATGACTTGCTTTTTCACTAGGTTCACAGATACCAAGAAGCCCTAGAGCTATTACTGGAAATGCTCCCTGAAGCCAGAAGAAGCTACACACAAGCTATTTTTCATCCACCTATACACAGCTGCGAGACTAGGTTAAACAGTTCAAGACAAGACTTAACTTCTGCCTGAGTATTCTCAATCTCCACAATGAATCCACTAACATACTTAACGGAGGAAGGCTAAGTTAAGGGTACAATAAATTTCCCCCGAACTTCGACACCCTACATCGATCACCAACAGGACCTTTTAGCAATACTCTCTTGGTAAGCAGAGAAACATGTATTACACTTTTGGTTAACACTGTTTACACCTGCCCTTGTTGGAGTTAACAAGTTCCTTAAAGGCAAGAAATTAAGTCCATCAACCAGATGAATATCACCTTGAATAAGACAAGTGTCCTTAGCTGTTTATGCAAAATATACACCAAGAAACTGAAGTGTTCCTTTTTTGGTTTTAGATAACAACGAATATAGCCTGGGGCAGCACTACTCTCCTAACTGCCTCATCCTGCTGTCTAGCAGAGCCAGAGTTTTACACTTGTTTTGAATCTAAGTATCATGCAAAAATCAATTTCCCCTCAATGTTCACATGCTGCAGTCTCTCTTAGAGCATGGCTACACTTGCAGATGTAGAGCGCTGAGAGTTAAACCAGCCCTCGGAGAGCGCAGTAGGGAAAGCGCTGCCGTGTGTTCACAGTGTCAGATTCAAGCGCACTGGCGCGGCCACATTAGCAGCTCTTGCAATGGCCACAGAGAGCAGTGCATTGTGGTAGCTAGCCCAGCAGGCAAGTGGCTGCAACGTGCTTTCCAAATGGGGGAGGTGGGGTGGAGTGTGACAGGGAGTGTGTTGTGTGTATGTGGGGGGAGAGAGAGTGGGTTTTGGGGGGGCTGAGAGCATGTCAGCATGCTGTCTTAAGGTCAGACAGCAGCAGACTCTCTCCCTCCCCCGCGCACACACACACACACACACACACACACACACACACACACACACACACACACACACACACCAGCAGCATTCCACACTAATGGCTTGCTTTGTCCTGGAGCAGCATGCCGGCTGTCAGAAACAGAGCTTCCAAAGCGCATATCCACATTCCTACAGCCGATTCCAAAACAATGACAAGAGTGGCCACTTGACTTAAGGAGATTATGGGACGTTTCCGGAGGCCGATCAAAGCGCAGTAATGCAACAGCGCGTTCACACTGACACTGGGACGTTTCAGCCAAGGCGCAGCAAGCGTTATGCTTCTCATGGAGGTGGATTAGTAGGTACGCTCCAGCTGCAGAGTCCAGGCGCTCTAAGTGCCTTGCCAGTGTGGACGGGTCGTGAGTTAGGACGCCTGGGGCTGCTTTAATGCACTCTAACTTGCAAGTGTAGCCAAGCCCTTATTCTAGCTAGCATTAACACTACACACAAGGGAATGTGAACAGCTCAATGAAAAACTTGTGAATGAAGGAAAACTGTAGTAATGACCTAAACTTAACTGTCATGGAAATTCTGCATAGCACTACAGTACACTCCGGAGCATTTTGGATCAGAATCCTACTTTAATTATAGTGTTCGCCTGTTTCAAGTGAGGTTTACTCACCTCACCACGATCTCCCAAAGAGTTTATCTGTTCTAGTTTTTTGGTCCAATATCTGGCTTCCTCCTCAGGGATATCTATAGCAACAGCAAAGGCATCAGTCATTCACACCAAATTAGTTATCTGGCACATTATTTTTTTAAATAAATTTGTATTTAACAGGAACACTTAAAACAGTGATGACATTCCAAGAAAACAGGATTTTTTTTTAAAAGCACATCACAAAGACAGCCTTCATTTTGAAATTCACTGAAATGTCCTCTATTAGCATCAAATGTAAAATAAGTTTTAAATAGTAATTTAGTTCCAGGTCTCTGTATGAAAACTTTCTAGTTTATCACTAACTAACCAAACACAAAACACACACAAAGCAGAAAAGGAGGACGCAGAATCTGACTGTTTATCTATTACAATAAATATGAGTCACTAAAAAAATCATGAACCAGCTACACACTTGGAAACACAATATGATGTGGTCAAAGGCCTCTTCTCCCAAGTTCTCTCCCCTTAGCCCCAGAAGAACAATGCCTCTAACTGCCCCTTCCAGAGAGCACATTTTCATTCATGGCATATTAGGGTGTACGTAAGCATCTACAAACTAATAAAATCACCCCCGTTTTCCTTTGCAGGCCATAAACTGGCTGTTCTGGGGCAATCGATGTTACCTCAATGAATTATGCTAAAGTGACAGTGTGTTGTTCTGTGCCATGAAGGTTTAACTTTACGGTAAACTAAAAACACTGCTTCCTCTTCTAGAGGCTGAACTGTCCAGTTACACAATTAACATGCTTGTGCGTGTCAGCTGGATGTTTGCAGCTGACAGTTTAGTACTCCTGGCTTGGGTAACTATTTTCTATTTCAAAATTTAAAACAATAAAAAACATAATGGATTGTAGAATTCTGTCATTTTCAGTGAGGTCATCTTTTTGAGGCGGGGACTGTCACTCGTGCTTGGGAGATGAACTAGTACAGATATACCCCGCATTGGGGGGCCAGATTGTGTGCTCTGAGGACCGCAATTTCACAGAATGATGCTCAAGTTACAAATGTACAAGCTGCGAATCTAGACGGTACCAAGGAAAGGCAGTGAGCTACAACAGCAGCAACGGGGACTGCTGCCGCTGAACTCAAAGTAGCCCTGTAAGAGAGAATTATTGAGGTCACTTCAGAAACTTCAGCAGGATGCAGAACAGAATCCAAGAAGGAGAAGCCGTGGAGGAACACAATATGAAAGGAAACGCACTGTTTAGAGTGAAATCTCACCCGAGCCCTCTCCCAGAATACTTAACAAAAGGATAACATTTCTAAAAAATGAGGTTTTAGAAAAACAGGGATCATTTTTGCATAACATATATTTTTAAAAAATCACAAACACAAAGAGAAGCATTTAGCTTTGGTGTCTGCTTTCTAATGGTTCTTCATTCTTATTTCAAAGTAGGGAATTTTCTCCTGGGGAATTTGAGGGGAGGGGGAAGTACCAGAGTCCATCCTAGATAACGCAGGCAGCACAAGTTTTTCAGCACTGCTCCAGCTGCTATTCACCACCATTACACACCTGCACTCAAATGACAACTTCCAAAGCAGAGAAACAAGAAGGATAATTACTAATATTCATGTATAAGGGGGTAGCCGTGTTAGTCTGTATCTACAAAAACAACAAGGAGTCTGGTGGCACCTTAAAGACTAACAGATTTATTTGGGCAGAAGCTTTCGTGGGTAAAAACCTCATCCGAAGAAGTAAGGTTTTTACCCACGAAAGCTTATGCCCAAATAAATCTGTTAGTATTTAAGGTGCCACCAGACTCCTTGTTGTTTTACTAATATTCATAACGCTTATAACTTTAAATTTTCAGGGATGTCGTTACAAAACAAGAGATGTTTACAGTGGTGGAATTCCTTTTTTTCTGTGGCTTGAACCTTCATCAATCCATAGGCAGCTTCAAGGATGTATTAGGAAATACCATAAACAAAAATGGAAAAGAATCAGCAGCAGGCTGAAATGAAGCTCTGACCAAAAGCAGCTCGCATGTTCACTAACTCCTGAAGGAAATATTTAGTGTTAGACTGAGGTTTTATTGCATTACAATAGGAAGTGACAAAACCCTAGTTCAGTCCGTTGCCACAGCCTTTATAAATGTGACAATCTGCAAGGCTAAAGGATGACATCTATAAAGTGAATATCCAAGAAATTTAAAAAAGTGAGGCTCAAGCCTTTCTGAAAACATCTTGAGGATAGTTTTGTTCAACACAGTGAAGTCTTTTCCAAGGTCTATGGGACACTTTAGAAGTAGACAGTTCCCTAGACCAGCATTTCTCAAAGTGGGGGTCCCTAGACCATTGTAGGGGGGTTGTGAGATTGCAGGCTGATGGCTGGGCACTCAGCTGTGAAGGCAGTGCCACCCGCCAGCAGCATCAGAGAAGTAAGGGTGGCAACGCTGTCTGACAATACCGTGCTGTATAAGTAGGGGCATTGCCAGCAGATCGAGGGACATGATCGTTCCCCTCTATTCGACATTGGTGAGGCCTCATTTGGAGTGCTGTGTCCAGTTTTGGGCCCCACACTACAAGAAGGATGTGGAAAAATTGGAAAGAGTCCAGCGGAGGGCAACAAAAATGATTAGGGGGCTGGAGCACATGACTTATGAGGAGAGGCTGAGGGAACTGGGATTGTTTAGTCTGCAGAAGAGAAGAATGAGGGGGGATTTGATAGCTGCTTTCAACTACCTGAAAGGGGGTTCTAAAGAGGATGGATCTAGACTGTTCTCAGTGGTACCTGATGACAGAACATGGAGTAATGGTCTCAAGTTGCAGTGGGGGAGGTTTAGGTTGGCTATTAGGAAAAACTTTTTCACTAGGATGGTGGTGAAGCACTGGAATGGGTTACCTAGGGAGGTGGTGGAATCTCCTTCCTTAGAGGTTTTTAAGATCAGGCTTGACAAAGCCCTAGCTGGGATGATTTAGTTGGGAAATGGTCCTGCTTTGAGCAGGGGGTTGGACTAGATGACCTCCTAAGGTCCCTTCCAACCCTGATATTCTATAATTCTATGATTCTATACCACCCTTACTTCTCTGCAGCAGCTGGCAGGGAGCGCAGCCTTCACAGCCTCTGGCTAGCAGAGCCACTCTCCACTCTGCCTTCAGAGCAGGGCGCTCCATGAGAACAAGGGCATTTTGATTGTGTCACTTCCCTAAGCAAGGCCCTTGTTTTCATAGAACGTGACTTACCACTAACAGCAGGAAAAACAGGTAGCGAAAATAAAAAAAATATATAATACTGTAATATCTGAAATAAACTAATTTGTTAAAACAATGGATCATTTTATTATACATGGCACGAAGAAGGGAGCTCAAGCTGATGGAGGGTGGAGAACAAGATTTGCAAGTGCAGGAAAAAAACCAAAAACCAGAAAAAACTACAGTTCTTATTTGGCATTTGGATTTACTTACACTGGCTCAGAAGACATTCCAAGTCCCCAGTGTGTTTTGTGCAGTCAAGTTTTGGCCAATAACAGCCTAAAACCAAACAAACTCCAGCGACATTTACAAACAAAACACCCTTCATGAACTTGAGCAACAAAACTTACACAAAACAGCAACTGTGATAGCCAAAACTCTGGAAGCACCTTATGCTCTCTCACTTTTAATCACCAGGGCAAAGAAGCCTCACCATCACCGAATCTCTTATTTTTCCTGCATCTAAAAAAATGTGAGTGTATGATTGGCAAAAATGCTGCCGCTCAGCTGAGCTCTATTCCACTATCAGATGATACAGTGAGTCATTGTACTGAGGATATGTCTGAGGTGGTGGAAAGGATTAAAAAGAGCACATTCTTTTCCTTATAGATTGATGAATCCACCGATGTTTCAGGGGCAGCACAATTAGTGGTCTATGTTCGGTATACTTGGAAAAACAGAGGAAAAGACGACTCTCTCTTCTGCAAGGCACTGCCGACATATACTAGGGAAGAGGAAATATTTAAGCTCCTTGATGCCTTTATAATGGGGGAACACATTAACTGGAACAGCTGTGTAGGGATCTGCACTGATGCCGCGACAGCTGTCTAGTATCAAACGTGGGCTTGTCGGCAAACAAAGTGGCCGCCACAGAAGCCCAGTGGACATGCTGCATGATTCACAGGAAGGCTCTTGCTAGTAGGAGTATGCATCCCTACCTTAAATCAATTTTGAGTCAAGCTGTAGCAATCATTAATTTTATTAAAGCAAAGGCACTGAATTCCCAACTTTTTAAAAGTCTGTGTGGAGAAATGGGTTTGGATCATCAGCACTTATTACTGCACACAGAGGTTCACTGGCTGTCGTGGGGAAGAGTTCTAACACGCCTGTTTGAACGGAGAAATACGGTGTTTGTTTCTGACTCAAGTGGATTCCACCCTGAAGAAGCATTTAAATGGCATCAAATGGTTGGTTGGCAGCTCTCTTGTATCTAGCGGACATTTCTGACATTTGTTTAAATTCATTGAATGAGTCACTACAAGGAAATGAAACAAACAAACAAACATTCTCAAACTCAATGACAAAATATATGCCTTTACTAAAAAAGTGAATCTTTGGAAGTCAAGTCGACAACAAAAAATTTCAAATGTTTTCAGCGCTGAACGATCTCCTGGAAATCTCAGCCAGTGATGTCACCATTGGGAATATTAAAGAACACGTAGCTGAACACCTCCCTACATTCGCACAGAGTATTTCGAAAACTGGGCTCAGTTGTGATCTAACCACATGTAACTGCATAAGAACCCATTTGACGACGAGTTTTCTCCAAATTCAAATGTCAGCTTGAAAGCCCCAGAGGAACTGATTGACATCTCACATGATTCTGTTCTGAAGCAATGATTCCAATCCTAGCCTCTGCTGACCCTATCCCCAAATAAAACTGCAGCAAGTAGAGTGCTTCTCCCATTCGCAACTACTTACTTATGTGAACCTGTTTTTTCAGTTTTGACATACTTAAAGAATAAACACTGGGCAAAACTGAATGTAGAGGACAATTTAAGGGTCTGCCTCAGTTCCCTGGAGCCACAATTCAAAAAAATTGTGTGCTTCAAAACAGCAGCACCCCTCACATTAAGAGTCCAGATACTTGTTTGTGTATAGTTATGTATAAAGCCACAGTCCTTGGACAATGTTATGATTATTACCACAATCACTGGAAAAGGCTTCCAGCTCCTGCAACTGTGACTTGTTGCCTATTTTTTTTCCCCCCAGAAAATGTGTTCCTTAAAGTCCACATATTTGTTCCCGAGAAATGTTGCTTTATGCTTTTTGAAAGGCTTCAGTGCCTTTGACTGCAGGGATAATGATAACATGCTTCTTTTAGTACACTTATGAGTATGTACAGTAATTTGCTATCACTTTTGAGGGGTGGGGGGCGGTCATCACAGCCTGAAATATTTTCAAAGGGGGTCCCAGCACAAATAGTTTGAGAATCCCTGCACTTTTGAACAGGTTGCACTTTGTTGGCAGATACCAGCACATGTTCAATCTCTCTCCACCTGAGATAAAGAAGCTGCAAGAGGAGTTTGTTGATTACCAGTTGATGTAGAAATCAGCTATCATAGAATCATAGAAGATTAGGGTTGGAAGAGACCTCAGGTGGTCATCTAGTCCAACCCCCTGCTCAAAGCAGGACCAACACCAACTAAATCATCCCAGTCAGGGATTTGTCAAGCCGGGCCTTAAAAACCTCTAAGGAAGGAGATTCCACCACCTCCTTAGGTAACCCGTTCCACTGCTTCACCACCCTCCTAGTGAAATAGTGTTTCCTAATATCCAACCTAGACCTCCACCCCTGCAACTTGAGACCATTGCTCCTTGTTTTGTCGTCTGCCACCACTGAGAACAGCTGAGCTCCATCCTCTTTGGAATCCCTCTTCATGTAGTTGAAGGTTGCTATCAAATCCCCCCTCACTCTTCTCTTCTGCAGATTAAACAAGCCCAGTTCACTCAGCCTCTCCTCATAAGTCATGTGCCCCAGGCCCCTGATAATTTTCGATGCTCTCCACTGGACTCTCTCCAATTTGTCCACATCCTTTCTGTAGTGAGGGGACCAAAACTGGACGCAATACTCCAGATGTGGCCTCATCAGTGACGAATAGAGGGGAATAATCACTTCCCTTGATCTGCTGGCAATGCTCCTACTAATGCAGCCCAATATACCGTTAACTTTTGTGATCAATGAAGCGGGGATAGCTCCCTTTGATGGACACTCAGACAGCCAGTTAGCTGTAAAATCCCTCATGGTAGCTGTTCTCTGCTTGCTTTACCCGTAAAGGGTTAAGAGTCCCCCAGGTAAAGAAAAGGAAGTGGACATCTGACCAAAAGAGCCAATGGGAAGGTAGAACTTTTTTAAATTGGGAAAGAAACTTTCCCTTTGTTGTTCTCTTTGGGCTGAAGAGATAGGCAGCAGGAATGCTGTGTAAAGTTTGAACCAGATATGAAAACCATCAGATCATATCTAGAACTACTTTTAACAACCCAAATAAGTAAGTAAATTAGGAATGTTTAGGAAGACGCAATTAGGTTTATTTCTGTTTATTTTTTTAAGGCTTGTGAACTCCTCTCTGCTAACCCCAGATGCTTTTGTTTGCTTATAACCTTTAAGCTAACCCCCAAGAAAGCTAACCCCCCAAGAAAGCTATTTTGGGTGCTTAATTTTTGGAATTGCTCTTTTAAAATCTAGCAAAAGCCTAAATTCCAGATGTATTTTCTTCCTTTTTGTTTTTAATAAAATTTACCTTTAAGAACAGGATTGGATTTTTAGTGTCCTAAGAGGTTTGTGCATGTTGTTTGATTACCTGGTTGCAACAGCTAATTTCCTTTGTTTTCTCAGCTCTTCCCCAGAGCAGGGGTGAAAGGGCTTGAGGATACCCCACAGGGAGGAATTCTCAAGTGCTCCTTCCTCAGTCCAAGGGTTTGGGGATTTTGGGTTTGGGAGGTGGCAGCGTTTAGTGGCAAGCCAAGGTCAGAAAAAAGCCTTGGGCATTTAATACAAGCCTGGAATGGCAAGTATTAATTTTTAAAATCCTTGTGGGCCCCCACCTTCTGTACTCAAAGTGACAGAGTGGGGATTCAGCCGTGACAGCCTTCTTGGCAACAAGGGCACACTGCTGACTCAAATCCAGCTTCTTATCCACTGTAATCCCCAAGTCCTTTTCTGCAGAACTGCTGCTTAGCCAGTCGGTCCCCAGCCTGTAGCGATGCATGGGATTCTTCCGTCCTAAGTGCAGGACTCTGCACTTGTCCTTGTTGAACCTCAGATTTCTTTTGGCCCAATCCTCCAATTTGTCTAGGTCACTCTGGATCCTATCCCTACCCTCCAGCGTATCTACCTCTCCCCCCAGCTTAGTGTTATCCATAAACTTGGTGAGGGTGCAATCCATCCCATCATCCAGATCATTAATAAAGATGTTGAATAAAACCAGCCCCCGGACCAACCACTGAGGCACTCCGCTTGATACCAGCTGCCAACTAGACATCAAGCTGCTGATCACTACCCGTTGAGCCCGATGATCTAGCCAGCTTTCTATCTACCTTATAGTTCATTCATCCAATCCATACTACTTTAGCAAAGCTTTTGATACGGTCTCCCACAGTATTCTTGCCAGGAAGTTAAAGTCAAGATATATCACATCCACCGCTTTCCCCAGATCCAGTTATCTCATCATAGAAAGCAATCAGGTTGGTCAGGCATGACTTGCCCTTGGTGAATCCATGTTGACAGTTCCTGATCACCTTCCACTCCTCCAAGTGCTTCAAAATGGTTTCCTGGAGGACCTGATCCATGACTTTTCCAGGGACTGAGGTGAGACTGACCGGTCTGTAGTTCCCCGGATTCTCCTTCCCTGAGCTATCACTTAGTGTGTATGGAATGAGGCAGCACTACAGACTGACACAGATAACACCTCTGTGCAGTACAGGATGGACATGGTGTTGCATATCTTAGCCATGTCAAAAGCCGTAGTGGTTTTCTCAAGTTCCCATTACTGTCCAGGTTTGCCCGGTTTGTCTTAGTGTTATTCCACTCAAATTCAGGAGAAGAGAGAGTGTTCAGTCTTGTTTGAAAGAATAAGACACCATTCAGACCAAACCTTGGACTAGATAGAATCATAGAATATCAGGGTTGGAAGGGACCTCAGGAGGTCTAGTCCAACCCTCTGCTCAAAGCAGGACCAATCCCCAACTAAATCCCCTAAATGGCCCCCTCAAGGATTGAACTCACAACCCTGGGTTTAGCAGGCCAATGCTCAATGGGATACAGTCCTCTATTATCCAAGTGAAGCTGGCAACTCCTCAGCCATGTTTCAAGTTTGAGCCACCAAACGAAGTTATAAAAACAACGAAATGGGCCGCATGGCAATATAACAAAGCACATGAATAAGATGTGAAACCAAATTAGATATTAAAAGAAATGTGGAATCTGAACCCTTTATCTATGGTTTGTTAGCTTCAAATTAATTACATTACTTTATTTTTACATTCATTAAATGTATTGTTTGGCTGTGTTTTATTTTAATTATTTAATTTTAATTTATTTATTTTGCATTTATTTATTTATTTTGGAATCTGATTTTATTTTAGCTTACAGTAAATGAGCAACAATATACAAACCAAATATTTGTACTGTAAAGTGTTTTTCAAATGGATCATTAATATGACATGGTGATACGCAAAATAAACACACTGTTGTATTGACAAAAGAGTTTTCTTTTTTGTTCAGTTTATATAAAAACAGGGGTTTGGGTTTTTTAATATTACTCATTTTGTCCACTGACTGTGCGCCTAATGGAGATATCCTATCTCCTTGAACTAAAAGGGACATCAAGCCCAGCCCAGCCCCCTGCCTTCATTAGCAGGACCAAGTACTGATTTTTGCCCCAGATCCCTAAGTGGCCCCCTCAAGGACTGAACTCACAACCCTGGGTTTAGCAGGCCAATGCTCAAACCACTGAGCTATCCCTCCCCCTCTAAGAACAATTCTCGTCCTTAGAGATCTCCACCCATCCAGGTTTTTGTTCCAACCAGCAAATAGTTGTTTTTCTTAAAATCCACTGGTTTGCATTGCATATAGAATTCTCACATGTCTTAGACTTTAGTATGAATTAGGATATTTAAGTGTTTCATATGCAATATTAAGCAGTGTACATTTTAAAACTATTAAGTGCTGGTTTGATTAAAAACCTGGACTGTTGGATGTTGCCAAGGCCTAAAGATGAGAGTCCCTGACTTAAGCAATGACCTAACACAGCACCTGAAAAGTCTCACTCAGCCTTGAATCTCACTCTTTGGGGCTGTAAATCTCACTCTTAAGGACAGCGAACCCTTGGAATCCCTGTAAGCCATGAGCTATTGCTAGGCAACTACAGCAATGGGCTAGCAGACCAATCCACAGACAGACGCCTGAAAGGAAAGACTAAAGAAAAAAAAAAGAGCAGAGTGTGTCTGTTTGAACAGACAGAAGCACAGAACTGTTGCTTCATCTACATGGTAGACAAACTGAAGTACAGAGACTATTAGCAGCTGGACCATGACCAAAAGTTTTTATCCAGGATGTAGGGCAGTGAACCCTAAAAGCCTTCTCAAGATGGCAGAGGTGAAAGCCAAGGAGAATACCTTAAGTCTAGCAGCAAGAAAAAACACAACACGCCTTTTGCTTGTTAAAGAAGTGTTCCTTCTGGGGTTCTGCAAAGTCTTCAAGAAAAAAAACATTTCCATAACACCGAATGGGTGACCCAGACATGATACAGAGAACAGAGTCCGATTCCTTCGGTGCAAATGTGCATTGTCTGCCTAAAGTAACTAATGGGGAATGAAGAAGGAATAGAAAAGGAAGAAAGTGCATTGTCCAACAAAAGTAGAGCACACTCCATCTTTTAATTTTTGGAAAGCTGCTAACTAAGGGCTTTGTTCAAATTTACCACATGGTACTTAAGCAAGCAAATATGCTCACACCCCCACACCTCACTCCATTCTTATCCATTTTATTGTATTTGGGAGATCTTCACCTGGGGAACAAAATGAGATGCACATTCCCAGGAGATATTTAGGAATATTGTCTCTCTTCTCAAAGCCATTATATTATCTGCTCCCACAAGGGGAGATCTCTCCCCCACCCCTTGCTATTTTTGCCTTTTCAGCCATTTTCAGTATCTCCTGTGGCAGGCCTAACTACAGTACATTGATGGGGGGAAACCTAAGCTCAGAAAAACAGTAGTGCTGTTTACTCTGATAGGCAGAGGGTTACTCAGGAAACAGAAACCCTGAAACCACTAAAGTTGATGCTCAAAAATCCTGCAGTTTCACAGAAAGTTCGTGTTTCAAGTTTGAACCAAGGAAACATTTAACAAGAGGTTCAGCTCATGCACTCAGAATGTATGGCTGGATTTCAACATGATAAAGAAATACATTACTTACAAGGATTTTAGAAGGAGTCTCATTAATTTTGTATTGTAAATTTAATTTGTGTCTCCACATGTTTTCTCTAAAACTTAACTATGATATAAGCATTCTTGGAAGAAATACAAACAAATGAAGATAACTGAAAGAGAATGGATTTTCACGTGATGTACTTGACAAAACCTAAATTGATTATTACCCTGCAACAGCTGACTGAACCACAACCACTTAAAAGAGCACAGAGTGCTACTGTAGCTGCTGGCAGACATCAAGGGGTTCAGAGGATCTCTGAACTCAGGAGTTGGCAGGTTAAATGAAGGAACAAGTATTTCGCTTTTTAAAACGTGAACAGACTTAAAAGGGATCTTCTAGCTGTTTGGGATTTTACACCTTTGTAAAGTCAAAAGAGAATTGTAATTCACTTAACCCCCTCACTTATCTGAGGAGCAGGGTTGAGAACAGAAATTTCTGTTGTGCTCATACTGGGCACTGTGTTTTTAAAGAATCGCAAGAAAAGCACTGTGCTGCTTTCAATCCTTGGAGAGAATATAGGAATTGGGGGGGGGGGGCGCGGAGATCACATTTAAGGCGTAAGATTTGGCATTTATCCAACACACAAGTCTGCTCTACTATATGAAGGTCTTTAAGACAACTGCTTTACTGGCTGTAAAAAGAAATCAGCACTTTACATGAGGGATTTTTACTTTACACTCATACAAGATGAGGGTAGGAGTTCTGCAATGCAGAATGAGCATGTTTCAGTAGATAGAATTCCTTCATTAGTAATATAGAAGAAAACTAACATATCCCATAAAGTTTAAGGTGATTTATTATCTATATTGCAGTAGTGTCTAAATTCCACCAGACACTTTGCCAGCACAGAGAAAGAGATCACAGTCTAATGCATGAAGTGATGCAATATGCAAGCAAAGTGATCATGATAAAGACAAATACAAGACCCCCAAATCCATCCCTTTACTCCACATAAATGAGCAGTTCACTCATAGGATAAAGAGTTGAATTATGTCAATGACTTCAATGGAGTATAAAAAACTTTTTAATTACAAAAATTGGATTTTTTATTTAAATTGGATTTTATTTAAAATAATTACAGATTTATTTTTTTAAATAAAGTTATTTAAAGTTAAAATTGTGGTGGATTCTCCATCACTGACCATTTTTAAATCAAAATTGGATGTTCTTCTAAAAGATCTGCTCTAGGAATTACTTTCGAGAAGTTCTCTGGCCTGTGCTCTACGGGAGGTCAGACTAGAGCAGGGGTGGGCAAACTTTTTGGCCCGAGGGCCACATCTGAGTGTGGAAATTGCATGCAGGGCCATGAATGTAGGGCTGGGGTGCGGGAGGGAGTGCGGGGTGAGAGAGGGGGTGTGGTTTGCAGAAAGAGGCTCAGGGCAGGGGGTTGGGGCACAGGATGGGCGTGAGGAGTGCGGGAGGGGGCTCAGGGCAGGGGGTGGGGCACAGGAGGAGTGCGGGGTATATGAGGGGGCTCAGGGCAGCGGGGAGGGGGCTGGGTGCAGGAGGGGGTGCAGGGCGGAGGCAGCAGGGGGCTCAGGACAGGGGGTTGGGTGCAGGAGGGGGCTCAGGGCAGGGGGTTTGGGTGCGGGGAGCAGGAGGGCTTCAGGGTGTGGGCTCCGGCCCAGCGCCACTTACCTGGAGTGGCTCTGGGGTGGCATCAGGGCTAAGACAGGCTCCCTGCTTGCCTTGGGCCCCCGCCACGCCGCTCCCGGAAGCGGCCAGCACCACGTCCCTGCGGCCCCTGGGGGAGGAGGGTGCACAGGGCTCCGCACACTTCCCTCCCCTGCTGGTACCTCCCCCGAAGCTCCCATTGACCGCGGTTCCCCGTTCCTGGCCAATGGGAGCTGCGGGGGGCAGTGCCTGGAGATGAGGGCAGAGCATGGAGCCCTCTGCCCCCTCCCCCCCTCCCCCCAAGGGCCGTAGGGACGTGGTGCCGGCTGCTTCCAGCAGCGTCACGGGGCCCGCGGCGTCACGGGGGTGGCAATCCCACGGCCCAGATCCAAAGCCCTGATGGGCCAGATCCGGCCCACGGGCCGTAGTTTGCCCACCTCTGAACTAGATGATCACAGCGGTCCCTTCTGACCTATGAATCCATGAACCTATGAATTATGACACCTGTGTTAAGGCCTAAATTTACTCTGATCTATTATCATCATTTAAATTAAATAAAACAAAACATTATGCATTACATGTTTGCTGCCAAAGTTTTAAAGAAAGTCAAACTGGTAGAAACCACTAGCCATGCCACTACTTAAGAATCAATTTGTCGAAGTGCTATTTCTGCTTTTGACAACAGCAGCCTTTTCTGCGGGTGCAGAATTTATGTAACTAGTTCAGTTTAGTGATTAGGACATTCAAAGTTAAAAGACAAGAAAGAGAAAGTTACTCACCTTATAGTAACTAGAAGTTCTTCAAGATGTATGGTCCCTATCTGTATTCCATTGTGGGCATTCATGCTTTCCATGCACCCAGAGTTTGAGAATTTTGAAAGCACTGTCGGTCTACTCACATGGGAGAAAATCTTTGCAAGCATCTTGGACTGCCCGCAACTCCAGAATGTTGATGGACATCCCAAGAGGCCAGGATGCACAAGTACCCTGCACTGTCCATGTGAGCTCCCCAGCTTAAGAGGGAGGCATCTGTAACAATCATCCTGTCTGGTGAGGAAGAAAAAGAAGGGAATGCCTACACATACTTGATGGGGATTCTTCCACCACAGTAGATGATGATGATGCTGCTGCTGGACTGTTTGGGGGGTAGACTGTTGGAAGCCACGCCTGCAGGCAATGAAGATGGTGTCTGGCGAAAGCATGAAGTAACATGGACCAAGAAATTCTTTTTGATGTTTGTGGGTTGTTCATGACCTGATCTATGAGGTTATTCATCACTTGGAACCAACCCATCAGCAGATAAGCCCTTGCCATGACTGAATTGAGGGACACTCCAATGAAGTCTGTGTTGGAGTGAGGACACAGACTGAGTTTGCGCTGACCCCTAGGAAAGAAAGGAGCTGAAGCATTACTGATGTTGACTCAGGCTTCTTGATGTGTCTTGGCAGTGATAAGCCAGTCATTGAGATAAAGACGACCGCAAAGCCAGAACACTTGATATGGGCTTCTACTACTGAAAAAATCTTGGTAAAGACCCTGGGGAAGTAGCAAGGCCAAATGGGAGCACTCTGTATTGAAAATGATCAGGGCACACCATGCATCTGAGACAACATCTGTGAGCGGGGTGAACGTCCACATGAAAGTACATGTCCTTCATATCAAGAGCTGTAAATCACATGCCCTTTTCCAAACATGGGATTATAGATACAAGTGTGACCATGCAAAATTTCTGCTTGCAAATAAAATGGTTGAGATGGCAGAAATCAAAGATGGATCTCCAGCACTCTTCTTTTTGGATACTAAGAAGTATGTTGAGTAAAAACCCTTTTCTCGGTGCTGAAGAGGTACCCAACTCCATTGCTCCACGCTGTAGTTGGAACTATTTCTTGTTTGAGAATCTACTCATGAGAAAGGCCCCTGAAAATGGGCAGGGGATGGGGGCTTTGGAAGAGGTCAGACGGTAAATTCAATTGCATAACCAGAATGGATGATGATTAACACCCACTTGTCCGTTACTGCACTCCAGTTGTGAGAAAAGATTGCTAGATGACCCCCAAAGGATGTGTGGGAATCAGCAGATGGCAGCATCATTGATTTGCAGCTCTCAAACTCCCATCAAAAATATTGGTTAGATTGGGTTGGATGATGCCGTCACAGAAAGTGCAGGGAAACGGATCTTCTGAATGCTTTGCTTTTTACAGGGTGGCTCATAAGGACATTCGTGGTAAACTGTTGAGCCAACGGTCTAGGCTGATACGATTGTCTGTGAAGTTCTCTCTTTGGGGCAGGTATATATATTCCCAGGGAGCAGAGGGTAGCCCTGGAGTTCTTTAGAGTGTGTGAAAACACACCTGTCTTTTGGTTAAAATGATGCCTTCCACTGAAGGACAGGTCCTCTGCAGTGTTCTGGACCCCTCTGGGAAGCCACAAAGTGTGAAGCCATAATTCACGGCACATCACAATGGCAGTTGCCATTGATCATGAAGATGTATCTATTGCATCTACTGCTGACTGAAAAGCAGTCCTGGCGAACAACTTGCTCTCCTAAACAATAGCCTGGAATTGAGCTCTATCTTGTTGCATAATATGTGAATTTGGAATAGTTCAGGTAATCGTACTAAGCCAACAGTTCTTGATAAATGGCTATTCTGAACTGAAGGTTAGAGGAAGAGAAGACCTTCCTTCCCAACAAATCTATGCGTTTACCTCTTTGTCAGCCAGGGTAGATCTAAGGGTGTTTCTGTCTAGATCTCTCCATTGCAGCCTAGACAAGCAAAGAGTTAGGAGCAGAATAAGAAAAGAAATTCCCTTTGGCTGGGACAAAATAGCATTTTTCTGCCCTCTTAGTGGTAGGAGGACCATCTTGTTAGTACTGGGGGAACCACCAGATCCAGTTCATAATCTTCCTCTTCCATGGGTACAGAAGAAAGTTTTGGCTATCCTCTCGCAGGGGAGGATGGACTAACTCCCTAGTGGATCATGTTAACTCTGTATGGTGGTACTGATCCCACCATCCTTAGTATGGCCAGTAAGATGGGTCAAAGGGTCGTTGTCGAGGCATGGTACCACACAGAGTGGGGTACCAAAGGCTCTTCGGCAGGTGCTGAAGTGGAGGTTGGTTCCAGACTAGTCCAGGAAGGGATGCCTCAAAGGAGAAGATATCAGTTCCTCATGTGGTTTCAAGTCCCCAGAGAAAGAAAATGCCAATTCTGAATCCATCAGCAGTACCAGCAATTCTGCTGGAGGGAAACCATGGCTGGACGATGGAATGGGGGACAGACTCTTCCCATAAGCTGCATCTCCTGGTGAAGTCAGGACCTTCCTTCTGAGGAAAGGATCTGATGATGATAGAGACTGGGGATCTAGGACAGAATAAACATCAGGTGAAGCATAAGACTGTGCTCTCCCTGGAGTACAAGGGGACCTGTCCATTTGAACCAGCAGAGCTGGTGCAGCTGTTACAGTTTGTGCCACAGTTGGGCAAGGTAGAGCAGATACCATCGGTGGTTGAGGCTTCAATGGTTGCCCTTTGTCAGTGCCCTTGGTTCTCAGTGGTTAGGGTTACTAGGCACTGAAGTACCATTGCCACTGGAGCAAAGTCTGGTACTGACAGACACCAGGATTTGTGGGCTTTCAAATCATGACCCTGAAGTTTAGGATGTTCTAAGTTCTCATGGGCTGAGTGGGAAGACTTGCTCAACTTAGGCAGGGCTGAATCCGACTTCTCTGAAGTGGACTTAGAGAAGAATTTGCTCTTGTGTTTGTGAATGCTCCCTGCCTTTCTGACAAGACCCTGATGGGGGAATCTTTGGGAGATGACTCCCTCGCTCCTATGTCAGACTTCACAGCAGGAGGCACACTCCTTGCTGATCCAGACCCATGTACAGCCAGGGTCTGACTGCGGCTTCATAGCTTTCTCTACTAAGTGCTTCTTAAGACAAAGTTCCCACCCCTCACGGGCATGAATGGGGATACTGCACCATGCTGCAACAAGGGCTTCCCTGACGCAGTACAGGCGGCGTTGGGTGTCGCCAACATAGAAGCAGCATGAGCAAGAACCACAAATTCTGAAACCCTGAATCCTGGGCTTAGTTCAGAACCCATAATGCATTATGGGGGGGAAAGGGGTAGGAAATTCCCCGGGACAGAGGTTCTGACCGAGGTCATGAAGTAGTAAGAAGGAACTGGAGAGGTGGTCAGTCTGCTCCGCCCTCTATCTCCTTGGTTGAGGCATGAGAAAAGCAAGGGCACATGAATGGACCAACAGACAGTGATTTCAAACTTCTCCAACTCTGGGTGCACAGAGGACATGTGTACCCGTAGTGGAATACACATAGGGACCAGCACTTGAAGTACCTTGTTTTCTCTTCCAGTCTGAATAAAATTTAGGTGTGAAAGGATGAGCTCTGCTAATTCTAGAATCTTGAAGGACATGGTGACAAGAAAATCAGTTCAATTCACTAATTATAAATATTTACTTCATTTAATAAATCAGTTTTAAATGAAAAACATGCTTTGATAATTTTTTTTCTTATGTGTCCAGCATAAGGTAATTTTATTTAACTAATTAAAAAAACTAAAATGCTCAGGAGGTTTTTTACTTATTTAATTGCATTCAAATTCCCAAATAGAGCTTGACACTAATCATAAGTAAAAAAATTAACCTAGTAATTAAAACATTTTTCAACATTTTCTAAAATAAAAAAGTAAAAATTAAGCCTCAGAATAAATGTAAATTGAGCTTTATAACAGCTTAAATAACTGTGTATAAATACAGTGTATCCTGTTTAGCAAAAACAAATATAGTATAAAGGCTATATTTAGTTGCAAATCAATGAGTTTTAATGGTTACAAACAGGTGAGAATCAACCTCTCTAAGAAAATAACTAAAAATGCAAAACAATTAAAATTGATTATTTAAATCAAGTATTCCTGCTTGCTGATATAAATCTTGATTAAAATTGATTATTTAAATCAAACTACCCTGTCAGTGGCTAGTTTTCTATAGGCAATGTAACATGATGGATGTTCAGGAGAAGTTTTCATGATGAGAGGGTAATAACCTTCCAGACCAGATCCCCACATATGGCAAAGACAAGACCATTTAAAGTACAGGGCAGCCTCTCATGCTGGTCTACTAAGTCAGAAAGGAATGTCTATTATATTTATAAAATATTATGTTCATTCTGATCTGCCTCATCATTCAGCTATCATCTGCGAGCACAAAAATCACAGTCACTAAGGCTTTCAGAATATGAAAACTTGACACAGATCTTAGAGCCTCAAGGCCGAATCCTGAGTCCTGCTTACCATAGGAAAGGGTACGCAAGATGAATACTGCTTAACTTGGCTCTACAGCAGGATGGCCAATTCTGAGGATGGTTGTCCAAGTGCCAAAGATAGTGCACAAACAATCTATAACCAATCTGCACGCTCATGGTGCAGTGCTACTCAGCCCAGAAGAGAGCTCATGCAGAAGAGTCAAACAAAATAAGAGGTCACCTTATACTGATGAACAAGTTTAAAACGCTTAGCAAGTTCAATCGAATAACCAAGGAAGCAAGAGCTAAGGTTGTCCCTATGCCTTTAGCATTCCCAACAGCCCATTATGGGTTGGGGAGGAAGTAGCATAGTCCTATGTTTATACAGACCACTAAAATATCGAAATCTTTTCTAATCTAGCTTTTCTCTGTAGATATACTGTAACTTCTTTATGACTGATGCTTTTGCTCTAAATTAGCTGATTTTGAACATTCTGTAGTTTTTAATCGGATGCATCTATACAGCTGAAAAACTGCTCCTATAAAAGTTTGTTATTCCTGTGATGTTGGGTAGATGATATGAAGCTAGGATACAAACAAAACAAACATCCAACTTTATTTATGAACAGGCAGCTGTAGATGGCACTTGCACTTCATTAAGAAAATTGCACAGCTCTCCAATTCATTGCACCATTTAGAATGAATAAACGGTCAGGTAAGTGGTTTGAAACGTGCTCCCTGGTTCAAAATGAAGCGTCTTGTGTCACACTCCTGAAACACCTAAAACAACTACTAGCTTTAGCTTACGCTAGGCTAAAGATTCATGGCACAAAGAAACCTTCAAATCCCTCTTATTTATGTTGAGCATCTAGGTAACAAAAGATTTAACAAGGAAGCTGTCATATATGAAATTTCATCTGCAGTTAGGCTCAGAGCACTACACATGTTCTATGTTCTAATATATTGTTATATAAGCAGAACTCCATTGAAATGTTATCCCTCAGATTGTAGCATTCCAGTTAAGCCACCAAAATACAACTCACCAAAAGGTAACTCGAATCTTGTATCCAGCAAAATTTTATGGGGAGTTGGCTTTTTGGTCCCACAGATCTCATCATGCTTCATTACGACCTCTGCCTCCAGCGTAGACCATTCTCCAGGTCCTTCCTATAAATTAAAAGCCATGAATTCAAGTCCCTGGGTCTGACGATCCTTTATCCTGGCAGTCATCCTTATATAATGAATTCCATTGGACATTTGCTGATGTAAGGAGCCCAGGAATAACCCAAAAGGATTAATAAGATTAGCAATATACCCTGCTAGTCTTTACTTCTAAAAGTTAATGCAGTTTTCTGTTTGCCATATCCCACTGCTGACTACTTGCCCTGGAGCTTTGACTGCACAAATTCTGTGGGATCATTTAAATGCTTATACCAAGATAAGGAAGAGAGAATTTAAAATGTAACTGCAGCAAACCTACTCACATCCGATGGGAATTTTGCATAGAGTATTCAATAACAATCACTGAGGAGAACTGGGGCTCCTAAGACAATTTAGCACAAACAAATTCGTGGGGGCTGGGTTCCCCCTACCTCCTTTTGCCTATTTTCTCCTATTGCCAAAGTTAATTACCATCTCCCGGCTCTATAATATCCAGCTCTGTAAAATCTATCTTTTAAATAGTGTACATACACTGGGCTCGGAGCTATGTAAATAAATGAGTAAGTTTAGACCTGCTTTCAGAACTTGTGACTTGAGTAGCTAACAGAAGAATTTCAGAAGTTAGGAAATCCCTGTTACATCGCAACCAACACTACTCATAGTAAACAATGTTTTGTGGCTTTATTTAGGGAATCTGCAGGTATCCTCTAGCATTAAAAGTATAACTCCAAAGGACAAGTCCTCATGCCACCAAGTGAAGGTCAGAGTGTTTGTTACAAGGGTGGCCCATAACAGTCCCTATTTTGAATACAGAGAGATTTCAGCTTTTAGCATGCTATGCAGTAATATTTTTACAATTTTTCCCATGAGTGTTACAATTCTAACAAATCAGTTTTTGAGAGGTCTATAGGTGAGCTATCAAAGCTATACATTCTTTACAAAATTAGATCTCTTTTTACATTTGTAGAACTGAGACCTCAGAAGCACGTACAGTAGATTCAATTTTTGTTTGGCTTACTAGTGGCCTCTATGATCCAAAAATACAGGGCCCCTTCCACACACTTCCCCAAGTTTCTCAGAAGCACCAGTAACTTGCATACAGTAGTTATGTGCACCATGTGGCTAGATTAGAGGCATATTAACCTTGACAATGCACTTTCACATTAGTGTTATGTGCTAGCTAACCTCATCAGACTGCCGGATGGCCTTAAGTGCAATCCACACAGTCCCGACCATAGTGTCCCAGATCAGCCCTTTGTTCCATACTTCAACAATCAGGCCCAGGTCCAGCCGACTGATCTCACTGCAAGGAAGAAAAAAAAGCAACATTTAAGAGAAAACTAGAAGGTAGTTTTCAGAGTAGCAGCCGTGTTAGTCTGTATCCGCAAAAAGAACAGGAGTACTTGTGGCACCTTAGAGACTAACAAATTTATTAGAGCATAAGCTTTCGTGGGCTACAACCCACTTCTTCGGATGCATATTGAGTGAAACATATCGAGGAGATATATATACACACATACAGAGAGCATGAACAGGTGGGAGTTGTCTTACCAACTCTGAGAGGCCAATTAAGTAAGAGAAAAAAAACTTTTGAAGTGATAATCAAGGTAGCCAAGTACAGACAGTTTGATAAGAAGCAAGTGTGAGAATACTTACAAGGGGAGATAGATTCAATGTTTGTAATGGCTCAGCCATTCCCAATCCCTATTTAGCCCTGAGTTGATTGTGTCTAGTTTGCATATCAATTCCAGCTCAGCAGTCTCTCTTTGCAGTCTGTTTTTGAAGTTTTTCTGTTTTAAGATAGCCACCCGCAGGTCTGTCATAGAATGGCCAGACAGGTTAAAGTGTTCTCCCACTGGTTTTTGAGTATTATGATTCCTGATGTCAGATTTGTGTCCATTAATTCTTTTGCGTAGAGACTGTCCGGTTTGGCCAATGTACATGGCAGAGGGGCATTGCTGGCACATGATGGCATATATCACATTGGTAGATGTGCAGGTGAACGAGCCCCTGATGGTATGGCTGATGTGATTAGGCCCTATGATGGTGTCACTTGAATAGATATGTGGACAGAGTTGGCATCGGGCTTTGTTACAAGGATAGGTTCCTGGGTCAGTGTTTTTTTTTTTTTTTTTTCTCTTACTTAATTGGCCTCTCAGAGTTGGTAAGACAACTCCCACCTGTTCATGCTCTCTGTATGTGTGTATATATATCTCCTCGATATGTTTCACTCAATATGCATCCGAAGAAGTGGGTTGTAGCCCACGAAAGCTTATGCTCTAATAAATTTGTTAGTCTCTAAGGTGCCACAAGTACTCCTGTTCTTTTAGAAGGTAGTTGTAAACTCAGCTTTTGACTTTAAATGACAACCATTCGCACACAAGGGAATAAATAACCTCAATTAAGCTACAGTAATTTAAAAGTATTAGGTGGGTCTGTTATATCTCTTAAAGGAAATTACTTATATGCACCTTTTCACAGACTACAGCCTTTTTCCAAATGCAGTCATCTATCCATTTGGTGGACTTGACACAGCTATAAGGAAACACGACATGACACATGGAGTGGGATCCTGGGCTGGAATTCAGAGAGGTGACTTGGTTCTCTGTATTCCTGGGCTGGTTCTCTGTGGTCCCCCTCTCAGCCTACGTCTACACTACCCGCCTGAATCGGCGGGTAGAAATCGATCTCTCGGGGATCGAATTATCGCGTCTCGTCGGGACGCGACAATCGATCCCCGAATTGAAGCTTGTACTCCACCAGCGGAGGTAGGAGTAAGCGCCGTCGACGGGGGAGCCGCAGAGGTCGATTTGCCGCCGTCCTCACAGCGGGGTAAGTCGGCTCCGATACGTCAAATTCAGCTACGCTATTCGCGTAGCTGAACTTGTGTATCTTAAATCGGACCCCCCCCCTCCCCCCCGCAGTGAAGACGTAGCCTCAGCCACTCTTATCCCTAACAAAGGCAATAGTCATGCGATTCTCAGCCAGTAGGGGTCTAGTAGGGACATGTAACCTTCATATGCTGAGCTTGGTCAAGACCTTTGTTACCAGGAGTATAGATAGGAAGAACTTCCTCCCTGCCCCATGGGTAAAGGGAGCATCTCTCATCAGTACATCTCTTCCTGATGTATCATCCCAAGATAGGTAACTTGTTTAGACTACTCTCTGGCATGCCCACTTGAGAGAAAGTTAAACACTAGCCCCTAAATCCAACGACCACTTTTGTGTCCTTTACCAATACATTCCGCCTATAGGTGTCATACTTGCCATTCCTGTAAGATAAGCAGCAACTCAGGAATGCTTTGTGGAATATTGTCCTATTCTAGGCTTCCCAGCACAGGAGGAAAAAATCGGATGCACCTTGCTTTTTGTGAACAGCAAGGAAGGCTTACGATCTGAGTCAGGGACCGCCTTTTGGAATACGAGGTCTCTGAAGGGCTCATCTTCAGAGCATTTTTGTACAGCTGCAGTTCTTTTGAGATCAGATTTCATGGGAATGCTGCTCTGCTACATGAATCCTTTTGCTAGGCAAAGTGCATCCACATTTAATGTTTGTCAAAGGAATTTGGAAGTCTTATAAATAGTTAATTGTCCCTAGATTGCCACCAGGCTAAAGAGTCTTGTGAATTATTCACTGAATTATTCATCACCCAGATACAGATCAATAATTGTACAACTGGAGACCCCAAACTTCAGGGTCCTCTGAGACGGTCTCACGTGGAAATATGCTACAAAAACAAAAATACTGTTGAAACAAAAGTAAACCCTATGCCTGCAGCAAAGTAAGTGGACACCTGTTAATATCCAACTTTCCCTTCCAGTTCCACAGCTTAGGTTCTTGACCCAGGACAGGCAGGCTTTCAGTTCAGCAGTGTTCAGACTAGCATTTGAGTGAGGTCTAGGCGGTATTTTTTAAAACTGAGTGCTTATACTAACACAAATGGTTTCCTGTAACTTCCTGCTTTGTCAGTGCTGTCATACAAATGATCGGCTTGTTGCAAGTAACTTGGTACTTGTCCCAACCCGAAGAATTGAATCCCAAACAAAGCTCTCTACTTAGCTTCAACGTACAGATCAAGAAATCAAGTGCAAAACCCCAACCAACTTCTGTTCAAAATTCTATGAGGCACTAGTCAGTGAACCATCTTGGGAGGAATTTCAGCCAAATGAACTGCTTTGATGGCTTCAACTGTGTCTCCCTTTCTCCATCTACTGGTTAGAGGATGAATAATTTCAAACCAGAGAACAGACAAATCAAGAAACATTATTTCACATCAAAGTTATTTTTCTTTCTGACTTAAAATCTAAAGCTTTAATGCTGTTTCAGGGCTAGAAAGAAAGTAACCAACATTCATATTTGCAAAGAGAAAGCAGTTTTTGCTTTGTCTGTGATGTCCAGCAGTTTAAAAGCTACTGCCAAACTAGAAAACACTTCCAAAGACGAAAGTGGAAATGCTCTGTCTGGAAAAAAAGCAAATCTCAAATATCCCACATACAACGCTGCCAGAAGCTGAACTGCTACCTTTTACAAGGCATTTTAGAGCTACAAAAAATACTAAACACCCTAACTAGTTTTATCAGTCAAGGAAGCACCTCTGATTTGTTCTGCTATTTTAGAATACCTTTTTGGACAGGTCAATGTGGTACACTTAGCTGTTAGGGGACCCTTTCCTTGGGGGGAAAGAAGCTACAATACACCTTATCCAGCTTCATAAAAGAGTACAAAATTAGAGAACCTGGGTTGGTAAATAGCAATATGAACATAAACAAAATTTATTTCTCATGGACCAACGTAATATACAATGGATACGTACTGCAACCCATACTTTGTGCCATGTGGAATGTTTTCGTGACAGAGCAACATCAGGACCACTGTCCCATTGCCTGGGTGAGGCTGTGAGCAACATGGTGATGTTGTTCAGCCTTCGCTAGCATTCTGCTTTTATGTTCCCTAGCAACTAATTGGGAGTGGCATAGCAACCTTAGTGCAGCCTGTCTGTGCTCCTGGCTGCAAGGGAGAGCAGCTCTGGTGGCTGTCATAAGTAAAGAAGATGAGATTGCCACTGGGAGAAAACATTCATCCAAAATGAAGGAGTGTGCCCTTTAAGTCACCCTGGTGAGCCTGGTGTCTGCTCCAGTGGGCAGGGCTGGAGGTGGTATAACCATGCCAGAGGAGCTGCCCACGTGAGGTACTGGCTCCTGTGAGTGGTGGCCTGACATGCTACTGCTTTCGCCACTGCGGTTCCCGGAAGAGCCCTGCAGCTCCGCAGATATCTGATTTATATCTGCGGATATAAATTTTGTAGCTGCACAGGGCTTTATCTGTTTTCAACTGTCCATAAAATATGGCTTTGGGAAGTCACATATCACCCATATGTACAAGGTGACCAGCCCAGCGAAGCTGCACCTGTAGGATTAGGGATTCAATGCTAATCATACAGCACTGGGTCCAGGACTTCAACATTTGGTATCCTGTCTGACCACCTGATGTTAGAGATGAGAGAGAGACAGCACATGTGAAAATGTTCCAATTGCCTGCTACAGAGTGTCCATGTTTTACAGCCAGAGAGGAACAACATTGATCATGGCATTATTAGATAAAGTGCTGTCAAGACAGCAAACTTTTTCTACCACATTAAGCGGTGTATCAACTGTGATTTCAGGGGCAGCTTACATACCAAAAAAGGATGGTTCAGTGGTTGGGGACTAGCATGGGAGCTTGGAGACCCAGATTCAATTACCTGCCTGTCACAGACTTCCTGTGTGACTTTAGAAATGGCTTAGTCCTAGAGTACACCAGACAAGGTTTGCCAGTATAGCTACACCAGCGAACCCTCCCAGTGTAGACACACATGCCAACAAAAAAGTGCTTATGCGGGTATAGTTTATGCTGGGGATTGGCAAGCAAAAACAAGCTATACTGACAAAAGCACTTTTTGCCAGTATAACTGCTTCTACACTAGGGCTTTTGCCAGCATAGCAATGTTGTTTAAAAGAAAAGTCACAGCCCTAAATGACAGTTATGCTGGAAAAAGTTTCTTGTGCAGACCTACCCTTAGTCTCTCTGTGCCTCATGCATGCTTCACTGGTGTTTTACCCCTTTGCTTAATTACAGAAGACTACATTCTAGTGTGCGTGTTTAGGATTCCAACGTCCTTTACACACTGATATACACTATCCCAGCCACACACAGGGATCATATCACCAACCACAGAAACACAGCCTCCTCCAGAGCAGATCACAGCAGATATTGATTTGGGGCAAGTCATTTATTCTGTCTGCGCCTCTATTCCCCAAATGTATAGTGAGGACGATAGCCCTGCCCTGCCTCCCGGGAATGTGCAAGAATAAATACATTGGACATTGTGAGGCATTCAGATACAATGGTGATGGGTGCCATATAAGTACTTAATATGGACACGTGTACATGAAAATAGAAGCATTTATCACCACTAGCATTCATCCCTTGGAGCCAGCAGCTGTATCGTGTTCCACTGTCGACCACAGCACATGTGCCAGGAACAGATAACTCCCAGACTCAAAATGCTTTTTAGTAAACTTAATAAACTCTGACCTAGAAATCAAACTAGAGGGGCAGGAACAAGTAGAATACTTTCAGCCCTTCTAAAAATAATGATCCACCGATCAATCAGTGAAAAACCCAGTCATAGTTAGGTATCCAGTAGTGATCCAACTCCAGGTATATATAAAAAAAATACACAAAATACCACCAATTACGCTTGTGCACTTGACACAAATATCCGCCTGGCCAAATGCTGTGGATCCCATTTAACCCAATCACACTTGTTAGGGGGCTTATTTTTTTACGCTGCCTCTGCTGCTTAGCCAAAAACAGGGCCTCAAACTGTCACAGTAAAAGAAGGCCCTTACACCGGCAAATGGTAATTTTAATTTTTTCTTTTCTACCTCTATAACTAGCTAAGTAATAAAAATACACCTAAATTCTTAAAGTATAGGCCTTTGCAAATAGGCCTAAATATCTATATCTTAACAACACTTCTCTGGCGTTTAGCTTCTCCCTATACAATGTCTTACTTTGGTCCTGATCCAGCAACTGGTTCTGTGCACTGAAGTCAGTGAGGGAATCTGCCTACCCAGATCTAGTCAAAAGGCTGGGATCCTAAACTGTGAGCTCCTTGGGAAAGCAGCCTGTGAGTGTGTCTGTAAAATGCTACGTACACTTCTAGGTCTACCTAAATAAATAATGCAAAATGCTACACAAAGAACACAAAACAGGCTTCATAGTAGTTGTAACTAGACTATAGCTATGTTACTCCAGTGGGTGGACAGTTGGGCAGCACAAATGTGTGATTCTCTCAAGAACTGCAGATCTAGTTGTGTTACTGCAGATATAAGCAGGGTCTGAATGGGCTTTTCCCTGACATCTAGTGACGACCTGGGGGGAAAACATTTCAGGAGGAGACCGTGTATACACAGACACGCCTACTCCGCCTAGGTGTGCAGCAGAAGGAGCTGCTTTGCCAAAGAGATCAATTTTGGCTGTTGGTTACAAATCACTTCAGTATTTGAATGCAGGGATAAAGAGATATTGTTATCCTTACTGTATGAGTAAAGGGCAGCAGAACTGTACTTAGCACACACTGATTGAGAGAGGTCATCCTAAACTGAACCTCACTTGCTAAGCAGGGAGTAGGGATGTCAAATCCTAGTGAAGAAGAGAGTGGGTGGGGACAGGTGTTCTGACCTGGTGGTGTACACTTTGCCCAAAGAGTCCTAGATGCCATTTGATCTGTCCCTCTCCATTTAATGACTGAGCTGACTGAACTCAATTGAGAGTCCTTGTTTTTGTCTGGTGATTCCTAGAGCTGACATCGCTGCTGATCTAGGAGCTAAGCCTCAGACCTTGAGTGGGGACAGTGAAAGAACACAGACTGCACTGGATGTGAGGTTCCCCACTACCTGCTGAAATCACTAAGGCCTGAGTTAAGTGGAAGAAGCTCAGAACATGACATCGCGGGAGCAGGGCCGGCTTTAGGCCAATTCAACCAATTCCCCTGAATCAGGCCCCGCCCCAAGAGGGCCCCGCACCCAAGCCCCGGTACGGCGTACCAGCAAGAGCCGGTGTGCTGTACCCGGGTGGCCCGGCTTCCCCAGGGGGCAATTTAAAGGGCCTGGGGCTCCCAGCAGGGGCTGGAGCCCCAGGCCCTTTAAATTGCCACCAGAGCCCCACTGCTGGAGCCCTGGGGTAGGGCTGCGGGGCTCTGGGGGCTATTTAAAAAGTCTGGGGCTCCCGTTGCTTCTACCGCCCCAGCCCTTTAAATAGCCGCTGGAGCCCCGCCGCTTCCCCAGCTCCTGCTGCTGCTACCCCGGTGGGGGAGGGAGGAGGAGGGGGCACTTACCGTACAGGGTGGGCTGTACCCACACGCGCTGCCCGCACCAGCCCCGCACCCCCTGCCCTGCCCGCAGCCAGCCCGTCTCCAGCCAGCCCCGCACCCCCTGCCCACACCAGCCCTGCACCCCCTGCCGTGCACCAGCCCCACACCTCCTGCCCTGCTACTGCCCGCAGCCAGCCCCGCACCCCCTGCCCACAGCCAGCCCCTGCCGCACCCCTGGCCCTGTCTTCAGCCAACCCCTGCCACACCCCCCTCCGGCCCTGCCCAAAGCCAGCCAGCCCCACACACCCCTGCCCACACCAGCCCTGCATCCCCTGCCCTGCCTGTAGCCAGCCCTGTACCTCCTGCCCTGTCTCCAACCAACCCCTGCCGCACTCCCCTGCCTGAAGCCAGCCAGTCCTGCACTCCTCTGTCTCCAGCCCTGCCAACCCATGCCGCACCCCCCTGCGGCCCTGCCTGAAGCCAGCCAGCCCACCCCACGCACCCCTGTCTCCAGCCAGCCCCGCACCCCTTGTCCTGCCTGCAGCCAGACCCTACCTCCAGTCAGCCCCTGCCCTGCCTCCAGCCAGCCCCATGTCCAGTGGTGCCCTACAGTCCCCAGGGCAGTATCCCTGCACACCTGCTTCAATGAGGGGGGCAGGGAGCAGCTGGGACCCACACATGTGCACACCGGCTAAGGTGATCAGACAGCAAGTGTGAAAAATCAGGACGGGGGTGAGGGTAATAGGATCCTATATAAGAAAAAGACCCCAAAATCGGGACTGTCCGTATAAAATTGGGACATCTGGTCACCCTAGCACACCCCCAGGGAGTGGTGGGGACCCACACATGTGAAACGGAGCTTATTTCCATCTTTTTAAAAAAGAACTTTAGGTAGGGTTAACATACATCCGTATTTTTCTGGACATGTCAGGCTTTTTGGTTCTTAAATCACCGTCCGGGAGGAATTTTTAAAATTTAAAAATGTCTCCCGGGAAAATACGGACGTATGGCAACCCTATTGGTACAAAAAATACATACCGTGGCACATCCCTTAAATCAGAACTTTTTATAGGGAACCAGTTGCTAAGAAATGAAAGGCTTTTTTTTACATGTTTTTTTTTTAAGTCACCTCTGCTGGGGCCCCGCCGAAAATGTTTGAATTGGGCCCCGCACTTCCTAAAGCCGGCCCTGCGCGGGAGCAACAAGCAGCAGAGAAGCAGCAGCAGCCGGGGCAGCAGCACAGAGGGGCAGCAACAGAGAAACAGCAGCAGCTGTGAACCTGTTGCAGAGGCAGTAGCAGAGGCATTGCTCAACACACTCCCCCACCCCAGGGTGGGAGGTAAACCCCGTGAATGCACCTCTGAACTCTGGGTCGGCACTAACCAAGCAGAGCCAACTGTGAGCAGGGTGCAGCAGAAGGAAAGGGGAATGATGTGTTAATGGGACATTCATTAGTTGGATCTTCCCACTGTAAGGTGGGAAACTGAGGCAAAGGACACTGCCCAACGCACGGTAGGGTCAGATTTGTTTATGGTCATGTGCTTTAGAAAAAGTGATTGTGGTGTTTTCCCAAATTAATGCTGGGTTCCCTTTTCTTGTGCACAGACTCGGTGCTTGCAAGTGGGGAAGCATTGCCTCTTTGGGGCACCCAGCGGTGATATTAAGGTTTCCCAGATTACTGGGTGGGGGCTCAAGTGGGTTCTGTTTTGTACTGTTAAGAGGAACCCCTAGAGCAGTGGTTCTCAAACTTTTGTACTGGTGACCCCTTTCACATAGCTAGCCTCTGAGTGTGACCCCCCCACAATAAATTAAAAACACTTTTATATATTTAACACCATTATAAATGCTGGAGGCAAAGCGGGGTTTGGGGTGGAGGCTGACAGCTCACGACCCCCTGAGGGGTCCTGACCCCAGTTTGAGAACCCCTGCCCTAGACATCAAACCCAGCCCTTCTTGCTGCTGACTCCACCTGGCAGAACGGTTACACACACACACACACACACACAGATTTTTCTTTAATTAAAAAAAACAAAACAAAAAAACCACCCACAAATAGGATTTTCTCATGTTTTTTGAGGTTTTTATGAAAACGTGTTCTATGTTCCAACCAAAACCAAAAAGAAACCAATGTTATTTATCTGTATTTCTTGCAAATAGTTCAATTTTCACAGATCCCTTTATAGTATTTTCATCCCACAGTCTAAACCTGGTTTACAACACTTCAAAGCAAAGTGGACTAAGTTAGCTTAGGAGTCCAGCTTTATTACAATGTCAGTAAACCAACAGACAATTTCCATTACCAAAAGGGGCTGATGTAGACCTACTCAATGCCATTAAAAATGACCAGTGTCAAAACTTCAAATGAAATTCAACTCTTCAGATTAACCCTCAAAGCCATCAAAACACAGCACGCTGGTGAACAGTCCCAGTCAAGGAATTGTCAAGGCTTGTCAATACGCAGAGTTACATGCGAACATCAATGCCCACGTGAAGAACTGAGGCCAAAGACACCCCTCTCAACTAAGGTCATCATTGCACATGAACCACAACAGCCAGAAGCCGTCATCATCTCTAAGGGGTATTGGAAACTTGACAGCTTCAGCCAAATGGCTATGTAGTAGGTCACTGGGGAACTTGGAAAACAGGACAAACCAACAAGCCATCCAAGACAAAATCAAAGCCCTCAGTGGTGAAGAACTATATCTGGTTTTAACAGCAAAGGATCTGTCAATCCAAACTGCAGGAAGCAGTAAGAAAGGCACTGAAGTAGAACATGCTAAAAGGCATTAATGCAGTGGCAGCTGATCTCCAAACAAGACTTATCTACAGATGCTCAAAGGGTCAAAAATCTTTGAAAGCTATAAAAGAGGTTCTGCCTGGCTCAGTTTGGAAGCACAGGACCCAAGAGCAGGAATCCAGTCCATCTGGTGTCTCTAGAGAATGTCAATCCCTAGATTGGTCCTACCAAGGCACAGTGAGCACTCTATCCCTACAGCAGAGGTTTCACAACCTTTTCATAGGTTGAAGATCTTCTCATGAGCCACCTCTCTCATTCACTGTGCATCATCCATCCTGTATAATGAATGAAGCAGGAGTCTATACAGTAGGGTTGCCAACTCTGACTGAAACTATTCTGGGAGATCCCCCCCCCCAAAAAACATGACGTAATGTCATTTTCTTAAAATATCCTATTAAAATCTCCAGGATTGCTTTCAATAGTCACCAGGAGATTGACCCCGATTCCTGGAGGGTTGGCAACCCTACTATACAATAAAAATTACTGTATTACACATACATACAGTGAGGCAGATTTCACTGGCAACCTACATTTTTGACATTTCCTGACTTACGTGTTAGGGTATAAATATTCAGGCCTGTCTTTAAGAATTTAGGTGTATTCTTATCACTTAGTATCCGACAAAGTGGGCATTCACCCACGAAAGCTTATGCTCCAATACGTCTGTTAGTCTTTAAGGTGCCACAGGACTCTTTGTTGCTTTTTAGATGTTACAATATGTTAGGATTGGTTAGTTAAATTTCAGTAAAATGATTGGTTAAGGTCTAGCTAAGCAGAACTCAAGTTTTACTATATAGTCTGCAGTCAATCAGGAAGTAAGGGGGCAATGGGAACAGGGACTGGGGGTGGGGGAATTGGGATCATGTTTTGCTAAGTGGGGGAATGGGAACAGGGAATGAACAGGGACACAGGCAAGGCTCTGTGGTGTCAGAGCTGGGAAGGGGGGACACTGAGGAAGGAAACTGGAATCATGCTTGCTGGAAGTTCACCCCAATAAACATCGAATTGTTTTCACCTTTGGACTTCGGGTATTTGCTGCTCTCTGTTCATGCGAGAAGGACCAGGGAAGTGAGAGGGTGAAGGAATAAGCCCCCTAACATTACATACTTGATTTTACAATAGTAAAAGAATCTTAAAACAATGGTTTGTACAAGTAACTGTTGGTCATGGTATTTCTTTTTAAGGGTTGATCTTTCTATGCACATCTAGTTGTTGTACAGGACTGTACTTACAACATGAAGTCTTGTTCCCAGCAGGGCTGGTCCCCTCGCACTGCAACTGTTGTACTCTTCACATTTTGCACTTTCAAGGTCACATAGGTATTAAATTTATCTAAACAAAGAAAGAGTAAAATGATTACTTTTTGCTATTACCGTCTCTTACAAAAGCAACATTATAAAGCCGCTAGTTGTTCTACTACACACAAAAAATGCTATTGGTAGGCACGTTATCTGGCTATTTATGAAGTCTATAAGAAAACATTTGAAAAAAAATCTTTCATGGATTTGCATCTTCCACAAAAATGTTACCCTCAATTTCTTAGAGAGGTGAGATTCATACGGGACTGAATAAAATCATTCTCTCTCTAAAATGAGGGCAAGCTATGATCACCTACAGTAAGTTAACAGCAACTTTAAGAGAAAATATCAAATCCTGAAGAAAAACAAATACAAGTGACAACTTGCCCAACGGCAGGTGGGGGAAACTGGACCTAAAGGCCAGGACATCATTTATCCCTTAAACAGATGCAGTAACCAAAAAAGTGTACAATATGCACTGAGGGACACAGCCTGAAGTTAAACAAGCTACTCTCATGAATCTGGATCCTCCTCTGTGACACCATGTATAAGGGTTTCTGAGAACAAGTTGATGAAAAAATATATTTTGAAACTTATGCAGCTTAATATTAAGCCAGCTGTACTAAAAGAACAAGCCACATTGTCATGTTTTGACAGTTTGAGTTTTTTTTTAATTTTTATATATGTATATATAAATATTAAAAAAACGAATTACCTTGTAGTATTTCTACGCAACACAATTCCGAACCACACCTCCTTTGTAGCTGCTATTTATTCCTTACTAGCCATGATGAAGAGACATGTGGGCGTAGGCCGATATAAAGTTTAAACACCCAGCAATCTGAGAATGAACAAGCTCCCATTTAAGGAGCAGTTATTGCCTGAGGCACCCAACCAATCACATCAACCTCTGCACACGTCATGTACTAAACAAGCAGGGGGTAAATTTCAAAAGAGGGAACATTTTAGCAATGCAGTGTCCCAGTATAGCGAGTCTCAAAAAAAAAGTCAGATCATAGTCCATTACTCCTCAGATTCATGATCAAAACTGCAGACTGGTGCTGCAGGCTACACTAGCATATCCTAGCGATTGGCCACACAGACTGATTAGGAACCTTTCTGCACTCTTAGCCAAGAAATCAGAACTGTGATGGACTGTAACTGCGGCTACTGTGTACGGGAATTGTGAAGTCAGACAGTAGCCCAGAACCAAAAGGATGACAGGGAGGCAGCATAGTCCAGTGGTTTAGACAAAACTGGGAGTCACTGGACTCTGGGTTCTAGTCCCAATTTTACCACTGTCACACAATAAGATGTTGGGTATGTCAATGAAGCCACACACATCTCGGAATGAGCCATGTAGTGAGAGATTATGCAACCATGCAAATTGCTGCATAATTGCCTTTGTTTTCAGGCTGCCACATAACTATGCTCCAGAAACCATTTTCATTTCTTTAAAAAATTAAGTGCCTAGCCCTTGTTGCAAATATAATCTTTAAAATGTGAATGAAATACAAACTGTCTGAGTGTGCAGCCTTCTGGAAACAATAGCGCTGGGGAAAGTATGAACTGCTCTCATTCATCTCATATAGGGAATTAACACTGAAATTTAATACTTTATGTATAAACAGTACTAACTATTTCACTGCCAATCATTTTAGTAGAAATATTCAGCTACCGTACTTCATATTTGAATACAATGCTCGATACTGGACCACTTTGTAGAATGTGTGCTCTTGGGGCCAGGGGCTATTTTTAATGTGTTTTACATTGTGTGTACACAGTGCTTGGCACAATGGGACTCTCGCCCCGAATCAGGGCCTTTAAGCACTATGATAATAGAAAATATTAAACATTTGTTATAGCAACACCCAAAGGGTTCAGTCAGGATGAGGGCCCCATTGTGCCAGGCATTGTTTTCCACTTAGTCATTGGAACAATTTACCAAAGGCTGTGGTGGATTCTCCATCACTGAACATTTTTAAGTCAAAATTGGAGGTTTTTCTAATAGTTTCTCTAGTTCAAACAGGAATTCATCCAGGAAAGGCCTATGGCAAATGTTATACAGGAGGTCAGATTAGATTATCACAATGGTTCCTTCTGGCCTTATCTATGAAACTATTGGAGGAAGAGAGAGAGAGAGAGACTGACTCTGATCGGGAGAGTTTATATTAGAACAGGGGTGCCCAACCTGTGGCCCATGGGCCATACATGGCCCCCCAGAGCATTTCATAAGACCCATGGCCTGCTTCAACACAATACACTAACAGCCGATTCATTTGCGTTTTGTCGTAATATTTACATCATTTTAGTTTACACAAGTGTATATCGACAATACTGTACATAGAAAACCTATCTAAATACATACAAAACAAGCAGAAAAAATATAAACCAATACAATAATTTCAAATCTTATTAAAATATGTAGACTCTGTTTGAACCACACAAGGTTGTGCTTAGGTTTATGTGGCCCTCCTGGGTAATAAGGTTGGGCACCACTGAACTAGAAGACACACAAAGGGGTTGGGGACAAAGCCTGTAACATTGGTCCAGTTTTGTTGCTTACATGTTTTTTCAGTGGCAGTTTTCAAGTTTTATCATCACCTGGGGCAGAGGCAGGGCATGGGGAGTAGCTAGAATGGAGGGAGCTGGTAAGAATAATGGAGTAGGAAGAGGAAGGAAGCTCATCACGCACCCAGCCACGGTTAACAGGCAGCGTTTTGTAGGCATCACGGCAGAAGAGAGTCTGAATGAGGAATTTGAAGGAGGATAAGGTAGTGCCTGTTTGGATTCTATCACGCAATCTCTCATGCATAAGGGGTAGCATGGAAGAAACACAAAATTGCTTGAGAGAAAAACTGGCTGGGGCAGGAAAAGCTGGAAATGTTGGCCAAGCGAAGGCAGCGGTCAACCTCACAGTAAGTTCCTCGGGCAGCTAAACAGAGCAGAGTTAAGTTATGAAGAGCTTTGAAGTCAATGACAAGAAGCTGGGAGGAAAAGGGGGAACACAAGAGAGATCCCAAGGGGGTTGACATGGTTAGATAAATGAGCCGGAAAGATGATTTTACCAAAGAATACTCTGCATATGCTAATTATTAGTCAACAAGAGTTTGAGAAAACAGTCACAGAAGGAATCTAGACAAGATGAGAAGCGAGGGAACACAAATATTCAGCTCAGGTTTATTAGTGACCATGATAAGAAAAAACATTTCTAAAAGTATGAAAATTAGACCACCTTTTTGTGTACTTGATTGCTCCTCCTGCATTGTGACAATCTCTCCAAGACCTCTGAATTAACTCTCTTCTCAGAAATGAGGAAAACACAGTATGTAATAGCAGTGCACAATAATACCCACAGCAAAGAGAAACATACATTCAGTGATGTTAGCCCACAAGATATAGCAGGAAGAGTAGAACAGACTATTGAACAGCCTTAAAAATCAATAGCGGTGCCTGCAGGTTAATGACTGCTTAGAGCAAGGAAAGTCTAGCTCACCTGGTGGCCCCTGGAGTTTTGCTTTTTTCACTGTGAAGAAAAAAAAAAATACACATTTAGTGATTGTGTCATGGTAACAGTTTTATTCTAGGAGTTATACAACACAAGATCTGTCAAGCACTCAGCACAGGACTGCACAACAGGGGTTCTGTGTGTTCTGATCCCATTTTTCACTGTATAACAAACCTGTGCCAGAGATTTCCCCAGTAAGCTGGGGTAATTAGCTCAGAAAGGTAGTTGTGAGGATTAGTTAATGTTTGTACAGCACTTTGACACTGAAAGTCATCATTGACTTTACACATACATTATAACTACACTTAAGTCTCTTGCAAACCAGAAGCTATTAGAATATTACTGTTCCATACCATCTAATTTGTAAGTTAAAGAAGCAATCTTGAAAAAAGTATATGTTCTATTCTCAAACTGTGGGTGAGCGCAGAGTAGAGGTGGCTGGGTCATTTTTGATTAAATACAACAAGGAGTCCGGTGTCACCTTAAAGACTAAGAGATTTATTTGGGCATAAGCTTTTGTGGGTAAAAAAAAAAAGCTTATGCCCAAATAAATCTGTTAGTCTTTAAGATGACAGCGGACTCCTTGTTGTTTTTGTGGATACAGACTAACACGGCTACCCCCTAATACTTGACACTTTTGATTAAATGCATCTTTGTTTCAATATGATATTGTATCTAAGTTCAAACATTTCCCTGAGACATATTCGATTCCACCAGAAAGGTTTCTGAGGTCCATGACGGACTCTGTAGTCATTTCCAGAGAATGGGGAAGAAAAATTATTAAAAAAAAAAAAATCTGATCTTTTACACAATTCTGTTTCACAAAAACATTCAAAAAGTTTTGGTTTTGTTCCAGTGAGGAATGAAAACAAATTCCGAGACCTTGAAAGTAGTCGCGAAATCTTGTCCATGCAGAGATGCCAGGTCACATGGTGCTGGCTCTTCCTACATGTTTTCAACCGCTTCTACAGAGATCTAAAGATATTCAGTAGAAGATGCTGGACACTTGTAGACGTAGCTAGGAATAGAGGGACTAACCAGCCTTGCCTCAGCTCTTCTCCCCCACTTTTGTCCTCGTTTCTTAGATGTTTCCAGCAGTCATCCTGGGCAGGGATTCAGTGAAGAATGAACCCTGATTAACTCACTTGCCTGCCTTAATAGGATTTACATATGGTGGGAATCCTTTGTTTCCCAGTTAGATCCCCACCTCCTATTAGTGGAAAAATACTAGTAGTCCAACATGGAGTCCAGTACCAGGTGACATGATCACATGACTCTGCAGTGTAAAAGCAGTCATGAGTCAAAGGTTGTTTGCAGCATCACAGGAAGCTTCTCAGGAAGGTGGGAGATTAGCATCTTCAAAGTCCTATTATTCTCCCTAATTGCCTGTCCAGGCTGATGGTATTCTGTCTGGTGGACGTTCCCCAGGTGTAAACCCACTTGGAATTATTACATAGTCAATATTCCTAACTTCAGATTCAGAAAGGATACATGCCTACAAATAGGATAATCATATTCAGTAAATCAACCTTTCCAATGATACCTCACATGACCTGTCTTGCATGCAACACATCTTCGTTATGCCATATTCATATCATAACAATATCTCTATGAAGAATATGGGGCATAGTGACACAGGAATAAACAGTTTAACTTTTTACATGTGTGTGCACGTGCGCACACACACACACACACACACACACACACACACACACACACACACAGAGTTCTAAACTTGCTTCTAGCAGGCCTTAATAAAAAAGATTTTCAAGAGGGTCTTGAATGAAGACTGGGGTGGCAATCAAGAAAGCTAGTTTAGGAAGGATGTTCCATGAACAAGGGGCAACATGGAAAGAAAGCACCATCATGTCATTAAAAAAAAAATACACTGATAGCTTCTTCAAGGAGTAGGTAACGTGTCTAATTCACATAGTTTAAGAATCAAGAATAATTACTATAACATTACCATATATCTGTGTATATTTCCTAATGCATAGACAGTCTACCCATGTTATTTTTCCAATGGATAAGGGCCATCTCTCACTGGTTGGGGTTTTATATATGTTGCACTTTGACAAACTCGCAGACTCACTGGCACTATAAAGTATGAACACCTAGAAAGGATATCTCCAAGCTCCTGCTAGCTTTTCTAGTGCAAATGCCATAGCATTTACAAGAAAACATATCTAATAAGCTGAAAGGTAAGACGCACCTGAGAGTGAAAATGGCTTGAGAACTAAAGAAGCAATTATCTTTTCTCCAGAAGAGAACACTCGTGCTGGAAGGCCATACTGACTGACCTTCAAGCGAAATATTTCTGTGAACAGACAGTAATAATGAATATTGGCAGTTATGGAACCACCAGTAAGAACTACAAGTAAGGGTGAGATGCTGGAGACTGACCTTAACACTGAAAAATACTTTACAAGTGTATATATTCTGAGTCGAAAGGATAGGATCTATGTAACGTTCTCTCCATACAACAGGACAAGAATATTTCAGCCAGAAGCTAGAACTGTTCTGCTAAAGACTAGAACTGCTGAGACGTGTGTGTCTATAATGTGTAATATAAAAAGTGTGAGATCATGCATACTGTTCCCCAGAGGTGGAATCTCAGATGATGTTGATGCTGTGTAACAATTGGTACAAACACATATACACCACGCAGGTCTAAGGGGATTCCAGGTGACTCCCTGGGGTGGCTGATCAACTCCTCTTTGAACCGCACAGGCATTGAAGCTGTTTAACAATTTCAAGTCTAGCATAGGGCAGTCTATCCATTTCCCTGATGCCTATGGGTTCAAAACTCCAAATGTCAGTAGATCTTTCCTCATGGTCAGAAATAGTAAGATTCCACTGCTGTTGGCAGTGAAGCAGACCGCTCCCAATGCAGAGACTCAGAGAGGTTATTTGTTATGGCAGTACGCAGAATGTGCTAGTGGCTTTCTACAAAGGTGACTGTCTGTACCACAGAGTGTACAGTCTCGAGTTGCCAACACACTGGGGCCGCAAACATAAGTGGAGGATCCTTTTGCTCTGTTAGTAAAGGCTCCTCTGCCCTGGTTTGCAGAAGGAATTCTATCTGATGCTAGCCTGAGAGGTAGAGATTTTGTGCACACTACACCTACTGTGGTGTTCTGTCCGCCACTATTCTGAGCCACTTATTAGTGGGCTTAGTTGAGGGGTTTCCCAAAGAGGCATTTGCACCCCAACCCACTGCCTCAGCCCTGATCCCCCTCCTGCCCTCTGAACCCTTCGATCCCATCCCAGAGCCCCCTCCTGCACCCCAAACCCCTCATCCCCAGCCCCACCCCAGAGCCCACACCCCCAGCTGGAATCCTTACCCCCTCTCACACCCCAACCCCCTGAGCCAGCCTGGTGAAAATGAGCAAGTGAGTGAGGCCGGCGACAGCGAGCGACGGGGGGAGAGAGAAGGAGTGACTGAGTGGGGGGGCCTTGGAGAAGGGGTGGGGCAGGGAGGAGTGAGACAGAGTCGGGGCAAGGGTGTTCGGTTTTGCGCAAGTAGAAAGTTGGCGACCCTAGTGACAATTTGGGGAATTAAATTCATTTTTTTCATATCATTTATGATTGAACCTGCATTGTAAATTAGAACCCTCATGTTGTATCTGATACTACTTTGTGTCCTGTGTTGAGAGCCAGTTTGAACTGGTTTATGTGTGGCCTGTTTGCGATGCATAACAACTTCTGTTTCTCATACTATGGAAAACTAACATAGAAAGAGTCGTGCTGAGCCATGGTTTTCTAAAGGATCTGCTCTAGTTCAAACAGGAATTATTTTGGGAAAGTCCTATGGCCCATGTTCTCCAGGAGGTCAGACTAGATGATCACAGTGGTCCCTTCTGGCCTTCGACTCTGTGAATCAACAACCAGGTGGCTCCTAAGTACTATTGGCTTGCTAACTACTCTTATCCACTTCACTACCCCTACGAAACAAGGATCTGGTGGAAGTAAACCCAGTTCATAAGCAGGAGAGGTTCTGTGTTCAAGGGGCCATACCTCCGATAGGAAGAGAAGAGACAGCTAGTGGAAAGGAAGCAAAAAGGACTTTGCCTTCCCCCAAGGACACTGACCAAGACCCAAGGACTCTTAGGAATGGTGAAGACTGAACAAGGCAAATTGCGTTCAGGTATTTTGTTGTTTCACCAGACGCACTACAGCAGTGCAACTGTGCTGTTGTAGCGCTTCTAGTGTAGACTACCCCAAAATGTTATAGAAGTTCCTTTGCAAAGCCTGTGTTTCTTACTTTGCCTGTCACATGGTCCCCAAAGAGTTTAATTATAAACAAGAACATCCACAAGGGTGAGGCTTTGGGGAAGCGTGCACAGGCCAACAGGGAGGTTTGGGAGTTTCAGCGCAGGTTACAGGGCCAAGGACAGTTGACCCCTGTCCCACAAACAAACAAACATCCCAAGAAGAGGTGCAAGCAAAGTCTACATTGAGAACACTGTGCGCTGGAAACAAGAAATGGAAACAATGACCCAACTCAGCCAAAACCCAGCAGACCTGCAAGTCTAGGGTATCCAAAGGTTCAATCCAATATAGCAAACTGGTAACCATCCACTAAATGGCGACTCAACCATGACTGTAAATGCATCACCCAAGACAAAGTAAAAATATTAGAAGTTAACCCTCCCACCAAAAATCCACGTTTCTCACTTATTTGCAGAAGACAATGGTTACTCAGTCACTTCTGAGCTCTGGGAATGCAGCATTTTGAAACTAATTGTAATTGTTAAATCCTACTTCGTTTCAAATGGCAGCTCTCAGCAAACTTGGCAGCCCTGAGAGAGCTCTGTCATTCAGGAGCAAATGTGAAATTGTGCTGAACGATAATCCTCCTATGCTCAGCAAGGAGAAAAAAAATGAAAAACAAATGCTAGAAAACAAGAGATGAAACTGTAGTCTAGAAACAGAGCTTTGAACTGCCAGGTGAGTGATCTGGGTATGACAACCACAAAGATATGCTCACCTTCCTGCTGCAGAGATCATAGTGAATTTAGTCCCAGGGAGAGGGGGCACAGAAGTACCTTGGGTCACTCAATGACCTATTAGAGTGAAAATCCTCCAGTCCACTTCCCCTTGAAGGATACAATAATATCTATTGCAGGACTGATTGAGACAACAGATCAATTGATATCTGGACACAAAGTATATGGGAGAGGGAAGAACTAGTGGCAAGGTCTGGTTGCTGAAAAAACAGTCAATGCCTCCCAAAAAGAACTAGCCAGAGTCTGTCACCATCTTGGTATTATTTGAAAAGACTAGAAGACAAAGTTAACACCCTGTCAACTCTCCAGATTTCAAAATGTGTGATTCCAAAGACTACTCATTTCTGATTGAAACCAATAGTACGCTGAAGCTTTTACAAGCTTTAGAATATTACTGGACCCCAATGCCTAAATGTTCCCTTCATTACAAAGAAGTGTGTGGAAAAAATGTTAAAACTGCCCCCATTCTTCTTATGCTCAAGCTGATACGCAGAGAATAACGTGGTGATAGTATTTCTGAACCACAGAGTCAGGCGGACGGCTTTGGACTGTAGCACCAGAAACCAACTGGATCAGAGATCACACTCAAAAGAACAGTCTCCTCTCCACAATCATAGCTTCTAAAACAAACACACATTCTTATTGAGGAAAGTGTTAAATGTAACATGGAATTTCTCAATAAATTTGTGATCTCAGGCTCACCTTTTGCATTTGCTTTGCTAAATACGGGGATATAGATACAGAGAGAGTGAGCAGATGGCCAAAAGATTACATTCCAACTAAATCCAGCACATGATTTACAGAGCTGGTCATTCACCACGCTGCACAACAAAATCCACATCCATTCCATGAACAAGAACAAAGTATCTGAAGCCAGGTTTGGGTACCGGGGGGAAAACAGCGAGAAGCTACAGTTTAATTGCTGGTCTCCAACTAAATTCAACAGAAAAGCTTGCAAAAATGCTTTGCCAGGATCAGCTCTTTCATATAAACCTTTAGTCCTGAATTATTTCCCTCCTCCCCCCAAAAATTAAAGCACTGCTATTATATTGGGTTCTCCCCGGAAGCTCTGGCCATGTCCCCGACTGCACACAAAAGCGGCAGCATTGCTGTAGTTCAGACTTGCATTTCACTCAGTTCATAAGTTTGTCAACACACAGAAGTATCCGATTTCCCTGCTCCATTATATAGCATTGTATGAGCGCACAGTGCTTTACTTGCAAAAAGACAACTCCCCTGCTTATGCGACAAAATTAGACCCAGCCACCAAATACTCTGCCTGCATATGGGAAATGGCGCAGGTAGGACAGTATTGAAACAAAACAAAAAAAGAAGAATCCCTGTTGAAAATTCTCCATAATTTTTCAAATTCCCTTTGTTAGAGGTCTGATGCCTACTCCCTGACAAAGGGTACGATCGATCTATCGGGGAATCGATATATCGCGTCTCGTCTAGATGTGATATATCGATCCCCAAACGCGCTCCTGTCGACTCCGAAACTCCACCAGGGCGAGCGGCAGTAGCGGAGTCGACGGGGGAGCCATGGCCGTCGATCCCGCGCCGTGAGGACAGGAGGTAAGTCGAAATAAGATACGTCGACTTCAGCTATGCTATTCCCATAGCTGAAGTTGCATATCTTACATCGACCCCCCCCTTCCCCCCCCCCCCCCCGTGTAGACCAGGCCTCAGTAGTTCTAAACCTTTCGTAACTACTGTACCTCTTTCAGGAGTCTGATTTGTCTTGTGTACCCCCAAGTTTCACCTAATTTAAAACTACATGCTTACAAAATCAAACATACAAAAGTGTCACAGCACACCACTACTAAAAAATTGCTTATGTTCTCATTTTTACCATATAATAAAATAAATCAGTTGGAATATAAATATTGTACTTACATTTCAGTGTATAGTACATAGAACAATATAAAGTAATTGTATGAAATTTTAGTTTGTACTGACTTTGCTAGTCCTTTTTGTGTAGCCTGTTGTAAAACTAGGCAAATAGCTAGATGAGTTGATGTACTCCCTGAAAGACCTCTGGGTACCTGTAGAAGGGCTCGGCCGAGGCTCGTCCGTCCGCGGGGCTGTGGGGTATCCCACTGCCTCGCAATAATTTGCTATGGGCCCAGGCCCTAGGTCAGGGTGGGGCAGCAAACAAACAGTCAAGAGCTCCTGGTTCTGAGTGTCTGGTGCGAGGGGGAGACTGCCACCCATGAGTGGGGTGGCAGGGGAGAAGCAGGCCCACCCACTCCACTGCATCCCAGCCCGGGGCCCTAGCAGCAGCAGAAGACTCGCTGTGTCAGTGGGGATCCTGACCGCAACACACTGACATTGGTTCTGGCAGTGCTGCGGCCAGACCAGGGTCAGCTGCCCCCGGGCTACTTCTGGACTCCCCCTCGTAAGGTACCTGGGTTAGGGCGGTGGCCTCGGAGGTTTCCAGCACCATCAGTTCCTCCGGGTAACTGGCGAGGGGTAGGCTCAGCTGCTCCTCGGGGTAGCTGGCAAGGGATAGGCTCGGCTGCTCCTCTGGGTAGCTGGCCAGGGGTAGGCTTGGCTGGCCCGGCCGCAGCCTGCCGGCGTCTCCCAACCTGGAGCTAGGCCACAGGAATCTAGCCTCTCCGGCGGCTGTCTTTCAAGTGAGCTCTGCAGCGGGGCTTTTATACTTCCTGTCCTGCGCCGTGACCTCTGGGGGGCGGGCGCAGGAACCACTGGCTCCGCCCACATTGGTGCTAGGGGAGGCTCGTCCCTCCGTGGGGCTGTGGGGTATCCCACCGCCTCGCTACAGTACCCCCAGGCATACACATACCCCTTGGTTGAGAATCACTGCCCTGACCCACCAACACATGCCCCATCCTTACAAGTTCATTGTACTTTTCTATCTTTAAAAGAATTCCTACTCTTTCAGATCCCTCACCAGTGTCTATATATAAATAATTGGCACAGTCCCTAATCAATGTTTCTTCCAAAATACAATTTAAAAAAGAAAATAGGGAGAACTATCTGAGAAGCATCCAGCTTAAAATTAGAACAGACGTGTCAAGGTTATGAAAAGGTTAAGATTCAATCAACTCTTCTGGACAAAAGAACCCAAATACTAAAGACAGAAGGTCATTGCCAGAATTTGCAATTACTAAGATTCTATGACAAAAATCTCATTAGTTAGACCTCTGGCAAAATGTTTAAATTCACAAAAAGGAACAGCCCAGGAGTTGGTCAGAGTCTGCATTCAACCCCAACCTTTGTAAAGCAGGGACAGCTCTAAACTGCTCGAGTCACAGAGAAAGTGGAATTTCAGCTGAATGTACATTTCAACTCTTCAGCTTCCTGCATCAGACTAGAGTATGTTCCTACTATTCAATGTAATGACATGTAGCTTCATTCAATATTTATCAATTAAACTGACATAAGTCAAGCTCTAAAAAGTTGAAGACAAATGGAAAAACTAACAAAGATTTGGTGGCTTTTTTTGTGCATTAGATGTAGCAGTGCTGTATACTACCATCCAAATAAGAAAGAGCAAGTCAGTGTCACCTTTTTCCTCACAGCCTGTCTGGAAGGGGCAGCATCTTTTACTTTTCATGTCCATCCACAACAGAATTATTTGTCTATTTCTTCCCTTCAAGTGTCAGTTATTTTTCACCAGTGTTTCTTACCATGAGAAAACATTTACTTTGGGATCAGACTAGATTTCTTCAAATAAACCAAGAAAGACTGAAATGGCTTCAAGCTTCATTAATTACAGTAAATCTCAAAACTGAGCCAAGCTAGGCTTCCCCTTCATACCAAAAGCCCAGGCTCTAACCTTAACTCACCTTTTGCTACCTGATCTGCTGGATTTTCAGGCAGCAGGCCTGCCGCTCGATTCTTTGGCAGTTTTCCAGTAGTCCCATTCCCCACCTCCGGTGCACCTTTAAGGGTCCAGGAGGAACAGGAACCTACCCAACTGCTCCACTCATTCTATAGCAACAAGGCTGATACATCATTGCTCCAGACCTGCCCTTGTCATGCCCTTGTGTGATGTTTATGCATTTTGCCGCCCTGACATGCCTACACACATTTCAGAGGTGTCATAATTGACTACCACTGGTGTAAACAGTAAGATGGCAAAGTTTACAGATGATACAAATCTGGCTGTGAAAAGTTACAAGGGAATCTCACAAAACTGGGTGACTGGGGAACAAAATGGCAGATGAAACTCAACGTTGATAAATGCAAAGTAATGCACATTGGAAAACAATCCCAACTACACATACGAACAGTTGGGGGTCAAAATTAACTGTTACCACTCAAGAAAGAGAACTTGGCATCATTGTCGTTCGTTCTCCAGAAACATCTGCTCAATGTGCAGCGGCCATTGCAAAGGCTACCAGAATGTTAGTAACCATTAAGAAATAAAAAATAAATAAATAAAATAAAGGGATAGGTAAGACAGAAAATATCAATGCCACTACAGAAATCCACGGTACACCCATATCTTGAATACTACATGCCGTTCTGGTCACCCCATCTCAAAAAAGATATATTAGAATTGGAAAAGGTACAGAGAAGGGCAACAAAAATGATTGGGGTATGGAAGAGCTTCCAAAAGAGGAGAGATTAAAAAGACTGGGACAGTTCATCTTAGAAAAGAGATGACTGAGTGGGCATATGAGAGAGGTCTAATAAGATCATGACTGGTGTGGAGAAAGTGAATAGGGAAGTATTATTTACCCTGTCACATAACACAGGAACCAGGGGTAACCCAATGAAATTAACAGGCAGCAGGTTTAAAACAAACATAAGAAAGTACTTCTTCACACAATGAACAGTCAACCTGCAAGACTTGTTGCCAAGGGATGTTGTGAAGGCCTTTAAAAAGTAGAAGTTAAATCCCAGTGAGGAAAATAGAAAGGAGCATAAACACTGGCAAATGAAGTGTAAAAATACAATTAGGAAGGCCAAAAAAAGAATTTGAGGAACAGTTAACCAAAGACTCAGAAAAAAAAATTGCTATTACTTTTTAAGTACATCAGAAGCAGGAAGCCTGCTAAACAACCAGTGGGGCCACTGGACAATTGAGATGCTAAAGGAGCACTCAAGGAGGATAAGGTCATTGCGGAGAAACTAAATGAATTCTTGCATCGGTCTTCACGGCTGAGGATGTGAGGGAGATTCCCAAACCAGAGCCATTCTTTTTAGGTGACAAATGTGAGGAACTGTTCCAGATTGGAGGTGTCAGAGGATGTTTTGGAACAAATTAATAAATTAAACAGCAATAAGTCACCAGGACCAGATGGTATTCACCCAAGAGTTCTGAAGGAACTCAAATGTGAAATTGCAGAACTACTAACTGTAGTCTGTAGCCGATCATTTAAATCAGCTTCTGTACCAGATGACTGAAGGATAGCTAATGTGACGCCAATTTTTAAAAAGGGCTCCAGACGTGATCCTGGCAATTACAGGCCTGTAAGCCTGACTTCAGTACTGGGCAAACTGGTTGAAGTTATAATAAAGAACAATATTGTCAGACATATAGATGACCATAATTTGTTGAGGAAGAGTCAACATGGTTTTAGTAAAGGAAAATCATGCCTCACCAATCTACTAGAATTCTTTGAGGGGGTCAACAAGCATGTGGACCCCAAGGGGATCCAGTGGATATAGGGTACTTAAATTTTCAGATAGCCTTTGACAAGGTCCCTCACCAAAGGCTCTTATACAAAGTAAGTGGCCACGGGATAAGAGGGAAAGTACTCTCATGGATAGGTAACTGGTTAAAAGATAGGAAACAAAGGATAGGTGTCACGGAGTGTGGGGGGACACAAGGCCCTGCACCCCTGGCTTCCTGCGATTCACCATGACTCTCAGCCAGCCAGTAAAGCAGAAGGTTTATTTAGACGACAGGAACACAGTGCAAGACAGGTCTTGCAGGCACAGACAACAGGACCCCCTCAGTTAAGTCCATCTTGGGGTCCCAGGGGCACCACAGCCCCGTTGTGGGGTCAGAGCCCCGTCCAGGCTCCCCTCCATTACCAGCTAGCTCCTGAAACTCCAGCTCCCTCCAGCGTCTCTCACCCAGCCTCCCCCCAGCTCCTCCCCCAGCCTTTGTCCAGTTTCCTGGGCGGAGGTATCACCTCGCCTCCAACCCCCTTCCTGTGTTCTCAAGTTACATGCTCAGGTATCTTCCCTCAAGACCAGTCTCCCATCCCCCAGTGCAGACCGTCCCAGCCAAACTCCCCACTCAGCATTCAAAGACCACATTAAGAACAGTCCCAGTTCTTCACAATAGGTATAAATGGTCACTTTTCCGAATGGAGAGAGGAAAATAGTGGTGTCCCCCAGGGGTCTGTTCTGGGACCAGTCCTATTCAACATATTCATAAATGATCTGGAAAAAGGGGTAAACAGTGAGGTGGCAAAATTTGCAGATGATACAAAATTACTACAGATAGTTAAGACCCAGGCAGACTGCGAAGAGCTACAAAAGGGTGTCTCAAAACTGGGTGACTGGGCAACAAAATGACAGATGAAATTTAATGTTGATAAATGCAAAGTAATACACATTGGAAAGCATAATCCCAACTATACCTATAAAATGATGGGGTCTAAATTAGCTGTTACCACTCAAGAAAGATCTTGGAGTCATTGTGGATAGTTGTCTGAAAACATCCATTCAATGTGCAGTGGCAGTCAAAAAAGGGAACAGAATGCTGGGAATAATTAAGAAAGGGAGAGATAATAGGACAGAAAATATCATGTTGGCTCTATATAAATCCATGGTACGCCCCCATCTTGAATACTGTGTGCAGATGTGGTCACTCCATCTCAAAAAAGATGTATTGGAATTGGAAAAGGTTCAGAAAAGGGCAACAAAAATGATTAGGGGTACGGAACGGCTTCCATATCAGGAGAGATTAATAAGACTGGGACTTTTCAGCTTGGAAAAGAGATGGCTAAGGGGAGATATGATTGAAGTTTATAAAATCATGACTGGTATAGAGAAAGTAGATAAAGTGTTGTTTACTATTTCTCATAACACAAGAACTGGGGATCACCAAATGAAATTAATAGGCAGCAGGTTTAAAACAAACAAAAGGAAGTATTTCTTCATACAACACACAGTCAACCTGTGGAACTCTTTGCCAGAGGATGTTGTGAAGGCCAAGACTATAACAGAGTTCAAAAGAGAACTAGATAAATTAATAGAGGATAGGTCCATCAATGGCTATTAGCCAGGATGGGCAGGAATGGTGTCCCTAGCCTCGGTTTGCCAGAAGCTGGGAATGGGCGACAGGGGATGGATCACTTGATGATTACCTGTTCTGTTCATTCCCCCTGGGGCACCTGGCATTGGCCACTGTCAGAGGACAGGATACTGGGCTAGATGGACCTTTGGTCTGACCCAGTATGGCCGTTCTTATGTAGTTATAAGCAGAGCCCATTGAAATTTCTTTTTATATATATAATTAATATTTTTAAGGACATTTATTGTTATTTTGTTTTATGCCCCCTGGAAGGAATCCAGGAGACCCTGGGGCGGCTGGAGAGCAAGCCCACCCCAGCCTGGAGGGCAGGGCTTGGGGGCAGCAGGGGACTGGAGAGTGAGCCAGCCCTGTCCTCAAACTGTGCAGGCTCCTGTCAGCGCTGGGCTCAGCTCTGTTCTCCTGGCACATGGGGTTGCAGGACTCGTCAGGTTTGGCCCAGCTGCCCTGCTGTCATATGTGGGGGGGGGGGGGGGGGGGGGGGGGGGGGAAGAGGGGCGGCAGCCGTGCCCCACACAAGTGGCGCTGTGACCCTGTGCGCCACATCGCAACACCACTTCCTGGAATTTGCCTCCTGCCCCTCTAACGACAGGGGGATGGGCAAGCCAAACCTGGGTGGCGTTTTGTTACACAATTTCTTAATTTCGTTTCATTTCACATTCGTGAAAAACACGGAGCTCCAGTTATGAGTTACGTGAAATGCTGCTGTGTTAGGGCTCCGGCTGCACTGAAGTTGTGGGAATTTTACATAATGTGGTCTCATCTTATTCCTTCAGCTACCTAATACTACAATAATTAAAATTAAATCGAACTCCCAAACATTAAGATGCTTCTTCTAGCACTGCCATTTGAGTTGCTGTCCTCAGAACGAGAGCAAAGCCTTTAAAACACTTTAAAAATAACCTTTCAAATGTTTCCCTATACTCCGATATATGTAAGAAAAAAAATTCATAGGTGCCTGACCTTTATGTTTAAAGAGCAGACACATCAACTTAATACAGGGATCAATAGATACTCTTATTGAGGTCAGACACTAATCTACTACAAATACTTAGTTATTTCTTAGTGAAAGTCTGCAAACAGAAAGCTACCAGATATACACCAGTACTGTGCCAGTTACATAGTGCTGGAATGTTTTACAATATTTTTAAACAAATTCTGCATTTAGAAATCTGGATTTCTAGACTCAAAACAATTTCAGCCTCTCTGAACACCAGTGGCTTAGACAGATTTAAAAAAGATTCTGAACTCCAAGACATGAAATTATCTTTCCTTCTTATTTTTAAAAATAGTTGAAAGCTGTTCCTATCTTTCTGTCCTTGTATGCCTTCCTGTGGGTTTGTATGGCATGGCACCTAGCAAAATGGATCGTAATTGGGAATTATTGGAGTCACTAAAATACAAATAAATTCTGGATTGTGTCTGATGGATATACACACGGAGGGGAAGGGACTACCTCTTGTCTGTACCAAATTCCATATAAAAAATTTCATTATAACTAAAGCTAAGATTTTGTCATGGATATTTTTAGTAAAAAATCTACAGACAGGTCATGGGCAATAAAGAAAAATTCACGGAAGCCCGTGACCTGTCCCTGACTTTTACTAAAAATGTCCATGATAAAATGGGACGGGGCTGGACAAATGCCAGGTACCTGGGAGCTCCAGGCCACCCTCAACCTGTGGCTGGAAGCTGCAGGGTCCCCCATGCCGCCAGCAGCGGCCGCGGGGAGCTGCAAGGGTCCCGCATGCCACCTGTGGGGGTCCCCCATGCTGCCACCAGGGAGCTGCAGGGATCCCCCATGCCGCTGCCAGCCTTAGGCGGCGGGTCTACTTCACAGCTCCCTGCCACTGCAGGTGGCTGTGGGACTCTGCAGCTCCCAGCAGCCGGGGCTGAAGTCATGGAGGTCTTTGGAAGTCACGGATTCCATGATTTCCATGACCTCTGTGACTAAATCATAGCCTTAATTATGACACCTGGATTGTTTTCTCGTGTTGGTCTAAATCTTTAAGATTAAAAAAGTCAGTGCACTAACTTTATATTTGAAGTCCAGTGAGGCCTAGTCTACACTAGAAAATTGAATTGGCTTAACTACATTCCTCAGGGGTGTGAAAAATCCACAGCCCTGAGTGGTGTAGGAGTGGTAGGAGAACTCCTCCCATCAGTAGGTCATGTCTGCACTGAAGCACTACAGCAGCATAGCTATGGCGCTGTAAAATTTCAAGTGTAGACAAGCCCTTAGACTTTCACCAGTGTTTACTGGAGTCACCACGGTACTAGGCTGATAGTAAAATATTGAGCAGCTCAGTTAAGATCATTAAGTTTGGTACTGTCAATCCCCCTTCAAGAATGGGTCTACACAGAATTCTCTTATTTAATCTTGGGAATTTATTGTCCTACACATTAAATAACTTAATCAACAACCAGTGAGTCCACTGGACGATCGAGATGCTAAAGGAGCACTCAAGGGCGATAAGGCCATTGCAGAGAAACTAAATTAATTCTTTGCATCAGTCTTCACACTTGAGGATGTGAGGGAGATCCCCAAACCTGAGCCAGTCTTTTTACACTTGATGGATCACTTGATGATTACCTGTTCTACTCATTCCCTCTGGGGCACCTGACATTGGCCACTGTCGGAAGACAGGATACTGGGCTAGGTGGACCTTTGATCTGACCCAGTATGGCCATTCTTATGTTCTTAATTCTTCTCTGAAACTTCTCTAGGATTCTTTTTGGTATCCAAGATGGTAGGGCCTGATATGGGAAGTTAATTTGGCAACCAATTCCTTGTTACCACTGTCATACAAACAAAACCAAGCATATGTATTTCAGTCCAACACATTGTTCTTCAGTTTGAAATAATGGGAGGGAAGTTAATTTCATACAGCTGATTGAAAGTGTGCTGCCAGCTACTGACTAGACATTTTAAATTGGTATTAATGTTGTTGCTACCTAGAGACTTACAGCCCTCTTGATTCTTTGCAGGTTAAGTAAGGTGGAATTAGTAGGCGAGATATGTGAAAGTTGTTTCACAGTTATGGATACTTGTGTGGAAGTGAGTTTAGTAGGTTATGTTATTAAATGTTTTTTCAGTTTTTGTATGTTAATGACAAAAATTAAAAAAGTTCAAGGAATACAAACATCTTCTACAGTATTATCATATAAAAACGCACACCGTCTCTATACCAGGGAATACACAACATGCAAAGCCAACTTAGCCTATATCTAAAAAACAAATAAAATTTTTCTGCTAACAAAACCCTTCTCATCCAAAAACCATCCCCTACAACAACTGGAGACGAGCAGCAGGCTTTAATCATGCCCTTACAGTTAGACTTTGGTGCTGTTGGACCTACAGGTAGGGTGACCAGGTGTCCCGATTTTATAGGGACAGTCCTGATATTTAGGGCTTTTTCTTATATAGAATCCTATTTCTCCCCCCCCGCCCCATCCCAATTTTTCACACTTGCTATCTGGTCAGCCTACCTACAGGGTAGGGGGAAAACAAACTCCAGAGAAATGGCCTTACATTAAGATCACCCCATCACCAGCTCCCACACATTAAAATCTAGCACCTGTTAGCGCAGGGTCATTTGAGGTACTCAGCTGCTACAGAGGTACATGTGGAGAGAAAGTCCTGGGTATTCAGGATCTAAGACCATTGAGAGAAATCAATATCTTGAATTATGCCCAGAAACTAGGGTTACCATACGTCTGGATTTTCCCGGACATGTCCGGCTTTTTGGTAGTCAAATCCCTGTCCGGGGGGAAATTCCAAAAAGCCAGACATGTCCGGGAAAATAGGGAGGGGTCGTGGGGCTTGGATCCGCGCTGGGGCCGGAGCCAGAGCCGCTCGGCTGGGGCCGGTGCCCGTGCCCCAGGGCCCGAGCTGAGCTGGAGCCGCCGGGGCGGGCCGGAGCCGTCGGGGCTAGCGCGCTCGGCCGGAACCGGGGCTGGGGCGGGCCGGAGCCACTTGGCCGGGGCCAGCGCGCTCGGCCGGAACCAGGGCCGGTGCCCCGGGGCTCGAGCCGAGCCGGGCCGGAGCCACCGGGGCCAGAGCCGCTCAGCCAGGGCCGGTGCCCGTGTCCTGGGGCCTGAGACAAACTGGAGCTGCCGGGGCCGGGGCTGGCGCGCTCGGCTGCAACTGGGGCTGGCGCCCCATGGCCCGAGCCGCTCGGCCAGGGGGCCGGACTGGGCCGCGCCTCCTCGCGCCCCCCCGCCCCAGCTGACCTGCTGCCTGCCTCCCTGTTTCAGGCTTCCCGCGAACATTTGATTTGCGGGAAGCAGGGGAGGGGGCGGAGCGTTCAGGGGAGGGGGTGGAATTGGGGCGGGGAAGGGGGTGGAGTTGGGGCGGGCGGGGCCCCTTGGAGTGTCCTCTTTTTGTTATTTTAAAAAATGGTAACCCTACCAGAAACAAATAGAACGCCAGTTAAGACCATGGAGAAGTAATTTAAAATGTTTTGTACTGTTAATACTGCCTAATATCTAAGCAAGCAAATTCTGTCCCAGCTGTAACTTCTGAGTCATCTTAAAGAGAAGCCCCAAGTAGGACATACTGCAACACTTCAATCAATACATCATGAAGATAAATTTTACTCTGGGGAGGTCCCAATCTGAGTTAAAAGCATACACATGGGGGGGGGGGGGGGGCATCTGAACCCATCAGATGGCGTCACTGTCTAAAAGGCAAAGCCCTCTGTGGGATTAGAATGAACCCTTAGCGTGAAAACAGAAAGACTTTGCCACTTGTATATTATCTATTACTTCTACTACCATAGTGCCTAGGAGCCCTAGTCATGGAATGGGACCCTATTTTACAAGGCGCTGTACAAACAAACAACAAAAAAGATGGTCTGGTCCCTGCCCCAAGACAGACAACAGATGGATCCATACAAGAAAGCAAAATACACTATTGGTCAGCAAGCTAAGCAGCGGTTTCAGCACACCAGCAGCATAACTGTTGACAAGTATTTTGTAGACATTGTGGCGAAGGAGCGTTTTCAGGCAGGCTTTGAAGGAGAAGTTAGTTTAGCTTACACCCCCACCACGAAGGTCAGGGCTGGCTCCAGGATTTTGGCCACCCCAAGCAGCCAAAAAAAAAACAAAAAAAGCCGCCGCGATCTGCGGCAGCAATTCGGCGGAAGGTCCTTCGCTCCAAGCGGAAGTGAGGGACCGTCCGCCGAATTGCCGCCGAATAGTTGGACCTGCCGCCCCTCTCCGGAGTGGCCGCCCCAAGCACCTGCATGCCAAGCTGGTGCCTGGAGCCGGCCCTGAGGGAGGTACCAGTACCATACACATGCCCCAAGGAAGGGATCTGTGCCAAAAGGGATATATCTAGTACGTACAAATCACAGCATCAAGTTCAGATTCAAGAACTTGTTCCAAATCTATGAAAAATAGTTTGAATTATAAGGCTATGGAAAGACCTTCAACTCCTAATGATCTAGACTAGCCGGAGGCTCAAATCTAGAAACAGACAGACAATTTAAGGAATAAGGGAAAGCGACTTCTAGCTTGTCATAGGAACACAGGACTGCCAGTCCAGATGAGATCGGGGACCAATCTAGTCCAGTATTCTGTCAGATTGCCCAGTCGACCAGATGCTTCATAAGATGATGTAGTGAACCCTACAGATGCTTATTTTCTTCCTAACCCCCCCATTACTTTGAGGTTGGCTTATTCTCTGAAACAGGACTATTTACATGATTTATCATATCTAATGTAACTTTGGCTGTTCTCTTTATCCATAGGTATCTAATGCATTTTAATCCTAATAAATTTATGGCCTCAGTGATATCTTGTGGCAATAAACTCAACAGATGAATTATAAGTCATGTCATAAACATTTCCTTTATCAGTATTAAAGTGTTGCATTTAAATTTCACTGAGTCCGTCTTGTATTACAAGGGTAAACAGGAACACAGTTTACCTTCCCTATACCATTCATTATTTTATATACCTCTATCATATCCCCTCTCATTCATCTTGTTTCTTTACATGAATGTATCTTTATTCCGCTTATCATCAGCTTTCATTTTTGAACACCCTTTATTTCTATAATATCCTTGTGAAGATAGAGTGGCACAATATTTCAGGTGAGAACATTCAGTAAGTTTATATAAAGGCATAATAATTTCAGTGTTTTTATCCCATTCCTTATATATTACCAATATTTTATTTACTTTTTTGACTGCCATCACACACTGAACAGAGGAAACATAGCCAGGTATCACAGCTCTATAAAAACTGGAGTGATTATAATTTATTTAGATCCCAGTAATTAATATGAGTAGTTGAAGTTACTTCTTCCGAGGTGCATTATCTTACATATGTCAACAAAGAATTTTATCTGCCATTGTGTTGCCCATTCACCTCGCTTGATTAGGTCCCTCTGAAGTTCTTCATATTCTTTACTAGCCTAAATAATTTTGTGCTATCTGCATATGTTGCCACCTCTTTGCTCACCCATTTTCCTGAACTTGATAAGTATATTCCACATCACTGGTCCTGGTATAGAACCTTGTGATGCCCTACTGAACTTCCCCCACCCCATGACAAAAATTGACCATTTCTTCCCATTTTCCATCTCTTAACCAATTTCTAATTCATGATAGTATTTTACCTTTCACCGATAACTATTTTTTTCCCTTAACATTATGAGGGAACTTTGTCTAAGGGCGTTTTGAAAATCCAGATTGAATAAAGAGAACCAGATGCCATAACCTGTGTCCTGACAAGCCACCTAAATAAATATAATTCCATGGTTAATTGATAACTATATTTTACTAGTATGTTTTCTTAATGTAAATGAGACTATTAAATCCCTTTAAATAGACTTGAATTTAAATCCCAGGTGGGAAACCTTTTGTAGTCTCAAACACAAGAAATCAAGATTTTATCCTTGAAGCACAGTTGGAAAAAAGGTCAGTTTGGAAAATAGAGGTGGCGAAGAGTTTTTGAGACTCAGTTCTCACTACAGAGGCTTTAAATAGAGGCCCTGCTTCTGCAAAAATATTTTGCAATGAAAAAAATATGATACTTCTGATCTTTTACCTGCCTAGTTAAAAGTGATATAAGAAAACAACTCTATTTTCTGGAATGGTTTCATTCAGAAGTCAATTAGAATCACAAAACATGAAAGTGTTCAGAAAGCCTACATTGATGAAATCAATTCAGACAGTTGGAGGGACATCTGGGACTGTGTTTATGGGTTAATCCGCTACTAGATTTGATTTAACTCACCAACTCAGTGATGCACGTTTTTTTCTTGATTGAAAAAAGTTTGATATGGCACTTTGATTTCCCCCACTACTAGCTAGAGATCTCCACTACATGAAATATTGCTTAAAGTGATTCAAAATATTTATAATAGACAATAACATTCTACAGGTGAGGAAATTCCCTGTGGAATTCTTGCAGATTTTATATTCTACAGAAGCTGGTTTTTTAAATTGAAGTTTTTAGCAATCTTGTTTAAAAATGCAAATGAGTATTAATACTATCTGAATCTTCAGACAACAAAAACAGCAGTAAGACAGATTTATGCATCCCCCAGCCACCATGCTGAAAAATTAGTTTTAAAAATTAATTTTGGCCATTTAAATGTCAACACTAATTTTTAACGTCTGTTCCCCCTACCAGGAGTAAGCTAATGATCATATCTACTATGACCGGATAGTCATATGACATGCAGCCATGCCATTCATTTAAAAAGATAGTCTACAAGAATAAGACTATAAAGTTATGGAAGTTAAATATCCTTTCAAGTATTTGACCAGCTAAGGCTTTTGCTACTGTCCTTCAAAATTAGTACTGGGACTTTTGTTCCCACTGGATAACCTTGTGTGTGCGCGCACTCTCACCCACTGGGAGTGTATTTGTACATAAGTGATTATGTTTTACCTTTGTCTAATAGTTTATACAAAAATATATATAGTTTTTGAAGACACATTTCCATAGTTTCAAAAAAGCAAACACAACGTTGAGCATCATTAAGAACGGGATAGATAATAAGACAGAAAATATCATATTGCCGCTATATAAATGCATGGTACGCCCACATCTTGAATACTGTGTTCAGTTCTGGTCGCCCCATCTCAAAAAAGATATATTGGAATTGGAAAAGGTTCAGAAAAGGGCAACAAAAAAGGTTTGGGGGTATGGAACGGCTTCCGTACGAGGAGAGATTAATAAGACTAGGACTTTTCAGTTTGGAAAAGAGATGACTAAGCAGGGATATGATTGAGGTCTGTAAAATCATGACTGGTGTGGAGAAAGTAAATAAGAAAGTGTTATTTACTCCTTCTCATAACACAAGAACTAGGGATCACCAAATGAAATGAATAGGCAGCAGGTTTAATACAAACAAAAGGAAGTATTTCTTCACACAACGTATAGTCAACGTGTGGAACTTTTTGCCAGAGGATGATGTGAAGACCAAGACTATAACAGAGTTCAAAAAAGAACTAGGTAAGTTCATGGAGGATAGGTCCATTAATGGCTATTAGCCAGGATGGGCAGGGATGCTGTCCCTAGCCTCAGTTTGCCAAAAGGTGGGAATAAGCGACAGGGAATGGATCACTTGATGATTACCTGTTCATTCCCTCTGAGGCACCTGGCATTGGCCACTGTTGGAAGGCAGGATACTGGGCTAGATGGACCTTTGGTCTGACCCAGTATCGCCGTTATTGTGTTATGTTCCGTGCATTTTATGTTCACACGGTTCATTTTTTCAATTTCAGATAACAAATTCAGGTTAAATAATCCATTATTGATGCACTAACTGATGGACGTGTCTATCATATGCCAAGCTAAAATCCACTTTTAGAAAAGACATCCTTCCTTTTAATAGGGGACAAAGTGATTTTTCAAGACATTTCTGTGCAGTTTTACTTTTGAGTCAATTCTATACAGAAGACTACATATTAAGGAACCTTAAGCCTGAAAAGCCAGGAAATGGTAAAGCTACGATTGCTGACATAACCTTATTTCTGACTGTGATATAGTCTTTACATCATCATGTATTTGTCCCCATAGGATTCCTGCCTCATTCATTACAATTTGAATGGTGCAGAATGAATGAGGCACTATTCAATAGCTATTTTATGTCTTCACTGTTCAATGAGTACACTCCTGCACATCATTCATTGAGTAGGACGGACAACAATGATTTTTTTTAGAAAATCAAAATTGGATTTTTTTAAATTAAATATACTTTTCTGTTTAAAAATAAATCTATTAAAATTAATTTTGAAATTATGACAACTTATATTAAGGCTTAAACTCCAGCTAGAAAGGACTGCTGTCACGCCACCGGGGAGGAGGATAAGGCTCTGGTACAGGGAGGACACTGGCTGCTGGTTACTTCTGGCAGCAGGCAGTGCTCCACCCCTACTCCCAACTCACCCACCATGGTGATGGAGAACTGCTATGCTGCCCTGGCAACAAGTGATGAGGAATCATCCCCAAAGATTGAAGAGGAGAAGCCATGTACTCCCAAGGCTGGGAGGATCACAGTCACCATTCCCAGTAGGAAATGTAGGGTAGTGGTGGTTGGAGACTCTCTTCTGAGGGGGACGGAGGCATCGCCCTGACATGGCATCCCGGGAGGTATGCTGCCTGCCAGGGCCTGTATCCGAGCCATTACGGAGGGATTGTCGAGGATCATCTGGCCCTCTGACTACTACCCCATGCTACTCATCCAAGTGGGCACTAATGATACTGCGAGCTATGACCCTCAGCAGATCAGAAATGACTACAGGGCTCTGGGAGTAGGAGTGAGGGAGTTGGGAGTGCAGGTGGTGTTCTCTTCAGTCCTTCCAGTCAAGGGTAGGGACCTCGGCAGAGACAGATGCATCCTGGAGGTGAATGCCTGGCTGCAAAGATTGTGTCACCAGGAGGGCTTCGGCTTCCTTGATAACGGGATGCTGTTCCAGGAAGAAGGACTGCTAAACAGAGATCAGGTCCACCTATCGAAGAAGGGGAAAAGCATGTTTTGCTACAGACTGGCTAACCTAGTGAGGAGGGCTTTAAACTAGGTTCAACAGAGGCAGGTGACCAAAGCCCACAGGTAAGTCAAAAACATGGAGACCTGGGAGAAGGGTCGGAATCTGGTGGGAGCATGGGCTGTTATAGCAGAAATAAGGGAGAGATAAGTCAGAACTGGGGAGTTAAATCAGTAGCTTAGATGTCTGTATACTAATGCGAGAAGTATGGGGAATAAGCAGGAAGAACTCGAAATGCTAGTAAATAAACACAACTATGACCTAGTTGGCATCATGGAGACTTGGTGGGATAATACACATGACGGGAATATTGGAATAGAAGGGTACAGCTTGCTCAGGAAGGACAAGCAGGGAAAAAAGGGAGGAGGTTTTGCCTTATACATTAAAAATGTATACACTTGGACGGAGGTTGAGATAGAAATAAGAGACCGACTTGTTGAAAGTCTCTGGGTAAGGATAAAAGGGGTAAAAAACAAGGGTGATGTCATAGTAGGGGTCTACTACAGACCACCAAATCAGGAAGAAGAGGTGGATGAGTTTTTTTTAAAACTAACAAAATGATCCAAAGCACAGGACTTGGTAGTGATGGGGGACTTCAACTACCCAGACATCTGTTGGGAAAATAATACAGCAGGGCACAGATTATCCAACAAGTTCTTGGAATGTATTGGAGACAATTTTTTATTTCAGAAGGTGGAGAAAGCTACTAGAGGGGAGGCTGTTCTAGATTTGATTTTGACAAATAGGGAGGAACTGGTTGAGAATTTGAAAGTGGAAGGCAACTTGGGTGAAAGTGATCATGAAATGGTAGAAGTCACGATTCTAAGGAATGGTAGGAGGGAGAACAGCACAATAAAGACAATGGATTTCAAGAAGGCAGACTTTAGCAAACCCAGGGAGTTGGTAGGTAAAAATCTCATAGGAAGAAAATCTAAGGGGAAAAACAATTGAAGACAGTTGGCAGTTTTTCAGAGACATTATTAAGGACACAAGAGAAAACTATTGTACTGCATAGGAAAGATAGGAAGTATGGCAAGAGTCCACCCTGGCTTAACCAGGAGATCTTCAATGATGTAAAATTCAAAAAAAGAGTCCTACAAAAAGTGGAAACTCAGTCAAACTACAAAGGATGAATATAAACAAATAACACAAGTATGTAGGGACAAAATTAGAAAAGCCAAGGCACAAAACGAGATCAAAACTAACCAAGGACATAAAAGGAAACAAGAAAACATTCTACAAATACATTAGACGCAAGAGGAAGACCAAGGACAGAGCAGGCCCGTTACTCAATGAGGGGGGAAAAGACAAAAAACAGAAAATGTGGAAATGGCAGAGGTGCTTAATGACTTCTTTGTTTCGGTTTTCACCAAGAAGGTTGGTGACGATGGGACGTCTAAAATAGTGAATGCCAGTGAAAAAGAGGTAGAATCAGAGTTTAAAACAGGGAAAGAACAAGTCAAAAATTACTTAGACAAGTTAGATGTCTTCAAATCACCAGGGCCTGATGAAATGCATCCTAGAATACTCAAGGAGCTGACTGAGGAGATATCTGAGCCACTAGCAATTATCTTTGAAAAGTCATGGAAGACGGGAGACATTCCAGAAGACTGGAAAAGGGCAAATATAGTGCCCATCTATAAAAAGGGAAATAAGGACAACCCGGGGAATTACAGACCAGTCAGCTTAACTTCTGTACCCAGAATGATAATGGAGCAAATAATTAAGCAATAAATTTGCAAACACCTAGTAGATAATGAGGTGATAATGGCAGCATGGATTTTTCAAGAACAAAACATGTCAAACCAACCTGATAGCTTTCTTTGACAGGGTAACAAGCCTTGTGGATGGGTGGAAGCAGTAGATGTAGTATACCGTGACTTAAGTAAAGCTTTTGATACTGTCTCACATGACCTTTTCAAACAAACTAGGGAAAAACAGCCTAGATGGAGCTACTATAAGGTAGGTGCATAACTGGTTGGAAAATCGTTCCCAGAGAGTAGTTAGTGGTTCAGAGTCATGCTGGAAGGGCATAACGAGTGGGGTCCCGCAGACATTGGCTCTGTTCAATATCTTCATCAATGATTTAGATAATGGCATAGAGCAGGGGTAGGCAACCTATGGCATGTGTGCCGAAGACGGCACGCGAGCTGATTTTCAGTGGCACTCACACTGCCCGGGTCCTGGCCACCAGTCTGGGAGGCTCTGCATTTTAATTTAATTTTAAAATGAAGCTTCTTAAACATTTTAAAAACCTTATTTACTTTACATACAACAATAGTTTAGTTATATATTATAGACTTAGAGAAAGAGACCTTCTAAAAATGTTAAAATGTATTACTGGCATACGAAACCTTAAATTAGAGTGAATAAATGAAGACTCGGCACACCACTTCTGAAAGGTTGCCGACCCCTGGCATAGAGAGTACACTTATAATGTTTGCGGACGATACCAAGCTGGGAGGGGTTGCAAGTGCACTTGTACGTAGAATCATAAAATCGTAGGACTCAAGAGGTCTTCTAGTCCATTCCCTTGCACTCAAGGCAGAACTAAGTATTATTAGTTGTGTTATTTTGGACTAAGAAACATGATTAACGTACACAACATTGAAGTTTTTTGTCCCTCTAAAACTGTGGGGGTGGGACATGATGTGGCTTTTTAAAGCTTTGCCTCCTTCATTACTACTATCTGTCCTCACGAATGTGTTTCATAAACCTCAAGGCCAGAAAGGTAATTAGATCATCTAATCAGACCTCCTGTATAACTCTCAGGCCAGAGAACTTCACCCAGGTTTCCTCACTTTTTCTGAGGAGGAAGAAGGGTGAATGCACACTGATATTTTGAGATGCTTTTAAATCAGGGATGGGCAAATTACAGCCCGTGCACCGGATCCGGCCCCTCAGGGCTTTGGATCCGGTCCACGGGATTGCTGGCCCCACACTGCTACGGGAAGTGGCCGGCACCACATCCTTGCAGCCCCAGGGGGGGAGGGGTGCTAGAGGGCTCCATGCGCTGCCCTCGCCTGCAGGCACTGCCCCCCACAGCTCCCACTGGCCAGGAACAGAGAACTGTAGCCAATGGGAGCTTCGGGGGAGGTACCCGCAGGCAAGGGCAGCGCGTGCAGCCCTTTGCCCCCCCAGGGGCCGCAGGGACTTGGTGCCGGCTGCTTCCAGGAGAGGAGAGGAGCGGCGCGGGGCCAGGGCAGGCAGGCAGCTTGTCTTAGCCCCACTGGGCGCCACTACCACCCCAGAGCCGCTCCAGGTAAGCGGTGCCAGGCCGGAGCCCGCACCCTGACTCTCTCCTGCACCCTGCACCCCAAACCCCTGCCCTGAGCCCCTTCATACAGCCTGCACCCCTCCTACACCCCAACCCCTTGCCCTGAGCCCCTTCCTGCACACCACACCCCCTCCCACACCCCGCATTCCCTCCCGCACCCCAACCCCCTGCTCCAGCCCTACATTCGTGGCCCTGCATGCAATTTCCCCACCCAGATGTGGCCCTCAGGCCAAAAAGTTTGCCCACCCTGGTTTTAAATCATGAGAACATAATTTCTTCTGCAATTTACCTTCAAAGTAGAGGGGGTTTCGATGTTTTTTGAAGTGACAGAGTGACAAGCTTGCAGTTACTAAAGTAATATTGGCATAACTGCATATTGGTTAGAAAACAAAATAAGAATGCAGCAGGCTTGCCCAATTTCTCTACGGCACTCCCAATTAACAATAATTCATTATAGGCTATATAAACTACTGTATAAATTACCCACATTCCTAACCTGATAACATTTGAAATCCTTAGAAACAATTGTCAAACGCACAGCGAGGAAAAGTTATTTTAAAAGTATTTATTTCTGGTTGTGCAATTGAAGGAGATACAAATCATTCAAGAATCATTCTTACATTTCTGCCCAACAGCTGCTTTGAACTGAGCAGTGAGGACAGGAACAAAATCTCTAATTCAATCACTGAGATTATGAGATGTTAATCCTACTGATGCTGGCAACACAAACAGACAAACCAGGTGACCTGGTTCCCCAAACACAAGAGAGGAATTTGAACAATAATTTAGCAATGTTTCTTTCTAGAATTCTGCATCAGTGAACAGAGGTTACAAAACACACAAATTACTATGTATAAAAGGGCAAACCTGGATGTCAAAAGTCATCTGACAAAAAAACATGCTGAATTTATTTATAGCCAAAGTGGGTGAGTTTGTTTCTTAAATTATGTTGTGCTTTAAGACTTTCCCTCAGGAGAAATTTCTGATTAGATTTTGTTTAAATCCCTTTGTTTTCAGGACTTCCCTGCTCATGAAAAAACCTGATTGACAACTCTGCAGACCAAATACTTCCTCCCAAAACACGTCCCTGGTTTAATGCCAAGATAGATAGCCTCTCCAATCCTGCATCACTGCCAAGATTAAAGATGAGATATCTAATGACCTTTCAGAGACAGAAAAAGGAGATCTGTACCACTGAAAAAGATTCCCAGATTTTGAATGGGACACACCACATTTGTCTCAGGCTCTGGAAAGTTACCTCTGAGCACTGTACTGTTAGATTCAGTAAATAAGACACCTGGCTTTAGAGCTGAGAAGTCCCCATGGGTAAAAAGTTTAAAATGTTCTAATAATTTCTAAGAAGGTTTCTGTGAAGCGTGGCACATCAAGAATACAAGATGTTGTGGTGTGGTAGAGTCAACTGGCACTCATTTGGCATGGGCTGTGTAACTCACCTGCAGCTTCACAACCCAGACAATGGTGTCAACCTAGGATGACCAGACAGCAGTGTGAAAAATTGGGACGGGGGGGAGGGAGGTAATAGAAGCCTATATAAGAAAAAGACCCAAAAATTAGGACTGTCCCTAAAAAATCGGGACATCTGGTCACCCTATGCCAACCCCCCACCCTCCAAAAAAAGCATGTCAATGTAATTATACCACTTCAAAACATTATGTATTCACACCCATATATTACATACACAAAAACTAAAGTTCAAAGATTATTAAACCTGTAAAGTCAAGCTCTGAATGAGGCAGGGGTCCAGTGGAAAAAATAGCATGCAATCATGTAACTAAAGACTATCATAATGCATACACAAGGGGGCCAAATTAAGGTAGTACAGGTAACCTTAGTGCTGACATTTCCTACCTGGAATGCTTGACTTGGTGATCTTAATGTTCTTTTAACATAGTTTTAGAGAGAGAGAGAGAGAGAGAGAGAGAGAGAGAGAGAGAGAGAGAGA
>NW_020665349.1:696218-727883 GCF_002925995.2 Terrapene triunguis
TGTGTGTGTGTGTGTGTGTGTGTGTGTGTGTGTGTGTGTGTGTGTGTAAGTAATTTCCTAGGTTTTAAAAAGCAGACAAAAAACAAATTCCATCATGTGTCATATTGACACCCACATGGATCAGAAGGAGCATTGGAGCCTTTTGATCCACCGCCCAGACCTCTGCCACTTGAGTTAATGGAGTAACTGATAGCAGCAGTAGGTTGTTACCCTCTAGCACTACAGAAAGATGGGACACTTGTACAGGGGATTTCACAGATATGTGCTGACAGCAGAGTCATTCCTCTGCTAGGGAGAATGTTCTAGTGGGCAGAGACTCTTCTGCCCCTTCCCCTTACACATGACCCTTTCTCCCCATTCTCTCCAACTTGCCCCTGGTCCAAATTCTGTCTCTTGCCTACCCCTAACTCCGCATCCTGGTCCACATTCTCCTCACCTAGACAGTCCCAGTCTCTGCTCCTCAGGCTTCTCATTCCTGTCTCCTTGCCCAGCACTGGTCTCATCCCTCCAGACTCTACATCCCAGTCAGTCACCTTGCCCTGCCAATCCCAGTTACCCTTCCAGCTTCTCATCCAATCTGTGTTTCCCCCTTTCTCAACCTCCAGTTGCAGCCCCTTCCCACCGGCTCCCAGTCCCAATTTCTCTCCGCAGGGTACTCATCAAATCTCAATTACCTCCCCACACTTCCTTGTCCCAGTCTCCCGACTCTTCATCCAATCTCAGTCTTCCTCCTCTACCTCCTAGCAGCCCCTTTTGCCTCGCATCCCAGTCTCCTTGCTCAACCATTCCCAGAATTCACACCCCAACTCCCAGTTTATTCAAAGTTTCAGCTCCCCCACCCCATGCTCCTTTGTCTTAATCTACTTCCCCTGCAGGTCTGGCTCCTGTCCCCTCTGCATTCAAATCAGGAAGCTTCCTCCTCCACACCATCTGGACCCAGCTGGGGAATCATTTACAGCACAGGAGAGACTGGCTCCATGCTCAGTTCCAATGCCTGTATCCAGCACAGCCCGCTTCAGCTCAGAGCTGAAATTGCCTTGGGCTGGAGTTTACTCAGATCAGAAGGAATGTTGCGGGAACTTAGCTACTAAAATCGAGGAAGCTGCTACTGAACATGTGCAAACCACGATAAGGCTTTGCAAAATAATGGCCAAATTTAGGTGGATTTTCACAGGAATGGCAACAGGCACATCCCTTACACCAAAACCACCCCTTGCCAAATTTCAAGTTCCTGCTCCAAAGCATGGAGGCGTACAAGCCTTCCGAAGAGGAGGTCACACGAATTCTTTTAACATGGGCAAAAAAACGGTTACTCACCTTTGTAACTGTTGTTCTTCGAGATGTGTTGCTCATATCCATTCCAATTAGGTGTACGCGCGCCGTGTGCACGGTCGGAGAATTTTTACCCTAGCAACACCCGATGGGTCGGCTGTGGAGCCCCCTGGAGTGGCGCCTTCATGGCGCTGGATATATACCCCAGCCGACCCAGCGCCCCCTCAGTTCCTTCTTGCCGGCTACTCTGACAGTGGGGAAGGAGGGCGGGTTTGGAATAGATATGAGCAACACATCTCGAAGAACAACAGTTACAAAGGTGAATAACCGTTTTTTCTTCTTCGAGTGCTTGCTCATATCGATTCCAATTAGGTGACTCCCAAGCCTTACCTAGGCGGTGGGGTCGGAGTGAGACATTACTGAGTGCAGAACCGCTGTGCCAAATACGGCATCGTCTCCAGACTGCTGTACTAACGCATAGTGAGTCAGAGGTACGAACGGATGACCAAACCGCCGCTCTACAGATCTCATGGATTGGAACTTGTGCTGGGAAAGCGGTCGAGGAGGCTTGAGCCCTCGTGGAGTGGGCGGTGAGGCATTGCGTCGGGACACCGGCCAAGTCGTAGCAAGCACGAATACAGGACATGATCCAAGAGGAGATACATTGCGAGGAGACCGGTAGGCCTTTCATCCCATCAGCCTCTGCAACGAAGAGTTGAGTCATCTTCCTAAACGGCTTAGTATGCTCGATGTAGAATGCGAGGGCCCTGCGAACGTCCAGAGAGTGCATACATCGATCTTGCCGCATAGCGTGCGGCTTAGGATGGAAGACTGGGAGGAAGATATCCTGGTTCACACGAAAAGCTAATACCACCTTGGGGAGAAAGGCAGGGTGGGGGCAAAGCTGTACCTTGTCATTATGGAAGACTGTATACGGAGGTTCCAACGTGAGAGCTCTGATTTCAGAAACACGCCTCGCTGAAATGATGGCTACAAGGAAGGCTGTCTTCCAAGATAGGTAAAGGAGTGAGCAGGTAGCCATTGGCTCGAACGGGGGCCCCGTGAGCCTGGAGAGAACCAGGTTAAGGTCCCACGCCAGAACCAGTTGATGCAGTTGTGGGTATAGGCGATCTAAGCCCTTTAGGAATCTAACGACCATCAGGTTAGAGAAGACTGAGGAAGCATGTTCTCCTGGATGGAACACCGAGATAGCTGCCAGGTGCACCCTGACAGATGATATCGCCAGGGCCTGCTGCTTTAGGGATAGGAGATAGTCCAGTATAAGTGGTATCGACGCCTGCAAGGGGGGCATGGCGCGCTGCTCGCACCAACAGGAGAAGCGTTTCCATTTGGCTAAGTAGGATGGCCCGTGTGGAGGGTTTCCTGCTGCCTAACAGAACCTGCTGCACGGATTGTGAGCAGAGTAACTTCGCCTGAGTTAGCCATGCAGCATCCATGCTGTAAGGTGGAGCGATTGCAGGTCGGGGTGACAGAGTCATCCGTGGTCCTGGGAGATCAGGTCCGGCCACAGTGGGAGCGTGATCGGAGGCTCTACCGACAACTCCAAGAGTGTGGTGTACCCAGTGCCTTGGCCAAGCTGGAGCGACCAGAATCATGTGAGCCTTGTCCCTGCGCAGCTTCAGCAGGACCCTGTGGACCAGCAGGAATGGAGGGAAGGCGTAGAACAGCTGGTCTTTCCTACTTCTGTGGAAAGCGTCTGACAGGGAGCCCTGAGAGCGCCCTTGGAGAGAACAGAACACTTGGCACTTCCGATTGATAGGCTAGGCGAATAGGTCGATGTGGGGAAATCCCCACCTCCGGAAGATGGAGTGGATGATATCTGGACGAATCGACCACTCGTGAGTTTGGAATGACCTGCTGAGACGGTCTGCCAGCGTGTTCTGGACTCTTGGGAGAAACGACGCCATCAGATGCATCGAATGGACTATGCAAAACTCCCACAGGTGAATGGCCTCCTGGCATAGGGGGGACGACCGGGCTCTCCCTCACTTGTTGATGTAGAACATGGCTGTGGTGTTGTCTGTGAGGACTGCCACACAAACAGCCATGTAGGAGACCGTGAAACGCCTGACACGCTAGGCGTCCTGCCAGCAGTTCTCGTACATTGATGTGCAGAGTTAGTTTGGATGCGGTCCAAAGGCCCTGCGTCTGGTGTTCCCCGATATGGACGCCCGAGCCCAGAGATGATGCATCTGTGACAAGATATAAGGAAGGTTGTGGGGCATGAAATGGTTCCCTTCGCACACCGACGTGTGGTTCAGCCACCAGCTGAGGGAGGTCAAGACCGATTCCGGAACCGTGACCACCATGTCCAGGCCGTCCCGACCTGGACGATACACCGTCGATACCCCAGGCCTGAAGCAGGCGGAGCCGAAGTCTAGCATGCCTGGTTACGTAAGGGCACGATGCCATGTGCCCCAGAAGGCCGAGGCACGTCCTTATCGTGGAAGTCGGGAAGCTTTGGAGGCTGCGGATGATGTTTGCGATAGTCTGAAAACGAGTGACTGGCAGGAGAGCGCAGGCAAGTCTGGAGTCTAAGACTGCCCCGATAAACTCTATTCTCTGGGTTGGTTCCAGAGTTGACTTCTCTCTGTTGAGTAAGATGCCCAGCTTGCGGAAGGTGCCTAGGGTGAGTTGGACGTGGGATTGCACTTCTTCCCTGGTGTGGCCCCGAATGAGCCAGTTGTCGAGATACGGGAACACCTTTATCCGTTGTCGACGAAGGCAGGCTGCCACGACGGCCATACATTTGGTGAACACTCTCAGAGCCATGGACAGCCCGAAGGGAAGGACGGCAAATTGGTAATGTTCGTTGTTTACCACAAAGCGAAGGGAGCGCCTGTGCGGAGGGTAAATCACTATGTGAAAATACGCGTCCTTCATGTCGAGGGCGGCGTACCAGTCTCCAGGATCCAGGGAAGGGATAATGGTCCCCAATGAGACCTGCGGAACTTCAACTTTACCATGAATTTGTTGAGGCCGCGCAGATCTAATATGGGTCGAAGTCCCCCGTTTGCCTTGGGGATTAGGAAATAGCGGGAGTAAAACCCCCTGCCCCTTAGCTCCGATGGAACCTCCTTGGTCGCTCCCATGGACAGGAGCGTAAAGACCTCCTGTATAAGGAGTTGCTCGTGAGAGGGGTCCCTGAAGAGGAACGGGGAGGGAGAATGGCAGGGGGGGGGGGTGAAATTGGAGAGAATATCCCCTTTCCACCGTGCGAAGAACCCATCGATCTGAAGTTATGAGAGACCACGCATGGTGGAAATGGGAGAGACAATCTCGAAATGGAGGGAAAGGATCCTGGGTGGTGACTAGTACACCGTCCTCGGGCGCACCTTCAAAGATTTTGCCTAGGCCCTGACGATGGTTTAGGAGGGCCTTGGTTCTGACCGGGCTGGTGGCCGGTAGAACTCCTTCTACCACCTCGTCCACGTCTTCTGTAAAAGTCCTGCCTTGGACGAGGGGGAGGGTAGAACCTTTGAGACTGTGGTCTAAGGGGCTTGCGCTAGGTACCTGGGACATGCATCCCCAGGGAGCACATGATGGTTCTGGAGTCTTTTAGGCTCTGTAACCTAGAGTCTGTTTTGTCCGAGAACAGGCCCTGCCCATCAAATGGTAGATCTTGCAGGGTCTGTTGCAGTTCTGGCGGTAAGCCAGACACCTGAAGCCAGGAGATGCGTCGCATAGCTATGCCCAACGTCAGTGTCCTAGCAGCAGAGTCCACTACATCAAGAGACGCCTGTAAGGAGGTCCTAGCCACCTTTTTACCCTCTTCCACTAAAGCTCCAAACTCATCCCTGGACACTCAGGGAATCAGCTCCTTAAATTTACCCATGGAGTTCCACGAGTTATCATCATAACGGCTCAAGAGTGCCTGTTTACAGCTCTTAGCTGAAGGCCCCCCGCTGAGTAAATTTTTCGTCCAAACAAATCGAAGCGCTTGGCGTCTTTAGATTTGGGTGCTGCAGCCTGTTCACCATGCCCTTCCCTTGCGTTCACTGAGGACACCACCAGTGAACACGGCTGAGGATGAGTATACAGGTATTCAGACTCCTTAGAGGGAACAAAGTATTTCCTCTCCACCCCTCTGGCCGTAGGTGGGATAGAGGCAGGGGTCTGCCATATAGTCTTGGCGTTGGCCTGCATGGTGCGGATGATGGGCAACACTATCCGGGATGGGGCGTCAGCTGAAAGGATGCTCACCACCGGTCCTCCAACTCCACTATCTCCTCTGCTTGGAGGTCCATGTTACGTGCCACCCTACGTAAAAGGTCTTGGTGAGCACTTCGGTCTTTCGGGGAGGGGGGGGGGGGACCCGAGGTAGTTGTCCCGGCCACCGCCTCATCTGGAGAAGATGAGGAAGATGCTACAGGGGCTAATGGATCCTGTGGCAGGTCCAATTGCGAGGGGTCCTGATGTCCAGGATCAATTGTACTGGGGTCTGGGGCCTGCGTAGGAGTGGGTGCAGGCACCTCCATACCCCCCAGGGGGGGACGACTGATGGTGGCCTCCGGTACTCGGGGCTCTGAATGGGCTGAGCGGGAGGCCGCAGGTGGAACCCCTTGGGCTTGGTGGTACGCCCACGGCGTCCAGAAAGACCACTGTGCAGGCTCCTGGCTAGGGTCTTCGGCCTCGTCCTGCCAGTGACCCAGGTTGTCCGCTGCTTGGCCCAGTGCGGGATAGGCTAAGTGGGAGGCGCCGTCCAACTGGGAAGAGCGAGAGGCGGAGCACGAGGGCCAGGGCGGTGCGGAGCGTGCCTGCGTTGACTCCGCTGGGAACGGTGCCGGCCCACAGGAGAGTGGTCTCTGCGTGGTGCCGGGGAGCAGTACCGGGATCGAGAACAGTGCCAACGGTCATGCCGGTACCAAGATCCAGACCTGGATCACGAAGACCGCCTGTGGAAGTGTATTCTTGAGTCGGATCGGCGCTCTGACCGGTGTCGGGAGCAGCGTCGGGAGTCCAAACGGTACCGAGGTCCGGGGGGGGTGCTGCGAGGTGGAACGGTACCGGGAGGAAGATCTGGGCCGCGAATACGACTGGTGCCGTGATAGAGAACGGTGCCGGGACTGCGAGCGGCGCCGGGACCTACTCTGAGATTGGGAGTGGTGCCGAGAGTCCACGCTCGGAGATGGAGGACGTAATAAGGCTGGCTTGCCCCTAGACTGCACTGCACGGGTGAGATGCGGTGCCGTAGCCTTGAGTCGGTGCCGATTCTGTAAGGGCAATGAGGTCCCTCGCCATCGCAAATGTCTCCAGCGTTGATGGAAGTCGGGGCTCAACCACGGTGCGGGTCGGGGAGCCAGTCCACGCTGGACTCAACGGCCCTTCTGCCAGTGCCGGAGTCAACGGTGCCGATATCAGCGCCTGTATCCTCGGTCACTCCAGTCCCGGATGCGAATCTGAGGTTGGTAAGGGGGGTGCAGGTGCCTGTTGTTGGGAAGCAGCCCCCTCCGGTTTGCGAGGTCTCTTCTGACCTGGGGACAGGGACCGGCGCCGAGGTGCTTGCGGTGTACGCGGTGCCAGCGAAGGCCGGTGCCGTGGGACTCTATCCGAGTCTCCTTGCGGTGCAGTACTCGAAGTCGCCGCCGGAGCACTGCGCACCGAGGCACTCGGTGCCGGAACTTGACATGCCGAAGGAGGGTCCGGGCTGAGGGCCGCCTCCATAAGGAGCTGTTTGAGTCTAAAGTTCCGCTCCTTTTTGGTTCGAGGCCTGAAAGCCTTACAGATCTTGCACTTTTCGGTCTGGTGAGACTCCCCAAGGCACTTTAAACAAAAGTCGTGGGGATCTCCCGTTGGCATAGGCCTCGAACAGGCTGAGCACGGCTTAAAACCCGGAGCCTTGGGCATGCGCCCGGGCGGCATGCTGGGAGGAAGGGGGGGAGGGACCCCTTCCAGCCTGCTAACTTCACTTATAGAATTAGTTTTATATCTATCAACTACTGTACTACACTAAATATATAACTATATAACTACTAAGAACTAGAACAATATCTAAACCGGGAAGTAAAAGCTAGGGAGAGTGGAGGTCAGCTATGCCGTGCTCCACAGTTCCAACGACCGTCACTGGCGGTAAGAAGGAACTGAGGGGGCGCTGGGTCGGCTGGGGTATATATCCAGCGCCATGAAGGCGCCACTCCAGGGGGCTCCACAGCCGACCCACCGGGTGTTGCTAGGGTAAAAATTCTCCGACGATCATGCACGCGGCGCGCGCACACCTAATTGGAATCGATATGAGCAAGCACTCGAAGAAGAACAATGTAGTTTTCACTAGCCTCGTTCTTGGAAACAATTGAACCATTTTGGCTCAGATTTTCTAAAAACTTCAGCCTGAGGCAGACACCCAGCATGGAAAATTTCAGCCCAAACAGTTGAAGTTTGGCAAAGTTATAAGGAACTGAAAACAGGGTCTGCTAATGGGAAGTGCCAGGCAGTGCTACTAGCCCTATGAATTATTTTATTTTGAGTGAATTACATTGCATTTCAACAGGAGAGGCCGCACAACTGAGCCCATTAGTTCTCCGACATCTTCCTGAGTGTCTTTGCCATAGGCAAGTATGTACATATTAGATACTAAATTAAGATACCCCAAAACAAAAAACTTGGGATTTGCCTTTTACTTTTCTAAAGCATGTATAAAATCAAGTTGGATCCCAAAACTTTTTACACAAAACCAAGAAAATGTTGTGAACGACACCTGTAAACATGACTGAAACCACCACAGAAGCAGACAGCAATGCCTTTTTACTTACCGCTGTACTATGGCAACTGATAAGCTCTTAGGGGAAAAGCAGCAGCTGCTTTATTTTTCAGAGCAAATAATGAACAAGCAGAAGGCACTAAAATAGCAGCTTGCTTTGAATGTTGACATCATCAAAACTCATTAATAAATGTCTTGATACCCCAAGTCTGAAATACTAAAATTAATTGCTTTAGTTCATGAGTAAGAGAAAAATGCAATATACTCGTGACAAAAAATAAACCGACTCTCAGCTTGACACTGTAAACACATAGGGCACTACATTTAGCACAATGGTTATGGTTAAGGCAGCGAATCATTCATGGAGGTCAGGGAAGTCATGGCTTCCGTGACTTTCCATGACCGCCATGAATGTTGCAGCGGCAGGGCAGCTAACCCAAGGACCATCCCAGCAGCTGGGAAAGCCCCATAGCCAACTGCCCCGGCCACTGCTCTTACAGCCCCAGGCCATTCCCCCGGGCTGTCCACCCTCCAACAGCAGCAGTGAGGCCCCGGGCCGCCCCTTCCCCCACAGGAGCGGCAGTCCTCAGGAGCACTCCCCTTCCAGCAGGTAAGATTTAGTCACAGGTATTTTTAGTAAAAGTCAGATAGGTCACGGGGCTGTGACTTTTTGTTTATTGCCCGTGACCTGTCCATGACTTTTACTAAAATACCCGTGTTTAAAACGTAGCCTTAGTTATGGCATAAAGAAATGAAAGGTTATTCACTTGTAAGTGAACTCTGAGGCTTGGTCTACTCTTAAAAGTTACACTGACATAGCGACATTGGTCAGGGATGTGAAAAACCACCACCTCGATCCATAGAGCTATGCCAACCTAACCTCAAACGTAAATGCAGCTAAGTCAACTGAAGAATGCTTGCATTAGTTATCCTCATTTAGGGAGATGATGTTCCTGTATTGGCCGCAAACACCTTCCATTGATGGTACACATTAAAATAAAGATTGAGGGACTGCTCTCTAAAATGAGCAACGGATTTGGCTCCAAAATCAAGAGTGTAGGTTTGAATGTAGGTTGAATGAAGCTCATTGGGGCAGATTTAAGGCATCAGGAGTTACAGTAGTAACTCAGTTATCATAGAATATCAGGGCTGGAAGGGACTCAGGAGGTCATCTAGTCCAACCCCCTGCTCAAAGCAGGACCAATCCCCAACTAAATCCCCAAATCCCTAAATGGCCCCCCTCAAGGATTGAGCTCACAACCCTGGGTTTAGCAGGCCAATGCTCAAACCACTGAGCTATCCCTCAGTGAGGTTGTTCGTAACTCTGAACAAAATATTATGGTTCTTTCAAAAGTTTACAACTGAACATTGACTTAATAGAGCTTTGAAACTTTACCATACAGAAGAAAAATGCTGCTTTTAACCATCTGAATTTAAATGAAACAAGCACAGAAACAAAGTTTCCTTACCTTGTCAGATTTTTTTTTTTTTTAAACTTTCCCTTTATTTTCTTAGTAGTTTAGTTTACATTTAACACAGTACTGTACTGTATTTGCCTTGTGTGTGTGTGTGGTCTCTGTTGCGCCTGATTGCTTACTTCTAGTTCCAAATGAGGTGTGTGGCTGACCCATCAGTTCATAACTCTGGTGTTCGTAACTGAGGTTTTACTGCTCATCTTCCAAGCATATCAGAAAGCTGCTTACATCTGATAAGCCACATCACTGTCCTCCTTAAAATCCCCCTTTGCTATGGTGCCGATAAGAAAGTTGACACCACATAGGCAGCTAATGGGCCTTTCATGCTCACCTTTATTGTCTCATTTCCTTGAGCTTCCCTCCACCGTCTTTCTACTACCCACCTGCTGTCTCTTGCCTTCTACACAGACTGTAAGCTCTCTGGGGCGGGGGCCACCTGTTACACATTCGTACAGCACCTAGCACAATGGGGCCATAGTTCATGACTGGGGCTCCTAGGCGTTACTGCAATACAAATAATAATCTGACCATCTCCTTCTGAAACCCCTGCTCAGTCACATTAGGGCTAAATATACATCCCTAAACAAAGAACAAGTCCCCAAGTTTTTGAGCCAACTCAATGCCCTTTTGACATCTTTAAGGTATACTTTGTCTTGTTAAGTTTTGAGGTTTGGGGGATATGAATGGGCTGGTTGAGATGGAATTCTGAAACCACCTAATTGGAATTTAGGTGTTGATCTCCCAGTGTGCTGCAATGGCTAAAGAGCATGGAGGTGATTTCACCTCTGCATCCGCCGCTGGTAAGAGATACTGGAAACTGTGTCCAATTCTGGTGCGCACATTTTAAAAAGGATGTTGAAAAATTAGAGAGGGAGTAGATAAAAAGCTAAACCGCACCTACATCAAATCCAAATTTGCCTAGTGACAAACTCAATGACTAATTCAAAAATAAACACCTCCAGCTGTATTTTGCATGTGCAAGTTTTTCCTCCCCATGGTTTGTTTTCTTAATAGTTTATACCTGTTGACACATTTATTTCTGTGGTAACTACTTGTCAGAGGTAATTTGGTTGTACTCCGTAACCCACACAGAAAATGTCATTAATTTAGAGTTAAAGCTGCTGAAGTGTATTCCCTTTTAAATGCTAATAATCTGTTTCTGTTGGGTAAATACACAGATTTCAACCACCTTCGGAGATGGACAAAGGTCAAATCTGGCGTGCTGCATGATGTACATACATGTTAACGTGCTCTAGAAGTTTCAGACAGGTTTGTATTTGTTACTGATTGCATGTGAAATTATTGTACGATATCTGTCATTGTGGCTGGTAAGCCCTTGCCCTTGGAGTCGTACACTACTCATATGAAATCTATGCTTTCTATTGAAGTCAGAGCAGATTTGTCCTTGCTGATCTTGACACCCAGGATGGCAAGGACGCGTACAGTCCTCTGGATACAGTCTTTGACCTGTTGTGGAGAACAGCCTCAACCAGTAAGTCGTTCAAGTACAGGTATACCTGGATTACTTGTCTCCTTAGGTGCACCGCCACTGCCACCACCACCACGAGAACCTTGGTAAAGACTCTTGGAGCCATGGACAGACCAAAGGGTTGGACCCTGTACTGATCGTGAGATGTTCCTAGCATGAATCACAGGAATTTTCTATGTGCCAGTAATATTGTAACATGAAAATAAGCGTCCTGTAGGTAGAGAGCTAGAACCAGTCCATAGGATCCAGTGAGGGGATGGTGGTGAACTTGAAACAAATAAGGCAGAGACAGAGGCCTAAAATGGGTTTTCCACCCACCATTCTTTGGAATCAAAAAATAATGGACGTAGAAGCCTTTTCCTCTCAAGTCTTGAGCAACTTCTTCCACTGCTCCCAGTTGTAGTAGGGAGTCAAATTCTTGTTGAAACAGCGTCTCATGAGAAAAGTCCCTGAAGAGGGGGGAGTTGGAACAGTCTGAAAACTGTCTGGCATACCCCTTGTTCACAATCTTGAAGACCCAGTAAGGTCCAAGGTAATCCCAGACCAAGCTTATTTGAAGTAAAGGCAGTTGCCAAACAAAGCAAGGGGCTAGATCCACACATGGTCCATATGGGCTTGACTGTCCCATTAAAACTATTTCCTTGGCACTTGACTATGCTGTGGGGCTATGGAGGATGAAGTTGATGAGTGCAACTGGTGGAACCATTGGCACTTCCTTAGTTGTTACAAAGGACCTTCTTGGAATCATTGCTGGGATCTGTATCTAAACAAGGATTGAGGCCTCTGTAGGTGCTTTTTACACATGGGCACTGGGACTCATCCCTGGCAAGCACAGACTTGTTCTCACGGCTTTTAACAAAGCGAGCACCTTGTCAGGGTCAGTGTTGAGGAGTCATTCCCTTGAAATGAAAGTGTGCCCCAAGAACCCCTTAATGCCAACTGGCACAGGGTGTAGAAGAGTTACAGAATATCTTGAGCCTGATATGTACCTTTTAGTGCACCAAAGAATGTCATGTGAGGTCTCAAATGAAAGCCAGTGTCACACATTTCACAATGATTTGATGATGTGTATGTACAGATATATAAGTAGTTAAGTATATACACTGAAAATATGTTCTTGAAGTCTGTATCAAGGTACTGGTCACCAGCAAAGGTGAAAACAGGTTTTCTGTCAGACGAGAGATGTTTATCCATCTATTCATTTACATGTAAATTAAGTATTGTCTCATTCACAATGGATCTCCAATCACCAATCTGAACTGAAAGTAAGTGAAAGAGCAGGGGGACTTCAGAAAACAACTATCAGAAAGAGAAAAACAGTGGGCGGGGAGGGGAGGAGAAAACCCTAAGTGGAGATTTATATCAAATGTTTGCTCCTCTATATTTGGGAGACAGAGTATGACCAGGCACCCTTCACTGAGGAAGTAAAAGGGCAGCAATTTTGCTTCATGAAAGAGGGATCTCAACCAGGCTTGGCTGAAAATGCTGGAGAGAATTTCAGGTGAATAAGTTTCTTTAGACAAGAGAGTAATTTGTTAGTTAAGTTTAGTCTCTAGAAAGCATGTTATGAATTGGTTTTACAGGTAACCATTTGCTTCCAGTATTCTTACTCATTATTACTGGAATCTCCATTCTTTGATAATAGACTTATTTTTGTTTTCACTATAAATATATCCAAGTGGTAGGGCGTTAAGCCAAGTGATGGTCCTGAGTTCAATCTTACAAGCTGCTGTGTACTGTTCCTGTAGGAATAGTAGGCCTGGTAATTCCATGAGTGTCCGGTGGATAAAGGGCTGGATGTTGCAAGGAATGCTCTGAGTATTCAGAGATTGGTGTGCACTTATCACTAGCTGTGCAGACAGAGCAAGGCTTGCATGGGCCTAAAATGTAGTGCTTGTGCTGCCAGAGGCTGATGGCTTCAGAGAGCTGATCTCCAGCAGGCACAGACAAGACGGCTTCACGTTAAGGGGAGGTAATGTGGAGATACCCCACAACCTGGCTACCCCTAGGAAGCATCACAGGAAGCTCCTGGACCTCACGAGCAACGCAGGACACCTAGAACCAGGAGGAGCATCTCATTGTCACCACAGATGCCAAACTTCTCGCCACTGTGTCTGACAGATCCAGTTCTTCCTGGAGCACTATTCTGGCAGTAAGCTTTCTTGTCAACATGGATTTTCGTTTCCCCGATAGTCATTGGCGAGCTTGTACATCAATTAATACAATTGGCCTCGGAGGAGAAAGACAGTATTTAACAAGGAGCGCCTGATAGCTGGCAACTCTAATTGTAAACTCACTGACAAGTGTATTTTGCATCCAAAGAGGTCATAAGAACAGCCATACTGGGTCAAACCAATGATCCATCTAGCCCAGTCTCATCAGATAGTGACCAGTGCCAGATGCTTCAGAGGGAATGAACAGAACAGAGCAATTTCAAGTGATCCATCCCGTTGTCCAGTTTCTTCAGATCCTTTGTTCATGGGGTCACTCAGCTCTCATTTAGATCATTCCTGTGTGGCATGGATGATCAAAGATCCAAAGTGAGATGTTAGAAAAAGTACTCAAAACCCCTTTGCCTGTACCTGATACTTTTTTCCATAAGCTTACAGAAGCAGCAGGGATAGACGTGGGAATTACCTTAGCAGGCTCTAGAAGCCCTTCATGAATGGGCAGGTCCACTCTGTGCCACCTCTTCCTGGAGGATTGAGGGGGAAGGTCAAGAGAGTGTCTGCCAGCCATCTTATCAGGTCTTAAAAAATACATCTTCAGAGGGAATGAATGGATGCTTGGTTGCTTCATCCTGGGACAAAGTAGTTACTGGTGTTTTGAGTCTTCCTCACTGAGCTCTTGCTCCACTACCGCTTGTTGAAGAGTTGGTACTGCCAACTGTGAGAGGCATTTAGGTGAAGACTACCTTGATTGGACGTCATCTGGGCAGCTGGTTTCCTGAACGTACAGTAACTCCTCGCTTAACGTTGTAGTCACGTTCCTGAAAAATGCGACTTTAAGCAAACCGATGTTAAGCGAATCCAATTTCCCCATAAGAATTAATGTAAATGGGGGGGGTTAGGTTCCAGGGAAATTTTTTTCATCCAACAAAAGACATTATATATATATATATATATATATATATATATATATATATATATATATACATATACATACACACACACACACACACACACACACACACACACACACAGAGTACAAGTTTTAAACAAACAGTTTAATACTGTACACAGCAATGATGATTGTGAAGCTTGGTTAAAGTGGTGAAGTCAGAGGGTGGAAGAGGGTGGGTTATTTCCCAGGGAATGCCTTACTGCTAAATGATGAACTAGCACTAGGCTGAGCCCTCAAGGCTGTACAAGGCAGCACAAATGGAGGGAAGGGAGACAGCATGGCAGACAGAGAGACACACCATGTGAGAGAGAGAGAGAGAGAGAGAGAGCGAGCGAGCGCACAATGCCCCTTTAAGTACACTGACCCACTCTAAGTACATTGCCTTGATAGAACTGAATGCGCACCAATCTGCTTTCTTTCTTTGCAAGAGTTCGCCTTCCTGATCATGGCACATGCTAATTTCTTGGCCCAAATAGACACATTGCTCAACGTCTTCTATTTGTCCAATATGCCTGCTCTCACATGTCTACAAGTTGTTCACCAAAATAACAACAAACCGACTCTCTCAGTCTGGAAGAGCAGCAGCCGAGAGAGCAGGCAGACTTTTGAAGGAATTTCAGCACAATGGACCATATTTTCACTATAAACCAGCTATTGGAATGCTCAAGGGAATACAAATTCCGTTTATGTATTGCCTTCGTTGACTATGAAAAAGTATTCGACAGCGTAGAGATCAATGCAGTGTTGAAAGGTCTTGCAGAGCAGGGCATCGGCACAAACTATATCAAACTATTAAAGGAAGCGAATTCTGACTGAACTACAGATATAACTTTATTTGATACTCCCCTTCACATCCCAATTAAGAAAGGTTTGAAACAAGGAAACACGGTTACAGCAAAACTCTTCACAGCCTGCCTCGAAATGGTAATGAGGCAGATCAATTGGAAGGGTGGAATCAGCATCAACGGAGAGCAGTTAAACCATCTCAGATTCATGGACGATGTTGTGTTGATCACCAAAAATACTATCAAATTACAGAAAATGCTGTGAGAACTCAACACCAAAAGCAGCCAAGTGGGACTGAAAATAGACTGCATAAATTTCGTTTTGGAGTGGTTAAATACCTTGCCAAAAGTCCCCCCTCTATTATTTTTAATAAAAGTCACAGACAGGTCATAGGCTTCCATGATTTTTTGTTTATTGGCCATGACCTGTGTGATTTTTACTAAAAATAACTGACAAAAATCTTAATCTTAATAATTAGATCTCACCAACCTAGTACCAAATGTGAACTCCCACAGTACTACAATAAGCTTATAAAGGAGTCACAGACAGTTCCCTTAAACACTCCAGTGTCTTATCACCAGGCAAGCTAGACCCATAGGCATAGTTTGACTTCCATATTTGTGTGGGCAGCTCCAATCAGGCCAATGGGGCCATGAGTGGGAGGGGAAATTCTGTGCCTACTTGAGTCTTGCAGTTTGGGGGGGGGCAACACCCCAAAAATTCTAGGTTAGTTGAGTCCCAAGAGACCAGTCACTCATCCAGGTTGAGTTGCATCCTGGATCTCACACCAAAGACAAAACTGGTAACCAATTCTATAGTAAACTAACTAAAGGTTTGTTAGCTAAGAAAAAGAAATAGAGTTATTGAAAGTTTAAAGCAGATAAAATATGTACAGGTGAGTCACAGTCTATAATTCCAAATAGTAGCAGAGATGTAGTAATCTGCCAGTTTCCAAGAGTCTCTCAGGGCTAACCAGAGTAACTCTGGGGATTTCTGTCTTCTCGTTCAATTATTTTGCCCTTTTAGAATCCAAACAGTCCAGAGAGGAAGGATTTTCCTTTGTATCAATATTTATATTCATTCTCTTAGAACAATCTGACAGGACAGCTATCATGTGGTTTCTCCTTCTTTGATGGCTGTGAGAGGGGGATGCTTTTAGAGTCTTTTAACTCTGAATGCCGTACAAAATGCCCACTTGCTTTGAAGTGCCTGAGATGCATTACCTTTCTAATAAAAGAGTCCTTCATTTGCATTACACAAGGCTTTTTCACATTTGGAGGGTCATTTAGATATAGGGGGTCATATACAATGCAAAAAATTAACAAGATACAGGTAAGTGAAAACAGTGCCTGCAAAATTTCATTAATTCTATGAAGTTTAAACACCAAACACATGCACATGCACATACACTTTACACCCTCTTTTGATGATCTGCTAATACACAAGTGAATTGGCCTGGCTTCCAACTGTGAGTTTGTCAGTTTTCAGCTGACCCTACAATTTTGATCAGAGCTGGCATCAGCCTCACACTTACACAGAGCTCTTCAGATTCCTCAGACCCAGAGTTTGTCATCTTTCTTTCTCAGGAAGTCATTTTACTGAAGGGAGCAAGAAGTTCTCTCTCTAGACTTAATCTGGAGGAAAACTGGGCTGGAGAGTCCTTTCACCTGGGAAGTCTTTGAATGTCAGATTTTAAACAACCTCCGTCTCCACAATAATGGCCCAGAGTGATGGACTCTGACATGAAGCAAGAAAATAAGCATTTCAAACAGTTTGACAGAAGATGCACAGGGACATAATTTTGCAAAAAGTTTAAAGTATAAGAATCTTCTCCTTCAGCAGTATAAATGCTCAAGATTCAGTTTAGAACACAGTATTGGGCTGTAAAGAATTAAGAGGTTTAAGTTACAGGAGCTTTAAGTAATAAGCTAAAACCAGTATTCCTTAAAGGGACACAGTCCAGGCTAGTAGTCAAATTTTTGTTACTTATCCACAGTGTTTTGGATTGCAGATAGACTGGAACAGGACACTTCCTCCTGCTCTGCATCACTACTCGGTTCTATTAAACATAAGTTAAATTCATAAGAATCCTACTCAGTTTCAGTAAAAGGCATCACAGGTGTAAGTTCAGTGCAGGACTTCTGGAACCTCACTGTCATGCTGTCTCTCTCTTATATACACCCCCTCTTACCAATACAAGAGAACCTCTGTCAGTTGAATTGCACCCAGGTAGTTCTTACACAAGCTATTTTTGTGATGCTCCTAAAAGTAAGTCTGCTCCATCAGTTGTGCAGTTGCAGAAGATGACCCACCTCTGAGTGGACAGAACAGGAAAAAAGCACCACAACTGAATAAATTCAATTGTGGAGGCTGCGATTTTCTAGAGTACCTAACAGAATTAGGTACCTAAAAGCCCACTGAATTTCAATGGGAGCTGGAATTCTAACTTCCTTAGGACTCCTTTGAAGACACACCATTGCTGGCAATGCCATCATCTTATAATAATAATAATATATGGAGATATACCTATCTCATAGAACTGGAAGGGACCTTGAAAGGTCATCGAGTCCAGTCCCCTGCCTTCACTAGCAGGACCACGTACTGTCCCTGACAGTTTGTTGTTGTTTTTTTGCCCCCCCATCCCTAAATGGCCCCCTCAAGGATTGAACTCACAAGCCTGAGTTTAGCAGGCCAATGCTCAAACCACTGAGCTATCTTGATGAGGAAATCAGGTAAAATGGTTAATGATGCAGAAAAGGCAGAAGCATTTAATGAATAATTTTATTCTATACTTGGAAAGAAGCTGGATGATGTACTTGTATCATATGAGGTTGATGAAGTATCTTCCAGTCTATTAGTAACTGAGGAGGATGTTAGACAATATCTGCTAGGGATAAACATTTTTAAATTAGCAGGCCCAAAATGTGCACCCAAGAGTCCTAGAAAAGCTGGCTGGAGAAGGTATTTGGCCAGCTGATAATTTGTAATAAACCTTGGAATACAGGGGAAATTCCAGAGGACTGGAAGAGTGCTAATGTCCAATATTCAAAGAACGGCAAGCAAAATAACCTGGGTAATCATAGGCCGTTAGCCTGACATCAATCCCATGCAAAATAATGGAAAGGCAGATGTGGGATTCAATTGATAAAGAATTAAGAGATAGGACTATAATTAATGCTATCAATGTGGTTTTACAGAAAATAGGTCTTGTCAAGCAAACCTGATTTCATTCTTTGATGCAATTCCAAGTTGGGTTGATAAAGATAACTGAGTAGATGAAATATACTTAGACTTTTATAAGGCTTTTGACTTAGTGCCACACGTCATTCTGGAGCATGTTAAATAGATTAAGAACTGGCTAACTGACAGACCTCAAACAGTGGTTGTCAATGAGGAATCATCATCATCAAATGTGAGTGTTTCCAATGAGGTTCCGCAGAGATCATAATTAGGCCTGATGCTATGCAACGTTTTCATCAATGAGCTGAAGTAAATATAATATCACTGCCGATAAAATTTGTGGATGACAGATTGCTAGAAAGCTACATAATGACAATGGGTCTGTCATATAGATCGCTTGGTACGCTGGGCCCATTCAAGCAAAAATGTTTTTTAATACTGAAAAATGAACATTCATACTTCTAGAAACAAGGGAATGGAGGCCATTCCCACAGAAGGGGGGGATTTTACCCAGGAAAGCAGTGACTTGGGAAAGGATCTAGAGGTCATAGAGGACAAGCAATTCAACATAAGCTTCCAGTGCAATGCTGTGGCACAAAGGGATAATGCAAACCTTATATGTATGAACAGGAGTAGGGTGACCAGATGTCCCGATTTTATAGGGACAGTCCCAATATTTGGGGCTTTTTCTTATATAGGCTCCTATTACCCTCCACCCCCTGTCCCGATTTTTCACACTTGCTGTCTGGTCACCCTAAACAAGACAGCAGTAAATAGCAAGGGTTAGGGAGGTGATTTTACCTCTTTATGGTTGGTGAGGCCAATATTGGAATAGTGTCCAGTTCTGGTGTCCACATTTTTAAAAAGATATTAAAAACTGGAGAGGGCACAGAAAAGAAAGATTATTTGAGGGCTAAAAAAATGCCTTACAGTAAGATATTTAAAGAGCTTAATCTATTTATCTTATCAAAAACTCAATTAACAGATGACTTGATTAGTGTATAAGTACGTTCAGGGGAGACTATACCTGAAACAAAAAGGCTCTTTAGTGGAGAAAGCATAAACAAGAACCAAGGGCTGGAAGTTGACACTGAAGCCAGGCATATTCAAATTAGAAATAAGGCATGCATTTGTAACAGTGAGTGTGATCAACCACTGGTACAAACTTCCAGGGGAAGTGGTGGATTCACCATCTCTTAAGGTCTTCAAATCAAGACTGGCTTCCTTTCTGGAAGATATGCTTTAGCCAAACACAAGTGATTGGCTCAATACAAAGGGAACTGGGTGAAATACAGGAAGTCAGAGTACATGAGCTTATGGTCCCTTCTGGCCTTGGAATCTATGAATTCTTAAATGGAGAGAACAGGTTACTCCCTGGGACAGGAGGTCTGAATCCACACCATAACAAAGTGGCAAGTAGCGTAGTAAGGTTCTGGAGTTTGTTTTTTCTCCTTTGTTTCCATTTTCTTCCTTACTTTCCTGTCTAATTCAAGAGAGAGTAGAAAAGCAGGGTATTGGGCTCACACACTCAGTTTTTGCCATTTACTCTATTGGAATGAAGCTTGCCCTGCTTCTGCTTCTCTGCTGTGCTTAACTATAGAAAATCAAAAATAGAGGACAGGACTCCTTGACTGAGCCCATCCAACTGAAGGAGAAGTTTAGTGACGGAGCTAGGACCCCATATACATGGCCTTAGCTCAGATCCGTTCATTCTTGAAGAGGAAAAGCTGAGGAAATCAAGGCAGCTTCAATTTGGATGATTAAAGTAGTTTTCACTCTAGCACATTTGATTTACATCTTTTTCCTAATATCCTGTTACTTTTGTTCATTTGTACTCTATTACAAAAGGATATTAAAGGTCACAAGCAGCATGAAACACACCCCAAAACTATCACCCTCTTCAATGCATTGTAGGTACTAGCATAACATCACCCCGAGGAATGTTCATATACGTAAAAGGATAGCGCTTATTTTGCCTAGATTTCACATGACAAACTTTTATGCCATTTTTTTTAAACCAAATCAGAACAGGGAATTTATAGCTTGCAGAAAAAATCAGATTATAATCCTGAGTTAAACAGAGTGTGTAATATACACAACATGTTTTAATACAAATGGTTTCCGTAAGTCCCAGCTAAGGGCATTTAAACAGGCACCTAGTTATAGCAGCCAGTAACAGGAAGGTACATAGTATTACACTGGTTCAGGGATATAACACTGCAAAATACAGGATTAATGATCTTTTCTCCCTTCATCCTACTAAAAGAAAGTCAAAGTGTCAAAGGATAAAGGACATACTCCGCTATGGAAGAGTTAGGACCATACCCCCAATGTGATGTTATTAGATAACAAAAAGAGTGAAAGTGGCCTGACAGAGATTAGCCATCCTAAAACATGTATAAATATATCATCTTTTTGTACTTCCTGTAGCTAAAGTGTATCAGAAGCCAGATTCAATTTGTAACTGTTAGTACTCTCCTTTTGTTCTGTTAAGGAAAGAAATAAAATAGTTGACACTTTAAAAGTTATTTTCAAAGTCATTCTAGCACCAGAACCCAACTAGCCAAGGTCCAAATATCAGATACATTTGTGTGACAGGAAACTTGAAATAATGTGGGATTTGGTCCTTTATGTAAGGACTTTCTATACCTTAGTTTCATTATTATTTATTTCCTATGTAGATAATTCCCAATAAGAGTAGGAAAATGGGTAATTTTAGGACTAATATGTGACCTCCCTCAAGATGAGAGACATGTAAGAGGGACACTAGCAACTTTGTCAGATGCTATGCTTTCATACACCTATTTGTCTCAATTACATTGTGCTTCTGTCAATGCTTTTAGAGTCCAACTGTTATTTCCTTATGATCAGCACAAGAAAGAAAAATTGCAGTATTTATTCTATGAGTATCTTCAAAATAAAATATCTGTTCAAACAAGCTAGTGCTAAAAGCGTTAATTACAAACATGTTAAGTAGGAGACCCAAATTAGAGACCTTCACTCCCAAGCCAGCAAAAACTGCAAGTGCGGGATTCAGCCCTTGAAATGGAACACAGGTTACTACTGACCTCATTCTGCCTATTTTGAAAAGCTTGCTAATGGGCTATAGAAGCAGCTACGGCCAAGCATCACAATGAAGGATTTTGGTATATGACAGGAGAGAGAAAGAGCATCTAAATTCTACTCTTAACTGAAAGCAAACCCCATATTACTTCAAGAAGGGATTTAACAGAGTGAACGGCCCTGCAAAATTAAAAAGGATCCATTTCCATTTTTTCAATGCTTGCTTCCATCATCAGAATTTTCAAATGGGGTTCTAATAGGTGTACAGACATAAAAGCATTAATGTACTAACTTTTGCTAATATTGTACAGTACAAAAACAAAAATGAGTAAGATACTCCAATACCCCTAGCCAATTTTGATATAAATGGAAATCTCACCAGCTGAGAGACTTTTTAGTCTCTCCCTTCTAAGCAGCAAAATATACATACTTCACAGAACACACACAAACAAGATAAAGTCCCTATCTGAAGATTTTTAATATCATATACAAAGCAACAGTTCTGATGCAGAGCAGTGTAGGAAAGATAGAGGAGAGGAAGTGAGTTTTAAGGAAATATTTGCAAGATATGGGGAGGGAACTGGGTAGACAAGAGATAGAAGGTTAATTCACCCTGGAAGTGGGAGGCAGCACAAACCAGCACAACACATAGGGTAGGAGGATTAGGAAGACTATACAGAGAGAAAACACCCTAATTTAGGTAAGGGGAAATTATGCCACATTTTGAAATGATAGATAGAAGCCAAGATGTGATATAGTGAAAGATAGTAAGTAACTAAAGGGATTTCAAGGGTTGTGTTGGAGGGGATGCAGCTGTAGTCAGAGCACAAGAAGAGGACTTTAAATTACAGTATTGCGGATAGCCAAGATTGGGGATTGAAAGGTCGGAAAAGCAAGATCCAGGGAGGGCAAGGGAGTTTAGTAGAATCAGACAAAAAGTATGACAATTTTTTTTTTTTTTTTTTTACACTAAAAATCCCATCAAGGGTGAATCATCGTTAATTAAAGATTATTTCCAGATACTCTGAAGTTGCCTTGAGGAGGGTTTTTTTGTTTTTTTTTTTTTTTTTTAAACTTAAGGTAATTTTTTTCCACCCTTATTTTTTTTTTTTTTTGTTTTTTTAATATTTTTTCCCCATTTTTTTTTTTTTTTTTTTAAACTACTTGCGTCTGACCTCTCCAACTATTATTTACTAATCCTATTGCTTCCTGCACAAGGTTTGCTCAGACATTTTCCTTTTCACTGAGGTAAACAACAAGCAAAAATAACACTTCAAAATGTCGGCCTTTTTAGACACCTCCCTCACTCACCTCCCATTGCCATTTTATTTCCTCCCTTGGGTTACTGGACCTGGTTTGCTTCCTTTTTCCTTTATCCTACCTATCGTGTGTCTCTCCAGTCTATGTTTGACAGTTAACATTCGTCTGCTCTTGAAATTGCCTCCTTTTTTCAGTTACATGGCTTTTCAAAACATCTTTTTTCAAGTTGCAGTAAAATGGCAGTATTTCGGATTCTAGCATTCAGTTTCCTTCCTGCCTTCTCCTATCCCAATTCCAGCTAATACTTCAAACAATTTTTTCAAATTCTAAATATGATGGAAACCACTTCAACACAGCACCCCTAGTTCCAATACCTATGCAAGAAACTTAGTTTTGAAAGTAATTAAAGCCTCCAATAACTCTGATTTAGTTTTGACATTATTGGTATCTTTCTCCTAAGTATTTGCTGTTCCACTTCTATGGTTAAGTGGTCTAAACACACCCCTTATATAGTTCCTCCCTTAGATTCATAGAAGATTAGGGTTGGAAGAGACCTCAGGAGGTATCTAGTCCAACCCCCTGCTCAAAGCAGGACCAACGCCAACTAAATCATCCCAGCCAGGGCTTTGTCAAGCCAGGCCTTAAAAACCTCCAAGGATGGAGATTCCACCATCTCCCTAGGTAACCCATTCCAGTGCTTCACCACCCTCGTAGTGAAATAGTTTTTCCCAATATCCAGCCTAGACCCCCCACCCCTTGCAACTTGAGACCATTGCTCCTTGTTCTGTCATCTGCCACCACTTTGAACAGCCTAGCTCCATCCTCTTTGGAACCCCCCTTCAGGTAATTGAAGGCGGATATCAAATCCTCCCTCACTCTTCTCTTCTGCAGACTAAACAAGCCCAGTTCCCTCAGCCTCTCCTCATAAGTCATGTACCCCAGCACCCTAATCATTTCCATTGCCCTCCACTGGACTCTCTCCAATTTGTTCACATCCTTTCTGTAGTGGGAGGCCCAAAACTGGACACAATACTCCACATGTGGCCTCACCAGTGCCGAATAGAGGGGAATAATCACGTCCCTCGATCTGCTGGCAATGCTCCTACTAATGCAGCCCAATATGCTGTTAGCCTTCTTGGCAACAAGGGCACACTGCTGACTCCTATCCAGCTTCTCATCCACTGTAATCCCCAAGTCCTTTTCTGCAGAACTGCTGCTTAGCCAGTCGGTCCCCAGCCTGTAGCAGTGCATGGGATTCTTCCATCCTAAGTGCAGGACTCCGCACTTGTCCTTGTTGAACCTCATCAGATTTCTTTTGGCCCAATCCTCCAATTTGTCTAGGTCACTCTGGACCCTATCCCTACCCTCCAGCGTATCTACCTCTCCCTCCAGCTTAGTGTCATCCACAAACTTGCTGAGGGTGCAATCCATCCCATCATCCAAATCATTAATGAAGATGTTGAACAAAACCAGCCCTAGGACCAACCCCTGGGGCACCCCACTTGATACCAGCTGCCAACTAGACATCGAGCCATTGATCACTACCCGTTGAGCCCGACGATCTAGCCAGCTTTCTATCTACCTTATAGTCCACTCATACAATCCATGCTTTTTTAACTTGCTGGCAAGAATACTGTGGGAAATCCATATCAAAAGCTTTGCTAAAGTCAAGGTATATCATATCTTCTGCTTTCCCCGTATCCACAGAGCCAGTTATCTCATTATAGAAGGCAATCAGGTTGGTCAGTCGTGACTTGTCTTTGGTGAATCATGTTGACTGTTCCTGATCACCTTCCTCTCCTCCAAGTGGTTCAAAATGGATTCCTTGAGGACCTAATGCATGACTTTTCCAGGGACTGAGGTAAGGCTGACTGGCCTGTAGTTCCCCGGATTCTCCTTCTTCCCTTTTTTCAAGATGGGCACTATATTTGCCTTTTTCCAATCGTCCGGGACCTCCCCCAATCACCACGAGTTTTCAAAGATAATGGCCAATGGCTCTGCAATCACACCAGCCAACTCCCTCAGCACCCTCTGAGGCATTCAATCCGGCCCCGTGGACTTGTGCACGTCCAGCTTTTCTAAATAGTCCTTGACCTGTTCTTTCACCACTGAGGGCTGCTCACCTCCTCCCCATACTGTGCTGCCCAATGCAGCACTCTAGGAGCTGACCTTGTCTGTGAAGACCAAGGCAAAAAAAGCATTGAGTACTTCAGCTTTTTCCAAATCATCTGTCACTAGATTGCCTCCCCCCATTCAGTAAGGGTCCCACACTTTCCCTGACTTTCTTCTTGTAGAAACCCTTCTTGTTACCCTTCACAGCCCTTGCTAGCTGCAACTCCAATTGTGCTTTGGCACTAGGGAGTGGGAGGGTGCTGGGCAGTTGTGGTGAGGCTGTGGGCAGGGGGGCACTGGGCAGGGGTGGTGTTGTGCCAGGAAGTTGTCCCCAACACTCTCCTTACTTCAATCCATGAATGTTGACTACTTCTGTTTCAACATAATTTGGCAATTTGATATACATCTCCTTTCACCCACCACGCTCATATTGTGGCATGCTAATCATGTCTAATCACAGTGTCTCTAATGCCAACTATCAGTGGTATTTGTGTATCAGGACTTCACCTATCTCCCATGTTTGCTGCTGGTGCTGAACAAGAGTATACTGACGTTTTCTTTGACGTGCCAGCATTCTCAGACATAGTATGTGAAGTCATACTGCACGTTTTGTTTTGTTACATACCTGGGATATGATGCAATTGTCAAGGAATTAAATGAACATATACCAATTTCAGCATTTATTTATTATTCACTTCATGATAGCACCCAAGAAGGATCACAGTACAAACACATTGGAAGATATACTCTCTGCCCCCACCTTATCTTTTACATACAAGAGCAGTTCCACAAAAACTAGAAGTTTTGTTTATAAGTACTGGGACCCTCCAATAAGTGTTAGTGAATGCCAGTATAAAGGAAATCCCTTATCTGCAACAGTTCTTGAAGCTTTCACCTTATCAGATCCCCAGTTTTGGATCTGTCATTCCAGTACAACATAGGCAGAGAGCTCTCTGATATTTTACCCTGTGAGGTACTATAGCAGAGTGCAAACCCCTGTCTGCAATTTCCATTTGCCAGTACCTCAGCTCCTTCTAGAAACTTTTCCTTTAAAGGGATAGAGGGAAAGTAACACCTCTAACACCACCAAATCAAGAAGGCTTTCATTTTTCTCCTGGGAGTGTGCAGGAAGAGGAGGCAATGAATGAACATATCAAGCTACACAGTGATAAGAACAGCATTCCTGAACTTTGAAGTAAAGTTACTAGGAACCCACCAAGGTCAGAGCTTCCACTAATATCTCTTCATCTACTTGGCAAATAGGAAGTTTTCCCTGGTGGCTGTTGAGGCCAATACAATCAATAGCTATTGAATGTAAGCTTTACTTTCCAAAGTAAATTAACTTTCTAACCTCTATGGTTGTGAAGATTAACCTGAATGCCAAGTGAATGTATCTGATGTAGAAGTATCCTCACAAGTCTGCAGAGATCAACTGTGAGGATCTCATTCTTGAAGCTCAAAGGATGTCTGTAGAAATGCAGGCCCACATTACAGTTAAGTGAACTATGGTTTCAAATTGAGTTGGGATATCTGCATGAGCAATAGGCCCAAGCCATGTGACCAAAAAAAGTGAGATCAAAACAAAACAAAAAAGAGTTGTTTTAAACTTCTAGTGATGCTTCAAAATATCAGTGTCCTCTTATTTACGGTTGGGGCTGAAGTAATAGAAATAAAACATGGTTACCACATGCAGTAAATTGGCTACATAAGAAACTGCTTCATTTGGCCTTAGCTGTGGTCTGATAATTGGCAATGATATCACTTGTTTGTTAAAGGGTATAAAAAAGTAAACTTTTAAAGGGTACATTGGTATTAACAGCCTGACCACACTGGAACTGACCAATAGGGATCTAGCCTGTTTGTAAGTATCTTGATCAAATCCTTATAAATGTTTTGTTACTATTTGGATGTAGTAATTTGCTTATTATTTAGGCTTTTTAGGCATGTTTAGCAATTATATAAATACCATCTAGCCTTTGGATTTAAAAGGAATTTATGGTTAAATTGGTAATATCATCCTGGATAAATAATAATTCCAATATCATCCCAATGGGCAGTAGTATAAGGCCAATACCAACAATGAGAAGAGGAAGGGATGTATCATATAGAAATATAATATAATATATGGAGATATACCTATCTCGTAGAACTGGAAGGGACCTTGAAAGGTCATCGAGTCCAGTCCCCTGCAATCACTAGCAGGACCAAGTACTGTCCCTGTTTTGAAGAGCACCCCACCCCACTACTACCAGCCTGACCTCGCACGCACGGTGTGTGCAAGGTCAGGACGGGGGCAGAGCGGCACACTCTTCATTACAATACTTCTCATCCAAGATCATAAAAAATCACGACCAGTTTTGTCTCGGTGCCAGATAGGGACAGACAGGCCACCCAAAAAGAGGACTGTTCCATTTATAACCAGACAAATGGCTTCCCTAACAGGAATCCAGGGTAGCGGGAGGGACTGTGTTCCCCTACAGCCTCACCAGGAAGACCCCAAACACAAGGGGCCAGGAGAACTATTAGCCCTCATCCAGGCCCGTAGACCTAGTCTGAGGTCCTGCATCTACTGGATTACCCAAAAGGGGTTGTGCCCAAAGGTGACCCAACCAGAGGGCTGAGTCACAAAGCAAAAGGGGACCACCAGCAGACCTGATCAGCAGTACTACAGAGAAAAAAAAACCCACAACGCTGCTGGTGAGTCACTTTGCCATACCATGTTGCAGCTGTACCTGGATACAATGGAGTCATCCAAGACAGGCAGAGGTGGCAGCCTTGGCTCGGACCAAATGAGCCTTGACACAGCCTTCTAGTTTCCAGCCAAACAGGCCATAACAATGTAAACGACAACCAGACATCCATTTAGACGTGGTCCTTTTGTTAATAGCATTGCTTAGCAAACTGGAGCCATGGGACAAAAAGTTGGATAGGCCAACCCAGGCTTCCGCTTCAAGGGCTTATCTTTTGATGTTCCCCAGAGCCAGCTTTGCAGGTTCTTTCTTGATGTGCCTCAGGAAGGGCTCCTAGGTGCACCCTATGACTGTAGTACCTGAGGTGACATAGGCAAACGTTTCACACCCTGGCACATCATGGTTGAATTCTAGGTAAGCACCACAAAAGTGACCATTATAGACTTAGTTCTCTTTAGAAGACTTTCCTGCAAAAGAAACCTGAACAAGTTATGCATCAGAGGATCACCACCAATGTGGTGCTTCAAAACACTAACAAAGCTATATTCCAGAGCATGACACCAAGGGCCTCACAATTTAAATGGGCTTCAAAAACGGGATAGAATGGACACACAGAAAGGATATCATCCAACGAACAGTTGGAGTGATAGGAGCACAGCGTAGTGGGAGCTCCTTTGCCAACTATGACGACGGAATTAGCTAGAATTTTTGGATACCAATATTTATAACCTGCAAGGGATGGCCTGCAATGTACAGCAGGCAGCCTGGCTCACATACTGCCTACTATCACTGCCCACCATTCAAAATGCTAAGAGCTGTGACAGTTCCACCAACCTTTTGCTAGGAAGGCAAGACCCAAGAGTGGAAATCCTGGTAGATGGTATCACTAGGGAATTTTTTGTCCCAACAGAAGAAGAAATTAAAAGCCGGACCTGAAAATCTGATAAACTGTGTAATCCACCCTCAGAGTGAAAAATTACAATTTAATATGAGACAACAGCTATGATGTAACATGGTGATGACTAATGGGTGATCTTAGGACCCCATTAATGTGCGAGGTGCTGTACAAAAACAGAACAAAAAGACAGTTGCTGCCATGAAGAGACAACAGATGGAGACAGGCAGACGGGGGAGCACACAGAAACACTGAGACAATACTGGTTATAGGTAGTAGTCACAGCATGCTAGCAGCCTAACAGTTGTCAATTTTTTAATAGGCAATTCGGAAAAAAAAATACTACTCATTCATTACAGCGAACTATGTATGCTGTATTACAGCAGCAGAATTGAAGTTAATGACAGCAACGAGTCCTCAGAATTAATCCTGTTTTTCAATGGTTAATATTAATACTGTTTTAATGTGCACCGAGCTGAAATATAAAAAGCAACTAAAATATTTTTTTCTGCTTCAAGGGTTTGCTCCAATATAGTGAGGGCCGCCCTCTCCCACTCCCATTTCCTATGGCGCATCTCTAATATTTTCATATCCTCAAAGCTTCCATTATCTTTAAATGATCTGGGGTCATGATGGCCTTTGTATTTAGACAGTTTAAGACCTTCACCCTTCAAACATTTAGTTAAGCATGTCCATAAATGTATGGAGGACTGGGGCTTTACTTTCCATGCCACCTCCACCCTTCCTTAAATTACTGGAAAAAGAACAGGAGTACTTGTGGCACCTTAGAGACTAACAAATTTATTAGAGCATAAGGGAACCCTTCAGTTTTAAATACTGCATTAACATTCAGAAAGATTTAAAAAAAAAAAAAAACTGGTTCAGAGATCAAATTTAGAGGTTTGTGTTTTCTGAATATTTTCGTGAGAGACATGTGAAGCCAAATTTAACACCTAATTTTCATATCTAATATTGCCACAATGAAAGATCATAGGAGAGCTATCATGCTCTATTTACATAAGGATCAAACACCCCGTCAATAGTGTCTTGCACAGCATATGAATCAAAGGGTCTGATAAGATTGCACAAAATTGCCACATACAAAATATGAATATTTTGGCACCTCTCTGGGACTCCTTCAGCAAAAAGGTAGTTGATTACATGCATACAGAGTGCTTCTTTCACAAGGCATGAGAACACCACCTTATACTGCTACCAGCTAAGGAAGCAAGCAAGTTATTGAGCTCAGAAACCCAAATTCAGATGAATTTTACATTTAGAATGAATTGTGAGGCCAACCAAGGTTTGTCTTCCTTTAAGCAGAAGTAACAGGGTGCATGGAGATAGGTGTGTCCGAGTTCATTATTGCTGAGCTATTATCACAATGATTATTGCTACTCATATAGATTTTTGTTGTTTATTTTAGTTTTTATTACTCCAATTACTGCCACAAGGAAATTAAATGAAAAAGCTATTTAATAAAATGATGTCAGATGTTGACACAAAGGAACAGCAACAAGGAAATCCAGAGTTAAGAGTGACAATCATCTTTCCCTTATTTCAAGGTTGGTATATTTCCTATCAATTTAGCAGAACTGAGCCATCTGTGCTTCGTTACCTAGGCACAATAAGGTGATTTGTGAGAGCTATTTTCCAATACTTTAAACTAATGACTGGGAATCACGAAGTCCTAAACTCTAATCCCAACATACAGGGGCTCTCTTTGAAGTCTTGACAAGAGAATTTCACCCCTCTGCCTCTGTTTTTCCTTCTATAACATAGGGGGAAATTGTTTGTTTTCTACCTCTTTAACCAATTAATCTTCACAGTAGCTCAATGTTTGTGACATGCTTTGAACTGTGCTTAGATATGACACTGATGTGGCCCTAGAAATACTAAAGATTTCAGGGCAGTGTCAGCATTCACTCTAAATTTCCTTGTTTTAACCAGAGTATATTCAATCCTGTAACATTTTATAGTTTCATCTTATGTTTATTTTAAACACTGTGGAAGTAACATGCTCCTCTCCTGACCAGATGTACCTTCAATCAAAAGTAACACACTGGTGAGCCAAACACTTTTCTGCATTTCTGTTCTGTCCTACGTGGACAGAGTTCGGTACAAGTAGCCAGTGTTTAGAAAGTAATTCAAAAGAGAGGGAGGCATACTGCAAAGTACAACCACAACTAAAAAACAATGGCTCATTATTACCAAGATAGAAAACTGTTCCTATGCAAATAAGAATCACCAAGCACACCATCCCCAAGACTAAGCAGCACCAGCAGAGCAAACTTCACTGTATAAAAACATCACACACCACTCAGTGAAAGAATAGCTACAAAAAAGAATCAATGTGTTACATAATCACTGGAAGTGCCAGTTCAGAGACTGGTTTTAAACTGGAACATTCAGCATATAGATAGAGACCCCTTTGAAACCAGCTGCCAAGGAGAGCTCGCTAATTAATGACTGATTATCTCAATCTGTTATTCATAATAGCTTCCACTACTGTCCAGAACAGTGCTGAGGTGCTGTACAGACAAAAGGAGGCACGATCCCTACACCACAGGCTTGACACACGAGTTTTGTGGTTGTTTTAAGCGTTGGGTATAGTTTGCCCTGGCCGGGTTCAAATGCTTAGTTTTAGTTACACGCACAGCGCCGTGCACGTTAGGGAACCCGTTGAAGTCAGAGGCCCCCCATGAACGTGGGCTCCTAGGACAGCTCTGGGAGCGGAACTGTGCAATGAGAACTTCACCCCCGCACCCCGCGAACTACTCCCCGCTCCGAGGGACGTTCCTGGGCCGCCTGGAGCTGCTCCGAGCAGATCGGAACCCGAGCTCCCCTCCCCGGGCTGCCGGGGCAGGTCGCTGGGGCCGCTCCCGCCGGGCCCAGCCTGGAGCGTGTCCCACCGGCGGAGCGCGCAGGTGAGGCAGCGCCCCGGCCGGAACAGCCCCCCGGAGCGACACGGGACCGGGGGGCTGAGGTGCGCGGGGCGGGGGCTGAGCACTGAGGGGCCCCGAGCGGGGCAGCTCCGCGAGCCGGGACAGAGCGCGGCGGGGGCAGGGGGCGGCGGGGCCGGACTCACCTCGCACGCAGAGCAGGGACATGGCGCGGGCCCCGCGCGGCTCCCCTCAGCCGTGCCCGCCTCAGCTCACCCCCGCGAGGCCGCCCGCTGCCGCCGCTCCCCGCGCTCTCCTCATGCCCCTGCCCGGGCACGGCGGCACCGGACCGTCCGCAGCGCCGCCTCCCCTCCGGCCCGGGCGCGGCGCGGCGAGTCAAGGCGCGGAGCGGGGCCGGGCGGACGGCGGCGCCATGACCCGGGGGAGGGGCCGCCCGGGGCCGCGGGGACAATCGCCGGCTCCACAGGGCAGCGCCGCGGCCAATCCCGGCCCGAGGGGGCGGGGCTGGGACAGGTGAGTCGCCCCCTCCCACCTGGGGCTCGCCCCGCCCCCCGGGCAACGGCCGTATCCCAGCCCCGCCCTGACACCGCCCCAGCCCCGCCCCCCCGAGAACACCCCTAACCCAGCCCCGCCCCCCGGGCAACGGCCGTATCCCTGCCACCCCCCCGAGAACACCCCTAACCCAGCCCCGCCCTCAGC
>NW_020665349.1:742883-772613 GCF_002925995.2 Terrapene triunguis
CGGACCGCACGGGGCCAAGAGTGGGCACGATCTGTGAGTCCGTGACAACGTGGTGTCAGAAGTGGGATGTGTCGCGGATGCACCCTGTAGACGTTGGCTGCGGGCGCAGGCGCTTTGCAGTGAGTGGCTGCCAGCGATAGAACGAGGGTATTGAACGGAACCAGCCTGGAAATGGCCTATACCCAGCTCCGTAAGAGCGACCTGGCCCGTCTCTGCAGGGAGAGGGGGCTGAGCGTCGGGAGGCTCACTAAGGAGCGGCTGATTGCTCAGCTTGTAGAGAATGACCCATCTGAGGCGCAGGCTCCAGACCCCAGGGGGGCTCCCGGGGTGCCCGGAGAGCCGGGGAGTAGCTGTGGGGGCAGTCTGTGTAGTGACCGGGAGTGGGTCAGACCTGACTCCCCAGTCAGCACCGGGAGACCCCAGTCGGGCTCCTCCCTAGAGGAGCTGCGGAGACTGGAGCTGCAGCTGAAAGCAAAGGAACTGGAGCTAGAGGATCGGAGGCTGGTGGACAGAGAGAGAGAACGAGCGGACCGTGTAGAACAGCGGAAGTACGAGTTGGAGATGGACGAGAGGCGGGCCAAGAGGGCCTGCCGCGGGGTAAGTGGGGAAGGGCCCCGAGACACCAGTGGTGTGGGGAATCTAGACACCAAACTGCTGCCCCAGTTCAAGGAGGGGGGGGATATTGACGCCTACCTCACAGCCTTTGAGAAGGCTTGTGAACTGAACCAGATTGACCCTGCAGACAGGCTTCGCTGTCTGACCCCCCTGCTGGGTCCCAAAGCCATACAGGCGTTCAGCCAAATGGATGGTGTTGAGACCGGGGACTACGACCTATTCAAACAGGCTTTGCTGCTGAAGTTTGAACTGACCCCCGAGGCATACAGGAAACGGTTCCGGGGTGTGCGCAAGGCCTCAGGTGTCTCTTACAAGGAGGTCACCAACTTGCTGGGGGAATATCTCCGCAAGTGGGGGAAGGGCGCAGGGGCCTCTACCGCAGAGGATGTGTATAACCTGGTGGGGTTGGAGCAGCTGTATGACATCTGCCCTCCGGACCTTAAGATGTGGCTAGTGGACCGGAAGCCCAAAGATCTGCGCCATGCAGGAGCGCTGGCAGATGAGTTCGTGGACAGTAGATCGGGGGTAGGGGGGAGACCCACATCAGGAACTCATAAGGGGAGTCACCCTGAGCCCTCTCAACGGTGGGACTCCAGGAAGCCCAACTCGGGGGTGCCCGGGACTGCCGGGGCGGGGCGACCCCCCTCGTGGGACTTGAGAGACGTGAGGTGTAATTACTGTGGCCAAAAGGGGCACAAGGTGGCACAATGCCTGAAGATGAAGGAAATGGCAGCCAAGCAGAACCCGCGGGGTGTTAACTGGGTGGAAGCCCACCGAGAGGGGGCACCGCCGGGCCCAGGGGCTGCAGTCGAGAGGGCCGTGCCAGAGGGAGGGGACCGCCAGGCCAGGCCGGCAGGGGAAGGTGGGGCCCCAGGTCCAGAGCACCCGTACCCAATCCGCCGGGTGAGCGTGGGACAGGCCCCGGGGAACAATCGCCACATCATCCCCATTGAGGTGGGGGGAAGACGTGTCCAGGGGTTCTGGGACACGGGTGCAGAGGTGACGCTGGCGCGGTCCGAGGTGGTGGACCCCGACCAGCTAGTGCCCGATGCCTACCTGACCCTGAGGGGAGTGTTTGGGCCCCCCGTCAAGGTGCCTGTAGCGAGGATACACCTGAAATGGGGGGCTAAGGAGGGACCCAAAGAAGTTGGGGTGCACGACCACCTGCCTACCGAGGTGCTAATGGGTAATGACTTGGAGAGTTGGCCGGATGACACTCAGAGCGCCCTGGTCCTTACCCGGAGCCAGAGTCAGCGAGGGGCGCGGGACCTCCCGAGGGGGGGGGCTGAAGCGCCAAGGGTAGGACTCGACAGGGCTGGGCCGGAGCCTCCGTCCCAGGGTGGGGAACCTGAGGCACCACCAGCCAGGGCTGTAGCCTCAGACCCAGCAGCTGAATTCCAAACGGAGCTGCAGGTGGATCCCTCCCTGGAGAAACTGAGGGCCCTGGCTAGCCACGACAGTGCAGGGTCCCAGGGGGAGGACTGCCGGGAGCGATTCCTGTGGGAGAGGGGATTCCTGTACCGGGAATGGACTGGTTCAGGGCGAACTGAAGCTTGGAAAGTCGGGAGGCAGCTGGTGGTTCCCCAGAGGTACCGCCGCAAACTGTTGTTCTTGGCCCACGATATCCCCCTTTCGGGGCATCAGGGCATCCGGCACACCAGGCAGAGGCTGCTGCAGAACTTTTACTGGCCCGGGGTCTTCGACGCTATCCGACAGTATTGCAGGACCTGTGACTCCTGCCAGAGGGTGGGAAAGGCCCAGGATAAGTGTAAAGCCCCGCTGAGACCCTTGCCTATCATAGAGGAGCCTTTCCGGAAGGTGGCCGTGGACATAGTGGGGCCCCTCAGCAGGGTGACCCGGTCAGGGAAGAAATACATCCTGGTGGTGGTAGATTTTGCTACGCGCTACCCCAAGGCGGTGGCCTTGTCCTCTATCGAGGCAGACACCGTGGCAGACGCGCTGCTGACCATCTTCAGCAGAGTGGGGTTCCCCAAGGAGGTCCTTACAGATCAGGGGTCTAACTTCATGTCGACCCTGCTCCAGTGCTTGTGGGAGAAGTGTGGGGTCCGACACACCTGGGCCTCGGCCTACCACCCTCAGTCCAACGGGCTAGTGGAGAGGTTCAATGGGACCCTAAAGAGGATGCTGAAAACCTTTATGGACCAGCACCCGCAGGACTGGGACAAGTATTTACCCCACCTGCTGTTCGCATATAGGGAAGTGCCCCAGGAATCCACAGGGTTCTCCCCGTTCGAGTTGCTGTACGGAAGGAGGGTGAGGGGGCCCCTGGACTTGGTGAGAGCCGAGTGGGAGGGAAAGGCCTCTCCCGATGGGGAATCAGTGGTAGAGTATGTACTGACTTTCCGGGAAAAGCTCGTGGAGCTCATGGGCTTGGCTAGGGGGAACCTAGCAAGGGCCCAGAGGAAGCAGAAGGTCTGGTACGACCGCTCAGCCCGTGCCCGCTCATATGCTACCGGGGATCAGGTGATGCTCCTCATCCCCGTGAGGAAGAACAAGCTGCAAGCGGCCTGGGACGGCCCCTTCACGGTCATCAGACAGGTAAACGAGGTGAACTATGTGGTGGAACTGTCCAACCGGGCTCACAGCCACCGGGTGTATCACGTCAGCATGATGAAGCCGTATTGGGACAGGGAGAAGCTGGTGCTGGCTGTGTGTGGGCAGTGGGAGGAGAAAGGAGAGGACCCCCTGGTGGGACTCCTCCCTGAGGCTGGGGCTAACCCCTCACTAGAATCAATTCCCCTCTCAGACCAGCTAACCCCTGCCCAGCAGGCAGAGATCAGAGCCGTGCTGCATTCATACCGGCAGCTGTTCTCCAGCCGGCCTGGGCTCACTAACCTGGCTGTCCACCGGGTGGAGACAGGAACCAACCCTCCCTTCAGGTGCTCCCCGTTCAGGGTCACTGGGAAAACAGCCCAGGACCTGGAGAGAGAGGTCGGGGACATGCTGGCTTTAGGGGTGATCCAGCCGTCCGCCAGTCCCTGGGCCTCACCCGTGGTGCTGGTCCCCAAGAAGGACGGGTCGATCCGGTTCTGTGTGGACTATCGGAAGCTCAATGCCATTACCGTGTCCGATGCCTACCCCATGCCCAGGACTGATGAAATCTTAGACAAGTTGGGGGGTGCCCGGTACCTCACTACCATGGATCTTACCAAAGGCTACTGGCAGGTGCCTTTGGACCCGGAGGCCAGGGCGAAGTCCGCCTTCACCACACCAATAGGGCTCTTCGAGTTCCTGGTCCTGCCTTTCGGCCTCAAGGGGGCACCTGCCACCTTCCAGCGCCTGGTGGATCAGTTACTAAGGGGGATGGAGGGCTTTGCACTAGCGTATATTGACGATATCTGTGTCTTTAGCCAGACCTGGGAGGAACATGTGTCCCAGGTGAAGAGAGTGCTGGGTCGCCTCCAGGATGCAGGACTGACCATAAAAGCGGAAAAGTGCAAGGTGGGGATGGCAGAGGTTTTATACCTGGGCCACAAGGTTGGAAGTGGCCACCTGAAGCCGGAGCCGGCCAAAGTGGAGGCAATCAAGGCCTGGCCCGCTCCCCAGACTAAGAAGCAGGTCCAGGCTTTCATTGGGATGGCGGGGTACTACCGGAGGTTTGTGCCCCACTTTAGCTCCCTGGCAGCACCCCTCACGGAGCTGTGTCGAAAGGGAAAGCCGGACAAGGTGGTCTGGACCGAGCAGTGCCAGAGGGCTCTCTGTGCGCTGAAGGGGGCACTTATCCAGGGCCCGGTGCTGGTAAACCCGGATTTTAACAAACCCTTCCTGGTGTTCACCGACGCCTCGGACACAGGGCTGGGGGCGGTACTGATGCAAACTGATACTAAGGGGGAGAGACACCCCATTGTGTACCTGAGCAAGAAGCTGCTGCCCCGGGAGCAGCACTAGGCGGCCATAGAGAAGGAATGCCTGGCCATGGTGTGGGCCCTTCACAAACTGCAGCCATATCTATTTGGGCGGCGCTTCACCGTGTACACCGACCATTCGCCCCTGACGTGGCTGCACCAAATGAAAGGGGCTAATGCCAAGCTGCTGAGGTGGGCCCTGCTCCTCCAGGGGTATGACATGGAGGTGGTCCATGTGAGGGGGAGCGCCAATATTATAGCGGATGCTTTATCGCGGGGCGGGGACCCTGAACTTCCCCAGGTCACTGGCTAAGTGACCCCGCTCCGTTCAGCCTCGAAGGGGGGAGAGATGTGACGAAGTGGGGGGTTTCTTGTTTTCTGTGGGGTTTCAATGGTTTGCATGCAGAGGGGGTGGGACTCAGTTTCCCTGGGTGTTACTGGTTTAACGAGGTGAGGGGAGAGGGAGTGTGTTTTGCAGAGGACCGGAGAGAGGACGCGGGGACCCAGCCGGTGGCCGGGAGGATGGATACCCCAGCGACCGGTGACCTGGCGACCTGGTGACCCAGAGGCCCAGCTGAGGAGACGCAGCCGGTTCTGGCCAGTGGGAGGACAATGGGCTGCAGAGTGAGGACCCAGTGACCTAACCAGCCGGTTCCAGCCAGAGGGAGAGGCCCCGGTTTACGACCCTGTTTACCTGGAGAGCAGTGATCGGAGATGCCCAGCTGGGAGCAGGCAGAGCCCACCGGGAGGCAGAGAGACTGGGATGGGCTGGGCTGAGGGAGGCCAGGCCTGAGGGTCAGAGAGGTTCCTGTGCTGTGTTCAACTCTCAATAAACCCTTCTGTTTCATGCTGGCTGAGAGTCACTCCGGTCTAGAGAACAGGGTGGCATCAACCCCTTCGGGGGTGGAGGCCCCGGGGGTCCAGAGTGAGTGAACTCCCTGAGGGGGCCCACGGCAGAGACAGACGTGCTAAGGCTCAGGGAGGTGCGGATCCAGGAGGTGGAGGGGCCGGACCCCGAGAGAGAGTGGACTCCCGAGAAGGGCTGTCTCACTAAAAGGGGCACCCCCCACGGACCGCACGGGGCCAAGAGTGGGCACGATCTGTGAGTCCGTGACAGGGGGTGCAGGGCAGGCAGAGGCATAGAGGCTGCAGGGGCGGGGGGGGTGCACGGGCTGCAGGGCGAGTGGGGAGCAGGGAAGCACTTAGCAACCCCCAACCAAGATCAGAGCGGGAGGGAGGAGGGGGAATGCGGAGTGCTCAGAGGAGCGGGCCAGAGTTGGGGCAGGGACTTTGGGAAAGGGGTTGGAATGGGGGCAGGGAAGGGGCAGGGTTGGGACGGGGAAGGGGTGGGGGCAGGGTTGGGGCGGGGACGGGGCCCCGTGGAGTGTCCTCTTTTTTAAATGTTTGAATATGGTAACCCTATGTAAGACAGAATGGTGACGTTTTACACCCACTTGGCACAGGGAACACAGCAGTGAAGAATCACATTCTGTAGCTATGGCTGGTCCACCCTGATCTCCTGCTGGGAGCACAGACCAAGTGATGTGGAACTCTTAGTTTCTGCCTTCAGACATTTAACAGTTACATGTGATTGGTTCTCAACGCTCCCACCACCGGGGTGTCACCATGTGTGCTCTGGCAACCAAAACATTTCAGATAAGAGGTAACATCCTCCATGGACCACAAGCTGGGAGCAGGGGCAGAAGACACACCAGACAATGCCCAATTTTGTATTGTTACTGTAATGATAGTAGTTTGCTATGTTAGTCCATACAGGCGAGGAGTTCCCAAATATGTGCGTGCGCACACCTGCTAATTAAGATTATTTGTTGTTGTTGTTTTTTAAACTAGCAGTGGCAGAAAATAAAGGGTGCAAATACTAGAGCTGCCTACTCCGTTACAGAAGACTAGACAGAGTAGTTCCTAAATACATGCAGTGAAGTGAGTTGGGTTCTGGCGAGCGGTTACAGGTTGAACAGCTAGTCCGCATCCTCGCACTTTACAGAGAGAAAACTGTCATAAAGGAAATGAAAATAGCAAAGGCAATGGGCTTTGGGATCCTTCCAGGTGTTAGATGAATGTAAGATTATTTAAGCAGCTTACAGCTACTCATAATATGCATAATAAGCGTGTCTCTAATCTAATTTTGACGATCTCTCCCAATGGGGCCTCTAATGCATGGAGGATAATTTCATTTTATTATAATGCTATTATGTGAGGGTTCTTTGTATATTCCAGTCCTTTGAGAGAAGATTGTGTTTAAAATATGCACTGAGCTAATGGGCTCCCCAGCTGTAAGAGTACATACAGAGTGAGCTTGATCCTGCTCCCAATTAAATCAGGAGCAAAACTCCTATTGGCTTCCTTAGGAGCAGGATGGAACTCTATTTTGCTATCTCTTCCTATTTGCTTTTCACTGCAGTTCCTCTTGGTGGCAAAGCAAATAAAAAAAAAAAGTTAAGCAAAACATTCAAAACATATGACTCAAACCCCAGTTGATTTATATAAGCTTCACGTATGGGCCAAACATGACTTGCTCATGGCTGCAAAAGTGAGCAGGCACCAGGCCACTCCTGCCTCTGCTAAGGGAATCCAGTTTTGTTGTGGAAATTGCCACGTCTCTCACAAGTCTGGGATTTGGTTTGTGTTCCAGGCAGTCCTTCAAGACAGTTCTGGTAATTACCCACAATGGAATTTGGACTGGATAGCCTAATTACACCCTGCTCTTATGAATGATCCTTTGGCACTTTGCACCGCCACAACTGGCCAGGACCTCAGTTTTGTATCTCATGTGGAGATGCCCCCCTCGCCCCTGCACAATACCATCTAGCACCCTGCTGAGGGCGTGTCAGAGGAAGGAGCATGTCCACCCCTTACTGCCGCATTCTAGGGTTGTCTTGGAGATCTCCTCTTATATATGTGTACTAACCAGGCCAATGCCACTTCGTTCCCGAGTGATGACCCACCTTAGCCCAGTGGTCTGGCTGCAGGTTATTGCCAGACTGAAACATCAAAAAAGGACAAAACGCAGGATATTTAAGTTCCGGAGACAAGATAACATTACCTAAGCGACTTACCGAAGTACACTTACCAGAGTGCACAGGTCCTTTTGGGGAGTTCCTACTGGGTGCTTTGTAAATTAATCTGTTTTAAATTTGCTTTTACTTCTGTAATGAACTTGAGTAGTGGGCAAAGCACAGCAGGCACTCCTTTTGCTGAAGTGGTGCCAGTCAATTATGCTAATATGGATAGGCAAGACCCCTGGCTCTGATACTGCCCAAAATGAAAGTGGGCGAGAGACAGTCTGATGTGGTTGTGCTGTTCCCATGGCTTTTTGCCCCTGTAAGAAGGGTGCAGCAGAACCTGTTGAAAGGGTCACATATGACATCCTGCCTATATTTCTGTATCTGTCATAGGGCATTCCTGCCCTGTGGCACCTCCTGCTGAATTATTGTGGCACTGCAGGTACTTCCTGCCTCAGTTTCCCTTCTCAGGAAGCGAGTAACTTCAGGCACTGTTGATACTTGACTCAATAATACCCTTCTTAGGGCTTGTTTATTACAAAATCTCATGCAAAAGGAGCAATGACAAAGTGTCCCAAATAAACCAAAAGTGCTTCTGGCTTTCAGCATTCCTCTGACGCCTGCCCTCCTAGCTCCATTCCCAGTCCCCTCCGGGTTCTCTGTGTCTTCTCTTTATGGCAGGAATCCCCGGCTCTCCTCCTGGAGCTGGGCCGCAATTTTGTTTCCCTCAGCTGGCCCGTACTGAGTCCTCAGGCTCAGAGGGTTTAGCAGGCTTCTAGTAGTGTCTGATCCCTGCTAAATCAGGGCCTGGTAGGAGCCTTCTTACTCTCTTCTCTGTCTGCAGGCATCTACCCTGCTATGAGGGAGGACTTGTTGGAGACCAGGATTTATCCTGGTCCTGTTCTCCCATCTCATCCCCAATGGGTTGGGGGAGAGGGGACTCTTGATCCGCCCTTTCTGCAAGGTTTCTGGCTCTGGGCCTGTAAAGAAACAGTCCCAAGGTTTCCACCCCAACCCTAGCTACTCTTGGGACAGCTTTTTTTCCTACCAATATCTCCCAGGTCTTTGTGTCTATAATCTTACCTCTCAACAAAAGAGCCTTGCCAAGTGGCAGGGTGGACTGACCTGTAGACAGGACTCCCACCTGTTCATGCTCTCTGTATGTGTGTATATATATCTCCTCGATATGTTTCACTCAATATGCATCCGAAGAAGTGGGTTGTAGCCCACGAAAGCTTATGCTCTAATAAATTTGTTAGTCTCTAAGGTGCCACAAGTACTCCTGTTCTTTTTGCGGATACAGACTAACACGGCTGCTACTCTGAAACCGGTGTTTAATTTGTAATGAAAGAAGTGCCAGGGCTCTAGAAATTAGGTGCTGGGGCTGAAGCAATTTTTATACATCCATAACTGATGCAGCAAGACCAGAGGTGCTGGGGCTATGAACTGCCGAGCCTAGAGGTGCTGCGGCTCAGCCCTGGCACAAATTAAGCACGGAGTACTTACCTAAAGGGGCAGGCTACCCCTCACTCTGTCATTCTAGGCATTTATACTGTGGTGTCAAAGCACTGGTTTATCATCTCAAGATATCAATAACCACAACTTGGCAGAATACGTTTCAGGTTTGGAATAGAGCATTTGAGGAGGAACAAAGGGTTTCGCATATAAAAACTGAGTCATAAACTATTAAATTGGAGCATAAGTTTTCTGTGATGATTAAACATGAAACATATTGGGCTGTATGTATAGAGAATGGGCCGTATAACTAGATAATCCTCCTTTCTGCCCTCCCCACAAAAACCCTCTTGTGAAGTGCAGGACGTGTAAAGGAAGAGTTAATTTCTGTCCCATATTCTACAGTATCCTCCACTCTGTGTTTGCTTCACAGAAATTTGTCTGTCATGAATACGTGTCAATAATGACTAAACTTCTCTCAGAGATGCTGAGGGAAGAATTGAAATGTTCCAGTAAACAAGGTGGGAGATGAGCTAATGATATCTGGTGCATCTAAAGGGATAGGGTACTTAGGCTGCCCTCTGTGTGCATTGGGAGTGTGTCGTACAGGAGGCTTTGTGCCAGTGGCAAGGTAGCTGGGCACTGGAGCACCTCTCTGCCCCCACACGACAGTCACTGCATACATCACTTTCACAACGCACATGACAGGTCTTGTGCTGATTTGTTCCATTATCAAGTGTAGTAGTAGGTGGTAGTGAAGGGTGTACCTTTGTGAAGGTTGGGTTCCAACCCCTCCTTTTCAGATGCCCGTAATCGGCGCATGTTTGTGCACCATACACTACACCACACTTCCAGTCCGTTTCCAAGTGAAGTTCAAGGTATTGTTCTAAAAAGCCTTTTATGATCTGGCTCTTGTGTATCCTAGAGACGGGGGCCAGATCCACAGCCCTGTACAAATCAGTCTAGCTGCTTTGAAGTCAATGAAGCTACGGTGATTTATACCAACCGAGGGTCTGCTCCTGGAGGTCCAGTGCAGCTGCAGAGAAGAACTGTAAGGGCTTGTCTACACGTACATGGTGCTGTAGCCCTCAGTGAAGGCTCTACCTATGCCAACGGGATTGCTTCTCCCATGGGCGTAGGTACAGCAACTCCCCCAGAGGGGGTAGCTTAGTCGACAGGAGAAGCCCTCCTGTTCCCATGGTGCTGTCAACATCAGGGATTAGGTTGCTAGTACTACATTTCTCGGGTGTGGATTTTCCATATCGCTGAGAGACCTAGTTAGACCGCCATAAGTTTGTACTGTAGACCAAGCCTTAGCCACTTTTCCATTCTTCCTCTCCTGGTTTATTAGAAAGGAAAACCCTGCAAATTGTGCAGCTAATCTGCTATCATCTCACCCTCTTCCCTCTGCTTGTGTGTAAAAACCAACTTGTGTCTTGGGCCATGTCTACACTGCCACTTATGTCAGTAAAACGTTTGTCTCTCGGGGTGTGAAAAAACAACTCCCAAGCAACATACATTTCATTGGCATAAAGGGTAGTATGGGCAGTGCTATGTTGGCGGGAGAGTTTCTCACGCTGACAACGCTACCGCCGCTTGTTGAGCTGGTCTTACAGTGTTGACGGGAGCACTCTCTCCTGTCCGCATAGAGCGGCTATACGAGCGATCTTACAGCAGCGCAACCGCATCAGCACCGCGACACCTGGGAGGGGCAAGAAGGGTCACATGCCCCTCCCCAGACACCTGGGGGGGCACATTCAGTAGGGAACCACAGGGGCGAAAGGAACAGAATGTGGGGCCTCCAGGCAGCCCCACGCTGGCAGTTCCTCTGATGTAGCTGTACTGCCCCCCTCCCTTCCATGCAGCTGCATCTCCTGGGGTCTGTACAGTCCTGCTGGAGGACAGGGCTGGGGGCAGTACCGGTACAACCATGCCGGAGGAGCTGCCGGCATGGGTCCACCCGGTGGCCCCTTGTTCTGCTCCTTTCGCCGCTGCAGTTCCTGGGAGAGCCCTGAGGCAGCTCCTCCGGTGCGGTGGTACCGGTACCGCCCCCAGCCCTGTCCTCCAGCGAGGCTGTACAGACCCCAGGAGACACAACTGTGACAAAGTGGGAATGTTCATAATGTTTTCACAGAATACCGTGTGTGTGTGCCTCAGTTTCCCCAATGCATTTCTTAAGTATCTAGGTGGTGGGATAAGGGTGTGTGATTGTTGCAGAGCCCGAGAGGGCCAGTGTGATGGTGTCTGCACAGAGAATGGTTGACACCCTGTCTCCTGGCAGCTGATGGCCTGGATCCCGCCCCTGTAAAGGTGCCAACTGAAGGTGTTGGAGAACAAAGAGATCAGGTGACCTCCTGGCCCGGGAAAGAGACAAATGCCAGAGGAGGGGCTGGTGAGTTTCAGTTTGGAGCTGGCTGGGGAAATAGAGGGAGCCCACGGCTGGGGTCTAAGCCCCCTGTCCCCAAGATGGACCTGACTGAGGTGGGGGCCTGTTTCCTGTACCTACAAGCTCTTGTTTGGACTGTGTTCCTGTCATCTAATAAACCTTCTGTTCTACTGCCTGGCTGAGAGTCACGGTGAATCGCAGGAGGTGGGGGGTGCAGGGCCCTGACTCCCCCACACTCCGTGACAGAAACTGCGTGGAACGGCTGGGGGCAGGACAGCCGCACTGGAGGAGCTCCTGGCGTGGGGCCGCCCTCCTTTCGCCTGAAATCCATATCCAGCGCAACGGCAGGACAGAGCCCCTCCCCCACTCCCCGCCCAGTAATGTGTGATGGGGAGAGCACGGGGGCCAGGCTGGGGGCGAGACAGGGAGGAGTCACGTGGGGGGGTGTCACATGGGAAGGTCATGTGCCTCCTTTTAGCTGGTGCCCCCCCTTTGGGTCCCTCCCATGAGTCGCCCAATCCCAGCATTTACTCTCACACAAGGTGGTATTATTTAGCAACACAAACTCAGCAATACAAAAAAATGCTTCCCCTAACTGGGAAATACTTTTTAAACACTGAAGACCTTTCCCATCCTGGCTCCATAAAATCCACAGAAAGATAAACCTCAGTCCATAAACTCTTAGACTCATAGTCACATAGGGCTGGAGGGAACCTCAAGACCTCGTCTAGTCCATCCCGCTGCGCGGAGGCAGGATTAAGTATACCTAGAGCAGGGGTTCTCAACTTCATTGCATCGCGACCCCCTTCTGACAACAAAAATTACTACATGACCCCAGGAGCGGGGACTGAAGCCTGAGCCCTCCTGAGCCTGCTGGCCCGGGCGGAGAGGCCAAAGCCTGGCCCGACTACCCTAAGCAGGGGGGCCAAAGCCCGAGGGCTGCAGTCCCAGGCAGGGACCCTGTAACCCGAGCCCTGCTGCCCAGGGCTGAACCTCTGGGGCTTCGGCCCCAGGCGATGGGGCTCAGGCTTCAACCCTGGACCCCAACAAGTCTAAGCCAGCCCTGGTGACCCCATTAAAATAGGGTCGTGACCCACTTTGGGATCCGGACCCACAGTTTGAGAACTGCTGACCTAGACCATCCCTAGCTACAAGCAAGGCCATGTGTACTCTACTGCAGCAAATGAGACTAAACTCTCTAGCTGGCCCCCCTGGTTACTCTTGTGCTTTGGTGCAGCAGCCTGGAAATTCTGTGGCAGCTTCATATAAACTAAAAAATGGAGGATTTTACTGTATTAATTATGAAAATCAATAATACAATCAACCCAGCGTCCCCTATGTATATTGACTTTGTATGCAATTTGTTTTATGTTGCCCTCTCCAGTCTCAGTCATCAGTGTACCACAGATCTTTATTCTGATTGTGTTTAACTGCATGTGGGAGTTGTCGCAGGGAAGTTGGAAGTGTTGGCAGCTGAGTAGGGGGCCATTGTGGCTTTTGGCAAATGTGGTAGAACGAAAGGCAGCTTGGGATTGCTGAAGAAGCACATTAGCTGGATGTTTCTGCCAAAGTGACCAGCAGTGAAATATTAACAATGGTGACATTTAAATTGTCATCTTCAGATTTCAGAGTTAACATCCCATTGAGATGAACTGGGCAGCTCACACTTCTCTGAGCTACTGTTTCAGGCACTCTGCTGACTCAGGAAAGCAACTATGTATGACTTATAAGTTTGGTTCATTTTTAAGGCTTTCTTTGTAACCATAAGGGCTAGAATATGACTTCTTTTAAGTGAAAACTCAGATTATGGGGCAAAGTCCTGCAGCAAGGGATGGCTTGTGCAGCAAACTCCATGACTGCCAACACACACAGCTCTGGCTATAAGGGGCCAAATTCAGATGTGCAGTGAGAATGGCAAAGTTACTCTTGTTTACACCAGGTCTACATTTAGCCCAAGATGTCTAAGTAGATACATAGGTACATGCTGCAGAGCAGATAGTTTAGGGGGGGGGAAACCCTACGTTTCTGGCCTTCATCATGTAGCTCTTCATCACTGGCAATCCTAGAACAATATCCCACGTCACCTTCTCTAGGCAGCAATAATGAATCATTTGGGACCAACCAGACCCCAATCAACTGCTGCTGAACAGTCATCCTCATTCCAAAAAGGTGGCACCCACCCACTCTGCTTTGCCAGCTCTTTTACAGCTGCATGTTTACTAAGGGTATGTCTACACATAAACCACTATCGTGGCAAAATTGCATCACAATAGTGCTTCAGTGAAGACACTACCTATGCCAGTTACACTGATCTAATTTCCTAGTGTAGACCAGACGGAAGTTTCTCTACTAAAGGAGTTGTAGTGCAGCTATCTTTAGGTTTGAGGTAAACTGTCCTTTCCTTTTTTTCCTCCTGCTACCCCCTATTTTATTGATCTAGTAGCTCTGTCATTATAAAAATGGATCAAGCTGAAACCTGGCATGTAACATATCCCAGAGGAGGCTTTATTTTTAAGTCAAAAAGCGTTTACATCTGTTAAACCCTTTTCCTGTTATGCAACTGCCCAAAAAGTCATTTCAGACCTGTTTTTTGTGCTAAGCTCTAAAGATGAAAAACCTTTTAGTTCACCCAATGACATTTGGCAGGAATTCAGTGCTGAATGTCAGCTAAACTTTTTATTAACACTAGTAGCATTGTGTGAAGAGAAATCTTGTGAAACAGCCCTCGTTTAACTTCACAGGTTGGGAGGGAATGATGAGCATGCTTAGCTGGTATTTTTACCCCATACAACCTTATATTTCTAGCACAGCCAGAGGACCTCAAAGGCCTCTCCACGTGGATATGCACTATCTCTGCTATACACATGAATTATTCCACCAACCACCGAAACGCTGAACCCTCCTCCAGAGTAAATCACCGCCAATACAGAATAGCACGCCCGCAACAGCTAAGCCCAGGGAGTGAAAAACAACATACACAAATGGAAGTGCTGGGAGGCAGAATGTATGTAGTTCTCTGTTGCAGTTTGACCGAAACACTGGGCTTAACATTCCAGCTCTTCAGAAAAGTGCATTGAGGGGCCCTTAAAGACCATAAGCGGTCAGGATCTCAGACCTTATGTCTTATCTTAAAGACAACACCTCCAGCAACAGCAGCCTGGGCCATTAGTTCAGTGCTAAATCAGAGGGAAGGACAGCCTCTACTGAAGCTGCAGCCATAGCTAGATTCCCAGGCAAGAAGGGATCTGTACCAGGGTGGCTTGCCAGTGGGCGAGAGAGCCTGGGGCTACGCCAGCCCTGATTATACAGGACAAGCCACATCTGGGTTGAACCAGGTGGTCCCAGGGGAAAAGGCAGCAGGACGCTCCTGCAGTGAGGGAGGTGCAGCGGGTCGCGGGAGCCAGGGAAAGAGTGAATGGACAGTTTTGTGTTTGTTTGAGAACGTTGTTCATTTAATAAATACCCAGACCCTACGCAGGGCTGTGACGGAAAGAGACCATGGATTCTGGGGAAGGGGAAAACAGGGGCAGGGCACAGCAGAGGCACTCCTGGCCACGACGGTGTGCTCAAGTGGACACTGATTCCAGCCAGGGTCACCCCAGTGCCAAATGCAGAGATTACAGTAACCTCTCTGCTCCTGCTTGAGATTCCCCTCTTCATGCTTCCAAGGATCACATGAGCTCCGAGCACGGCTGCTGTGGCCAAAAGAGCTAATGTTCAGCTGACTATCCACCAGGAGCGCCAGTTCTTTGGAGTCCCTGCCTCCCAGGATCCAGTCCCCCGTGGCCTGGGTTCTTTGTTTCTAGGTGTATGCATTTCTGTTTAGCTACATTACAATGCATGTTTGCTTGCACTCGGTTTATCAAATGATCCAGATGGCTCTGTGACCTGTAGCAGCTGGCTTTTGCCTTCTAGTTCTCCCATCTGGATATTTCCCAGACCAAACACTGCTCCGTTTGTGACATGGGGAGGAAGGATGGTGCTCAGGCTGCTGACCTGAGACTCCAGAGACCCAGGTTCAATTCCCAACTCCACCATACACTCCCTGTGTCATTTACTCTCTGTGCTTCAGTTCCCCATCTGTACAATGGAGACAACAGCACTTCCCTGCCTCCCTGGGGTGCTGCGGGTAAATCCGGGAGACATAGTGAGGCGCTCAGATACAATGGATATATAAGATAGATGCACAAGGCGGTCTGCCTGCCTTTGGATTACAAAGCTCTCCTCCAAAAGGCTGGGCAAGAGCAGCTCCTTTCGTCTGGGAGAAAAACTTTGCATAACAGAGTGGCTTGCATAGGAGCTGACCTTTGCATGACAACTGCTTGGTAGCAAAAGACGACTCTTAGCCATTCAGGTTTGAGTCAACAGAATTTTACTCTTTCCCAGTGCAATGATCCTCAACTCCACAAACACAGGGCTTACCTGCACTAGGGCAAATAAATCTGTTAGTCTTTAAGGTGCTACCGGACTCCTTGTTGTTTTTGTGGATACAGACTAACACAGCTACCACCTGATACCTGCACTAGGGCAGGAACCTTCACTTCCTGGCGCCGCTGTTGATCTCCTAGTGGGAGTCTTTCAGGTAACACAATATAACGCAAACATCCAGCAGCTAACCGAGAGCAGTTTATGAGCCGTGTCTGACCTATGAACTCCACAGTATGGCCTATAGTTTGTGTGAACTATAGATCCAAGCATGTGATCCTCCATCGTGGTCTGGCCAGCCTGGCCCTCGCTCATACTTCCCACAGGCTGCACCTCTGTTACATATGTGCACAGCTGTACGATCCTGTTGTTACACATCACGCGTAGCCAATGTGGCCCTCAGTCTGGTGATGTTGGGATGCTCCTTTAATAGCAGTTGTATGTCTGTGGTGCTACAAAACATGTGCATTACTGTATCTTGGACCGCTCTCGCTGTACAAACAGCACTAGAAGCAATGGGCCAAGTAATTCTATTTTACCAGAGCTTTAATTCCTATCTTCCCATTGCTGTGGACGGGCCATCCAACGCTCAGTGGCCAAGGCCAGCGTTTGCTAATGTGGGTGCTGACTGTCAGGCATCCAAATCCATGTTCAGGCACCAAAATCAGTGTCCCGATTGGCAGAGGTTCAGAGCACTGGAAGACCCGCCTGGCCGTCACTGGGAGCTGGAGGTGCTCAACACCTCTGAATGTCAATGGGGGTTCTGGGGGCTCCGCACCTCTGGGTGTTTGGTCTCTTAGGTGCCAAAACGCTGACTGGGATGCCTGACTCTAAGCGCCCCTCTCTAGATCGTCGGGCTCAGCAGGTAGCGATCAACGGCTTGATGTCTAGTTGGCAGCCGGTATCAAGCGGAGTGCCCCAGGGGCCAGTTTTGTTCAACATCTTTATCAATGATCTGGATGATGGGATGGATTGTACCCTCAGCAAGTTTGCAGATGACACTAAACTGGGAGGAGTGGTAGATACGCTGGAAGGCAGGGATAGGATATAGAGGGACCTAGACAAATTGGAGGATTGGGCCAAAAGAAATCTGATGAGGTAGGACAAGTGCAGAGTCCTGCATTTAGGACGGAAGAATCCCATGCACCGCTACAGGTTGGGGACTGACTGGCTAAGCAGCAGTTCTGAAGAAAAGGACCTGGGGATTATAGTGAACGAGAAGCTGGATATGAGTCAGCAGTGTGCCCTTCTTGCCAAGAAGGCCAACGGCATATTGGGCTGTATTACTAGGAGCATTACCAGCAGATCGAGGGATGTGATTGTTCCCCTCTATCTGTCTAAGTCTGAGATCCAGCCAAAGCAAGTTCTATTGGAAAATGTGATCTGTTTGAAATCTTCAGCAGGATATTTCCAAGTATGATCTTGTTTGTACAGCACCCGGCACAATGGGGTCCTGACCCATGATGAGGGCTCTTAGGCATTACTGCAATTCAATAATAAGTGTCCTTAAAGGTGACTGTACAACAGTGGTTCTCAAACTTTTGTACCAGTGACCCCTTTCACATAGCAAGTCTCTGAGTGTGACCCCCCTTATAAATTAAAAACACTTTTTTATATATTTAACACCATTATAAATGCTGGAGGCAAAGCAAGGTTTGGGGTGGAGCTTGACAGCTCACGACCCCCCATGTAATAACCTTGCAACCCCCTGAGGGGTCCTGACCCCCAGTTTGAGAACCCCTGCTGTACAGGGTGAATTTGGGACCTGGTCTTCGAACTGTTTGCTGGACCTTGAGTGGAACATGTGTTAGCAAAAACAAATACAAAAAGCAGTGTTTTAAATGAGCAACCTCTCTTCCCTCCTCCGATTCTCCGGCTTCGCTGCCACGGAACCCCTGCTGCCATACTAGACTTGGTTCAGTCGTCTGGGCAGTCCCCCAGGAAAAGGAGGGGCGGGCAAGGCCAGGGTGTCTAATGTATGAAATAAGGAGGAGAAAACCTTGACCTTTCAGGCCTTCTTTATTCATCATAAAGCAGCAAGAATAGGGCACGCGATGTTTTTCCTCCTGTTGTGCAGAGCTCTGTACTCTGCACTGGCCACGGTAACAGACGTCCAACTAGCCTGTTACTGTTTACAAAAGTCAGCAAAAGTGGGAGACAGACAGACAGACTGGTCCAAAGTGGATTGTTTAACTTGAGGAAGTGTGACAAGGGGACTGCAAGGCTCCTGCAGAGACAGGGGTTGCCATGCCAATGAGCTGAAAGAGTCTAGAAATGGGAGGGGATGTTTGCAGATGAAATCACCCACATGTGTTTTGATTGGTTACTTTTAAGGGGATGAGGCTGCCACCTGTTCTAGGACACTGGTCATGTGGCAGCAGTGGGATGCATGGACTGGAGGGCGCATGCTTTACCATCATGGGACCCTGGGATTTCCCAGGAGACTCCCAGACCTTCATTGTCCTGCCCCTGAAAGGGACCCTGACCCAGGGCCGGCTCCAGGGTTTTTGCCGCCCCAAGCAACAAAAAGAAAAAGGACAAAAAAAAAAAAAAGCCGCGATCGCAGACCCGGACCTGCCGCCCGCTCGGTTGGCCGCCCCAAGCACCTGCTTGCTGGGCTGGTGCCTGGAGCCGGCCCTGCCCTGACCACACTGGGCCAGACAGAGGGAACTGATGACATGGCCACGTTCATCAGCTTCAGCTAAATCCTGAACAGCACCTAGGACATGAGCCTTAGCCCCCTGCTGGCAGTGTTCCCTCTAATTTTTTACATCCATGTGTGGAATGAATTTTATGTGCACCAATATGGAGGTCATGTTGGTGGACGTGGGGCTGAGGGGTTTGGGGTGCAGCAGGAGGCTCAGGGCTGGGGCAGAGGGTTGGAGTGCAGGGAGGGTGAGGGTTCTTGCTGAGGGTGCGGGTTGTGGGGTGGGGATGGGGATGAGGGGTTCGGCATGTGGGAGGGGGTTCAGGGCTGGAGCAGAGGGTTGGAGTGCGGGGGGAGGTGAGGGCTCTTGCTGGGGGTGCAGGCTCTGGGGTGGGGATGAGGGGTTTGGGGTGTAGGCTGCCCTGGGGCTACGGCAGGGAGAGAGGCGGCACCCCAGCCCTCTCTCGCCGCAGTAGCCTGGGGTGAGGCACCTCTCCCCGGCCATGATGGCTCTGGGGTTGGGGGAGAGCACATCTCCCCGCCTCCATGGCCCATGATAGCCTGCTGCACGCAGGGCCGGCTCCAGGCACCAGCTGAGCAAGCTATCCCTTACACAGCCCACTGCTGGGCCAAGTTTGCCAGATCTCAGACCGTGTGCTTGGCCTGTGTCTCTCCAGTGGTGAGGCTGCATTTTCTGTCTTTTCTCTCCACTCTTGTGTGTGTTGGTCTTGTTGTATTTTGAAGGAAAAAGCATTGGACTTCAGCTACAGCTCAACTAACCTTTTCTACCCCCTCCAACAGAGGACAGTTAAAATTCGATGTAATATCATCTGAAAGGCTGGTCAGGCAGAGGGTTTCCCCTACATGAGTTCTCTGCAGCTAAAAGCAATAGAGATTGTGACAGACCCAGACCAGTAAATAATAATATATGGAGTGTCGGAGAAAAACTGAGTTCTGACAGTTCTTTTTCTGCTTCCACAGGAGATATACCTATCTCCTAGAACTGGAAGGGACCTTGAAAGGTCATCAAGTCTAGCCCCCTGCCTTCACTAGCAGGACCAAGTACTGATTTTTTTGCCCCAAATCTCTAAGTGGTCCCCTTAAGGATTGAACTTACAACCTTGGGTTTAGGTAGGCTAATGCGCAAACCACTGAGCTATCCCTCCACCCCAAAACTTTAACACAAAGGAAGTGCAGGAGTCTGGTAGAAGGCAAATATACTGGCCACTGGATGAATAGTTTTCTGTTCCCTGAATGACCAGAGCAGGGGCTGCCCTAGAGCAATCAGGAACCTGCTAGAACCAATTAAGACAGGCAAGCTACTTAAGACACCTGGAGCCAATTAAGAACTTACTAGAATCAATTATGGCAGGCAGGCTAATCAGGACACCTGGTTTAAAAAGGACCTCCCATCAGTTAGTGGGGGACATGCAAGGAACAGGGAGCCGGAAGCTGCTGGAGGACTGAAGAGTACAAGTGTGATCAGGCTTCAGGAGGAAGATCCTGCGGTGAGGATAAGGAAGGTGCTGGGGGGAGGCCAGGGGGAAGTAGCCCAGGGAGTTGTAGCTGTCGTGCAGCTGATACAGGAGACGCAGACAGCTGCTATCCACAGGGCCCTGGGCTGGAACCCGGTGTAGAGCGCGGACCCAGGTTCCCCCTATTGTGGCAGTATTTTGTTACCAATTTGCCTGAGGCATCAGGCGATTAGGCTGAGGCCACAGGATTGTTTGGGGAGAAGATGATGAAACACATTAAGGGTTTAAATTTTAAAGCTTTATTAATAAAATAACAGTGGAGACTGATGGGTGCTCCCCATCTTATTTAGAGGAAGGAAGGAAGCGTTAGTGCCCCAAGCCCTAACCCACTTTTATATTTACATATGCTTTATTTAGGGCTGGCCACGCCTGGGTGTAATGTAAGAAGAAGAGGGGGAAGAGTGGATGGGAGTTTTGTTTTGGGCCCAGGTTGTTTGGAGTCCGCTGTAATTTTTGAATTGCTTTAGCTTTTAGGAGGGTTTTTAAGTTTAGGGTTTTTTGGGGGGTGTTTTGTTTTGTGATTTTTGTTTTCGGTGTTTTTTGTGTAAGCAGAGTCAGGATGAGCTCTACCCTGACATCTGGTGGTGAATTATGGCGAGTGTGGAAAAGAACTCCAGGGGCTGATCTTGTTTGCATAGGCACACCCACTCGCCTGGCAGGAAACACAGCAACTGAAAGTGGTTACTTTGGCTGGTGTGGGATCCCCAGTTTCTCTATTATTGGGGCAGGAAGAATAAAGTTTTGTTACCCTGATTCTGTGAATCAAGGCCAGTGGAACTGTTGTATGACAGAAGGACTGAGTGAGTCCTTCACCATTACCTAAGTAGCACTTGCTTGACAAGGGGTCTGGGTTACAAAATCCAGTGAATGGAGAGAGGATGGGGACAGGTATTTGTACCTGATGGTATGGGCCCCCTCTGAGGGTCCGAAACACCAATTGCACCATCTCCTCTCTCCACTGTTGAATGTCAGAGCTAACTTTGGTTCCATTAGGAGTTTAGTTACAGGCTGCTGAGCTGAATTCACTTTGGGCCAATGGTGCACCAGCACTGGGGCTCCCCTACTATGAGCTGAAATCGCTAAGAGCTGAAATCACAAAAGAGCTGATGTTATTAAGAGCTGAGATCACTGAGTGCTGTGTTAACTAGTGGGGGAGCCTGAAGCTATATTGCTCAGCAGCTGGCGGAGCAATTTGTGGGGACGACTGGAGGAGCAGTGAGCGGCGTGGAGCCTTGCGGGGCCGGTTGGAGTGGCCCAAGGAACGGCGAGCGGAGCTGTTTGCGGGGACGGCTGGAACGGCTCACAGGTCGGTGAGCGGAGCGGAGCAGAGCGGAGCAGTTCGTGGGGTGGCAGGAAAGTGGACTGGCTTGTGGTGAAGGCTGCGGCGGAACCCCCACGGAGAAACAGACGGCTGGCCAGCCTCGGATCACGTAAGGTGCCCCTTAACACCCTGCGTGCCCCCCCTTTTACTCTGGGGCTGCACTGACCAGGGACAGAGACTTTGGGGGTTGTTGGACTTTTGGGACTTTGGGTGGTTGCTGGACCCAAGAGACTTTGGGGGTGTTGGACTTTGGGGACTCTGGGTGATTTTTGGGTTGCTGGATTCAAAAAACCAAAGGGAAAGGACACAGCCCAATTTGCTGGGGTGGGTTTTGCTCATGGTTTGTGTTATGAATCGTGTTTGTGGTGTCTTTCCAATTTTATGCTGATGTTGTTTACCTCATGTTATTAAACATTTTCTGCTACACTCAGACTCCGTGCTTGCGAGAGGGGAAGTATTGCCTCTTAGAGGTACCCAGGTGGGGTGGTATGTAATTGTCCCAGGTCACTGGGTGGGGGCTCGAGCCGGTTTTGCATTGTGTTATTGAAACGGAACCCTTAGATACAGAACCCAGCCCTTGTTGCTGCCAACTTAGATGGGCAGAAGGGTTACATTTGTATTCGTTAAAACCGGCTTTTTGTGGGTTTTTAATTTTTTTTTAATATATTGGCTAGTTTTTTGTTGATTTGGGTTTTTTTTATTTTTTTGTGCTGGTTTTTATTTGTTTTGTTTGTTATGGGCTGTTTTTTGCAGGTTTGTTTAGCTGCATTTTTTTTTTTATAGCTGGTTGGTGAATTTTGCCCCCGCCCCCCTTTCTTGGCAGGCGGCCAAGAGTCATGTGTGTTTTTGAGCGGGCTGGAGTCAGCATTTTATTTTTGGGCTTAGCAGGAGTGTGGCATTAACCCATTTTTTGCTCTTTCCTCCTTCCCCCCCGGCCTTTCACAACCTGCAAAGGAATTTTCCATTCCACACTTACTTCCACCTTTGACCCTTCCCCAAAATGCTCTACGATGCTTGCAACAGCGTTAGCAATATACAATTCTGATTTACCTTCTCCAGGGGATTCCTTGAAGGAGGGGGGCCGCTGGGGTGTGACACTATCCCCCAACTCTTGATCGGACCCAGGAGGAGTTGACCTGGTCTGTGAGCAACACCAGAAGGGAAGGTCTAATTTGGAAAGGGATCTGGCCTGTCCCTGACCCACTAGGTGGGACACAGACTGTGGGGATTGTTCTCCATTTCCCCCACGCTGGCCAGTGATGAGGTGAGCTGAGTGAGCGGCGGGTTTGAGCCTCTAGCAGAAGTGGCCAAACGGAGTGTTGACGTCACCAGGCATCACCATCACCCCAGGTGACTCAGGAGGGTGGAAAATCACAAGTGTCAATGAAGCCTTCCTGCACTAGGCCTGAACCAAACTCCTTCCATGTTTAAACTCTAATCGACCTCAAAAGCCAGGTGCAAGTGAAATGTGTAAGCAGCTTGATATCAGTGGTAAACCCCCCTTTGCAGTATAATGAGGCCTGCATACCTCTGGCCGAAGGAAAGATAATAAATCAAAGGAACGGGACAAGATAGTAGTTCAAGAAGTTACTAACGAGCTGAACTTATAGCTGCCAACATAAACTAACTGCTTAAATGTAATTGCTATTTGCTTAGTAATTGTTACCAGGGATGGGAGGGGTAGAGAAAGAGAGGAATGGGGGGAGGAAAGGGAGGGGTAGCGGGGGAAGGGGGGGGTAAGGCTTGACTGTAAAGGTATAAAGGGAAAAAAAACTGTTTCTGTTAGTGTGCTCGATTTGAGACGTGCCTGTCTCCTAGCACCGCTTTGAGATCTCAAATAAACTTTGTTTGCTTCTCCACCCCGGTGTGTTTATTGGCGCGAAGCACGCCGGGCAACGAACCCCTGTTGCTTTGCCTCGGGCACCTCTGTGCCAGCAACAGGAGGGCTGCCGTGAACCTCTGAGGCGAGCAAATCTGCCAGCAAGCGCAGGACCCACCAAGGCAGAGGAGGAACTTTGTCACAAGATATTTTTAAAATAAAAGCCTTACTGAACAAGTTACATTTCAAAGGCTTTGTCTTTTCTCCTTTTCCTGTCTCTAATAAAAGAAAGCGCAGGTGCGGGGGCCGGAGCCCGAGCCCTGCTGCCCTGGCCTGAAGCCCTCGGGCTTTGGCTTCAACCCCGGGCCCCAGCGAGTCTAATGCTGGCCCTGGCAACCCCATTAAAATGGGGTCCCAACCCACAGTTTGAGAACCGCTGATCTACAGCGAAGTAACCAATCCTAGTCTGCTGAGAGATCATCACTCCCTGTATTGGTGAGCTGTGCCGGCCCCCATCCCTGGGTGCGCACACACACACGCGCACACACACGCGCACACACACACGCACACGCACACACGCGCACACACACACACTGAAGTAATTCACCTTGAATGGTCCCTTGAAATAATATTAAGTGGCCCGTTAACACCTCGAGCTTGGGGGGGGGGGTGTGCTGGTAGTTATAGATTATTGTAATAAAGCATAAATCTAGTGCCTGTTTGGTCTGACTTTTAGTGTCTAGCAGAGTGATGAATTTAATCTCCCAGGCTCATCTTTTGAAGGTGTTGTGCAGGTTTCTTTTAAGGATGAGGACTGAGAGGTCAGATATGGAGTGATGGCTGTGTGAGAAGTGTCCACCCACAGGTGACAGGGTGGTTTTGTCTTTTGTCATGTTCATGTGTGAGTTCCATTGCGAGCACAGTGATTGGTTTCACCCACAGAGGAGTTATTAGGGCAATTAATGCACTGGATGAGGTACACCACATGTTGTGATAGGCATGTGTAGGACACATGGATCTTGAAAGGTGTGTTGCAGGGTGGGGGGGGGGGAGTGTTTGTCTGCAGCTTTTGCATCTGTTCTGTCAGGGTCTGGGGCTGCTTTTGAGTTGGTGCATCCTGGTCTGGTGTTTGAGGGCCAGAAGAGGGGCTTTAGGTAAGATTTCTTTAGGGATGTGGTCCCCATCGAGGATGGGTTGTAATTGCTTCATGATACCCGATATGGGTTCCAGCCTGGGGTGGTAGGTGACAGCTAGGGGTGTATGGTCAGAGGGGGGTTATTTCTGCATTGAAGCAGGTTCTCTCAGGGTATTTAGGTGGCCCGTTCCATGATGTGATTAACTTCTCTGGTGGAGTGTCCTTGTTTGGTGAAGGCAGTTGTAAGTGTTACAGTGCTGAAGCCCATCTGGGCAGGCATAGGCAGTGCTTGTGTCAAGTCAGGAAGAGATGGCGGTGGTGTGGAGGACTGCAGTTGCTCTCTGGACCTAGTGAGGAGAGAAGGAGGAAACCCTGGAGTGGAGCAGAAGCCCTGGGACCCTGACTCTGAGGGCAGGGGTTTGCCTAGAGGGGTGGTGGAGAAGAAAGCCAGCAGAAGGTGGAGTCAGAAGAAGCCCAGGGAAACGGCAGTGAAGACTGAGACGGTGCAGACCTAGACTGCTGGTTGTAGGGGCTGGCATCTGGAGCAGTGGGTGGGTCTGGGTTCCCATACTAGCCCCTGGGAAAGGGGCAGTATTGATTTGGAAGACAGCCTGGAATGGCACCCGGACAGTGTGCCGGTGAGACCTTGTTACCCCCAGAAGAGGAAAACCGGAGGGCCAAGCCATGAAGAGTAAGCACTGTGACTCCTAGAGAACGGGGGGGGGGGTGATGCAAGCGACCAAAGGAAGAGGGCGTCAGACCAGGCAGAGCTAATCCTCAGATGCAGCCACCCAGGGCACCCAGCAGCGAGTAAACCCCCGATATACCCCATGACAAATTATTCAGTGCAGCTACACAGGGAATGTAGGGCTGGTTCCGGGAACTTCAGGGTAACAGAGTGAGGATCTGTGCGGCAGTCCCAGAGACATCTGGGTAACAGATCACATGGTGCTGGGTCTGTGCCGTAGGCTGGGGTGTGGGGATAGTTAATATTCTCTACCTTGTGCCTATTCCTAGAGTCTGCGTGTGTTTCTCTACGCTCTGGTCTTTATCTCAGTCGTGCTGTCTGAGCTTTGGCAGAGATAAAGGTCCCATTTGTTGTGCTTTGCCAGTGCCGTGAAAGCCACTGATCTAATTTCCTCTTGCTGAGTGAAAGCGGAAGTTGTCCTCCTGGCAGCAACACCTGCAGGAAACCTGAACCGGACTGGAGGGGCCAGAGCGAACCCCTTTGCTAATCCCATTGTCCCCAAGAGCTCTGCCAAATCAGAAAGAGGGGGAGGCACATGCAGCCAAAAAGAGGGAAAGTCCAGAACACTGGAACTCCAAAAGGACTAGCAACCTCCCATCGCTCCCTGACCACAGGAAGCTCTCTGAGCATTCGCAGCTCTCACAGGGGCCACAAAGGTGAAACGCAAAGATTAAACTTCTCTAGAAAACAAAGGCGTGATGGGGAGAGAGGTAATGCTTTGTCCCGTGGAGCACTCCTGCCGTCCCGTGACTGGCCCAGCATGGCCAGTCAAACAGGTGGCTGAATTTTAACCTATTTGTAGTGGTACCAGAGCCCCAGGCCAGGTTTTAGGCTTTTGCTCTTTTTTCTGACCTCCTGAGGGTCTCTTCTCTCCGCACACTTTTGCTGCCACGTCGGGGCTGGCGGGAAAGCTGGCTAGCGATTTTAGCTCTCGATGGAGTTCCCTATGAGAGGAGGACAAGCTCATTGTCGTGAGCCCTGGGTAAGAACTGGGGTTTTCACGCCAGCTGCACCTGACTTAACTAAAATGGAAGCGGTCACCGCTGCAGCCCTCTCTGTGGGCAGCCACTTGAACCCGGGGCCGGTGCTCGGGTGCTCCCCCTTCATCCAAGCCTGGCCGGGATGCACTGCAAGCCAAGGCCCACCGCTCCCTGGGGCTGCCACTGTGTATTAAAAAGGAGGGCAGCTGTGATCTGTTCCCTTGTACACGCCTCAGGCACGGCCCTGGGCTCATGGGAGCCGCAGCCTGCGCTGGGCCGAGTCTGCGTGTGCCTGCCTCAGCCTGTCCGTCTGCACGGCAGCCCGAAGGGTGACTGCCGCCAGGGTGGGACACCTATGCCTGCTGTCCCCGCCCTAGCACAGCTTAAAATACCAGCAAAGATGCAGTGGCGCCGGCTTCCGGGCAGGCTGTCCGAGCTCGTTGGGGACCCTGGTAGGGCTGGCCTTACCATGAGGCGAACTGAGGTGCCCGCCTCAGGTGCCAGACTGTGGGGGAGCACCACTAGGACCCAGAGTGTAGAAAATTGTGTCTGCTGCTGGTGCAGATGTATTCTCTCTGCTCTAGATGCACAGAGATGGTGGAGTGCTGTGCTGGAGGAAGGAGGGCACAAGAGACATAACAGACAAGCAGGAGAAAAGGTGAGAGGGAATAACAGAAAGCAGCAGGAGCTGCAGGGAGAGAGAGGAGGAGGAGCCTCTTTTGTACCTCTCCAGCACCCCCAGGAGCCTGGACTGATTCACACCAGCGTCTCAGGGAGCTTCCTGGTTCCTGCTGCTTCCCTGAACCCCCTTGAGGAGAACAGGCAGTCAACTGAAGTAGTAGGAGCCAGTTAGGCCCTTAAGACGCTGATATCTTCCCTCACTCAGGCCCTGCTACCAGCCTGCTTATTTGTCCCCTTCAACTGACTGAGAGCCACTCTAGCTGGCACAGAAGAGCAGTCCTAGTGAAAGAAGAAAAGGCCCCTCTGGGGCAGCATTCAGAAAAAGAAAGAAAGCAAAGGAAGCTTTTCTATCTAAGCAGGAAGGAGCTCTCCTGAGATACATAGACACAAATGTTCACGGTGAGCCTTCCGGCCCCAGTGAGGATGTGAGTGGTGAGGAGATGCCTCATCTTCCAGTTAGTCAGAGTGCAGGTGACCTGGCAGCTACTGCAGCATCCATATCTCCATCTCAAATGGATGTAACCAGGCACATCCCTGAAGAAAGGTGTAGATCAGAGAAGAGTGTGGTGGAGGCGCAAGAAACAGCTGTTGCTGAGTTTAGTTCCTTAAGTCTAGATGATCCAGGACTGTGGACCCACTTGAGCAGTAGCCTGAGGGACTTCCTTGTACTGCATGGGCCACAGCAAGTGAAAAACTTCATGTTCCCCAAAGACAATGAAAATAGAAGTTTCCATCCAACACATTACTGGCGTGAAATCACCAATGGTGACAAAGTGGAGTGGCTTATGTACATGGCTTATGTACTCAAAAACCCAGAATGCTGCATACCATTTATGTTCCAGCCACATTGGGTTCTACAGGAACAAAGGACTGGAAAAATCTGGCTAGAAATCTGGCATGCCATGAGAAGGCAGCAAATCACCAGAGAGCATTCCATAGATGGAAAGAGCTTGAGATGAGACTAAGGTTAAAGGCCACCATAGATGATCAGCATCAAGAGAAGATTGCATCAGAGTCTCTTTACTGGCAAAATGTTCTGAAAAGGCTCATTGCCATTGTGAGAATGCTTGCTACCCTAAACCTAGCACTGCGTGGCACTTCAGATCACCTGTATGTGCCAAACAATGGAAACTTCCTTAAAATTGCAGAGCTGATGGCTGAGTTTGATGCTGTACTCCAGGAGCATCTAAGAAGTGTCACCACCCAAGAAATGTACACACGCCACTACCTTGGAAAAACAATTCAAAATGAGATCATACAATTACTGGCAACAAAAGACAAACAGAAGATTGTGGCAGATCTGAAGTCAGCAAGATATTACTCTGTTATTCTGGACTGCACACCTGACATCAGCCATACGGAACAAATGACTTTAATGGTGCATTTTGTAACAACAACAGAACCTAGTGACAATGTCCCTGCAATGGTGATGGTCAGAGCATTTTCTAGAATGTATTGACATTGATGATACTACAGGAGCTGGTATGACAAATGTGCTTCTTAAAAAGCTGGAAGATACGGGAATTGCGATAGCTGACATGAGAGGTCAGGGCTACGATAATGGTGCCAACATGAGAGGAAAGAACAGAGGAGTGCAGACACGGATCCGAGAGTTAAATCCTCGAGCTTTTTTTGTCCCATGAAATTCTCATTCATTGAGCTTGGTCAGTGATGCAGCATCAGCTTCTAGTGAGGCTGCTGAATTTTTTTTTTTAATGTAATTCAAAGCATCTATGTATTTTTCTCTGCATCAACTCATCGATGGCCAATTTTGAAGAACATCTGGGAACATCCTCTCTGACCCTGAACCCACTGAGTGCCACACGATGGAAAAGTCGAGTGGAGGCGATAAAGCCTATCAAACACCAAATTGGGAAGATAGATGATGCCATAGTTGCCATTATGGAGGATAATGCTATGACCAGAAATGTTTGTGGGAGAACAGTGGCAGACGGAAATGGAATCACCAGAAACATACATAACTTCACATTTCTGTGTGGCTTAATGTTGTGGCATGACGTACTGTTTGAAATAAATGTTATAAGCAAGAGACTCCAAGGTGTTGACCTTGATATATCTGGAGCAATGGAACAACTGGACAAAGCAAAGTCATACCTACAGTCTTACCGGTCAGATGAGGGATTTCAAAACGTTCTGAGAGTGCACAGAAGTTGGCAGAGGAACTTCACACTGAAGCTATTTTCCCACCCATTCAAGAATACAAGAGTCACCGAAGAAGACATTTTGATTACGAGGCACGGGATAATCCCATACGAGACCCCAAACAACAATTCAAAGTTGAATTCTTTAACCAGGTGCTAGATTGTGCAATACAGTCAGTTGAAGAACGTTTCATGCAATTCAAGAAACACAGCAGTATATTTGGGATGTTGTAGGATATTCCAAAACTCCTCACTATACCTGAAGAAGACCTACACCAGCAATGCAGGGCACTAGAGACAGTGTTGACACACGATGACATGCGCGATATTGATGTGAGTGATTTAGGTGATGAACTGAAAGCCCTTTCAAGATACATTTCAGCAGGATCAACTCCAAAGGCTGTTCTGGAATATGCATGCACAAATAAGATGACCACCCTCTTTCCAAATGCTTTTGTTGCTCTGCACGTACTTCTAACACTTCCTGTAACAGTTGCCAGTGGAGAACGCAGCTTCTCCAAGGTGAAGTTAATAAAAACACATCTACGCTCCACAATGTCACAGGAGACTCTGGTCGGCCTTGCAACCATCTCAATAGAGCATGAGCTGGCCCAGACTGTGGACCTTCAGGTAGGGTTACCATCCGTCCGGGTTTCCCCGGACATGTCCGGCTTTTTCAGTGTTAAATGGCTGTCCGGGGGGGATTTCTAATTAAGTAGAAATGTCCGGGATTTCCCCCTTCCCCTTGTGCGGCGCGTCTGATTGGATGCCTGGCCTGATTGACAGCTGCTCGCAGCCACTAGGGCCTCTAGCAGCCAGAGTCCCTCCCCCTCCCCCGCTCCCTCCTCCCCCACGGAGCAGGGGGGCTGTGTTTAATTCCACGTGGAGCTCTCGCAGTTCTCCCTCTGCCGGGTGAGCGGGGGGGGGGGGGG
>NW_020665349.1:772713-789011 GCF_002925995.2 Terrapene triunguis
GTGCAGAGGCTGCAGGGCGAGTGGGCAGCAGGGGGCACAGAGGCTGCAGGGGCGGGGGGTGCAGAGGCTGCAGGGTGAGGCAGGGCAGGCATGGGCATAGGGGCTGCGGGGCGAGTGGGGAGCAGGGAAGCACTTAGCAACCCCCAACCAAGATCAGAGCGGCAGGGAGGAGGGGGAATGCAGGGTGCTCAGAGGAGGGGGCAGAGTTGGGGCAGGGACTTTGGGGAAGGGATTGGAATGGGGGCGGAGAAGGGGTGGAGTTGGGGCGGGGCCAGGGGTGGGGAAGGGGTGGAGTTGGGCGGGGCCGGGGCCCCGTGGAGTGTCCTCTTTTTTAAATGTTTGAATATGGTAACCCTACCTTCAGGAAGCAGTTAAAATCTTTGCAACCAAGAAGACACAGAAAGCACCACTTTGATTATTCAAACAGATAAAAATGCCAGTGTTTACTATGCAGACAAGAAAAGTTACATTTGCTGTTCAGGCGTTTGAAAGTTAAGTGTTACTTAAAATTTTTGAACAAGGCATTTTAAGTTGTTAGTTCTCCTTTATTGGGGTAGGTAGCCGAGCAGTACCATGAGAGGAGTAGAACAGGAAGAAGGCAGAATTGAGACCTTTCAAGGTTTTGGCCCAAGTGAGGAGGCATGGGGGGCGTCATTTGAGCTCCCCACCTCAGGTGCCAAAATGTTGTGGGCCGACCCTGGACCCTGGCGACATCCCGTGCACTGATTGTCCACGCGGAAACCCAGGTCCACACATCTGCACTGCTGTCCGAGCGCAGGGTAAGTGACCCATGCTGCAGGCAGTGTTGGTGCAGCCTTAGAAACAGCCTGGCCCCCTGCGCTGGGAGCTCTGTGCCTTCCCACAGTGCTGGTGGTGCCTCAGGATGCTGGGTGGTTCTGGCTCCACCACCCTCCCCCGACCCACCCTGTCCGTAGCAGCGCAAAAGGAGCAGCAGAGAGCCAAGGCTCAAGGGGGTGCACTCTGTCCCCCTTACCGCCCCCCCCCGAGGGCTTCTGTCCCCCTTGGTCTGCAGTGGCCAGCGCCCTGCCTGGCAGGAATTCGTCGGTTTATAAGGCCAGAAGGGACCATTGTGATCAGCAGAGAGGGCCAGTTTTGTGGGATGCTTCCCAGAGCCGGCGATCGTCCCTGGGTCTGGGAGTGGCACGGCTGAGCCTCCTGCTGCCCGTCACTGTGACCTCGTTCTCTCTGGCGCTTGGGCTGCACAGAGATGAGGAGGCAAATCAAGGGAGCCCCAGCCAGGGCAGCTGGCGGGGATTTCCGTGGTGTTTAATTCTCAATCCGTTCTGGCTCTGAGCAGGGGATTGAGCGTGTTCACTGAAATGAAGGGCAGTCACATGGGGACTCGGCACAACTGGAGGAAGGGCTGCAGCCACCCAGGGAGAGAGGTGCCCGCTGTGTTTGCCTTTGGCAGGGAGTGACTTGTGTAAAGAGTCGTGAGGAGTGTAGGTGCCAGGGAAGCACCAGAACCAGAGAGCCAGGGTGACCACGACCCCAGGGCAGCCCAAAGGTCAGAATAAAACCCACTGGGTCCCAGCTTTAGGTTATGGGAGGCTAAATGCCTTGTGGAGTTGATCTGCGATGAGACCTCCTGTTTCATAAGCCAGCTGGTATCTGTTGTAGTGTGAGCACATGCACGTGTGTGCACAGGTGTGACCATGACTGTGCGCACGTGCCTGTCTGTGTGAGCGCACAGGTGTGTATGTTGCATGCAGGCATGCTCATGCACATGCATATGCAGGCATGTCTGTGCACCTGTGTGTCAGTGGGGATGCGTGTGTGTCTGTGTCTGTAACTGCACCTGCTCACGCTTTACTGCGGGATCCCGGCTGGAACATGTCAGCACTGCTCAGGTGAGCATTCGACTGTAACTGCCTCTCTCCTGGGTGGAATCCCACCGATCAAAAACCTCTTACCAGTGGCCGTTACTGGAACTCCTCCTCCCAATCTGCCCCTCTGCTTCTCCTGGGCTCCCTCTGGCCTTGGCGCCTTCATGCCCCAGGTTTAAGACCAAATAACTGCTGATGTTTCTTCTCCCCAAAGCCTCCTGTTAAAGGTGGAGCTGGTTCCTATTTACAGCCTGCAGCCCATGGGGAAAAGTTATCTTCAGGAGCCCGATTCAGAAACTAGACCCCTGTGTCATGCTGGGCCGTGAGGAGACGGGAGCAGCCCTGTCCCCTTCCCCGCTCTGCGCTGCTGCTGCTTTGCTTCCAGGATTTCAAGGTTTTGATTAACTGCAACCATTCGAACCTCTCCTTGTTCCGCGCTCTGCAGTGTCCTGCTGCAGTCTCCGATGCCCCCGTTCCTGAGAGGGGTCTGGACTCTGCTGCTGCCTCCACTCGGCACCGGTGACTTTATTCAACACCGAGTGAATTATTAATGTCTAGCCAAGAAAAGCCTCTTGTGTAGCAGAGCTGGTGCCCTGACCAGGCTCAGCCTATGGAGACCGAGGCAGGGGGTGAGTGGGCCGAATGGGAGACATGATTGTAAATCTAGGGGAAAGCACCTACTCTAACCATGCTTGGCATGTCTGCGGTAGTCAAAGCGCTTGTAGAGATTCAGAGATTCCAAGACCAGAAGGGAGCCTTGCGATCAGCCTGTCTGACCCCTGCATAGCAAAGGCCACACACACACACACACTTTTTTTTTTTTAATGTGGGTGTAGTTTGGGGGCCAGGGGGTGGTGGTGCCCCCCCAAACTGCAAGCCTCAGGCAGGCACAGAGCAGTGCCAGAGCTGATCAGAGGAGTGATGTTCTGGAACAGCCTTTCAAGGGGAGCAGTTGTGGGGAAGTGGGTGCCTGTGACAATCTGCCCCCTGAGGTCTAGGACACAGTTAAGTAGTTTTGTTTCCATCCGATGTGTCACGCTCCACTCTGCCTGCTAATTACTATTACCCAGTGGTCACTCTACCGTCCTCCTCTCTCTGCACCCTTACAGCGTTGCACCACAGGTGATCACGGGATGCTTTGGCCACAGCCTATGCCACCACCCCGTCACCCTGCTGTATTCCTGCCTCTGGCCGGGAACAGTGTGTGGAGGCTGAGGCATTGGCTGAAGAGGACCATGTTAGCGGCACAGGAAAGAACTCGTGGCCGCAGGGCAGGGTGGATAGGAAGGGGTTGGGATAACAGATGCTGGTACCTGAACTGTGCTCCCACACAGGAGGACAGAGACTTTTCCTGGCTTTTATTTGCAGCTGTTGAACTCCCAATGGCTGGAGATTGTGTAGTAGCTGATGTGACGGAAATGGGGCTGCTCGGTACTAATCTATGAACAGTGTAGGGGACCTGGTTATCGGGGCATTCAGTGTATGACTCTACGGGTGAAATCAACAGGGCTATGGAGAAAAAAACAGGACAGCAAAACAATGACTCAAGACAAAGCACCTCCCTCGAAAGACATCTGAGTTTTTAAGAGAACACCTGAGCTGTTACCTGGGAAGTTCCTATGAGCTGCGCGCCAGCCACGTTACACAGCTTGTTTTCCCAGCGTTGGCAGCCAACAGACGGCAAGGACCATAAACCATTAAAAAGCCTCTCTCTGTCTAGAGGTGAGAGAGGGCGTTGGGGAGCTGTTTCTGGGAACAGACTGACACACAGACACGGCTGGAGGTGTCTGAAGAAGCTAGACCTCCCTAGACTCCCACGACAGGGCTTTTGGGAAGAGGGAGCTGCACACAGACTGTTTTAAAGTCCTTTTTTCTCTGGTGCTTTGTTCCTGCTGTTCAGATTAAACAATAGTTTGGTGTAAGCAGCTGCCGGGTTACGGTGTTCACCGCTGGATACACGGGGTGCAGTAGCCCCAGCCCCAGGGGAGAAGGCGAGTCTCCACCCCAGGAGAGGTGAAGGCACGAGGGGTGCACTCAGTGATACAATTAGTCCTGCAACCTTGACAGCCGGGTTAGCGCACTCCCTGGTAACCATGGGGTTCAACTCTGCTTCCCCCTCCCCTTGCACAGGGCTTCGGAGCAGCTTGGGAGATGGGGGAGGGATGGGAGGTGGTCACACCCTGCCCCCCATGGTCACAGGCGTGGGGTGAATCCCTGGAGGGCAGGGCCAAGGGTGCCAATTAGGTAGGACAGAGGGGGGCTCCCCCCAAGTTTCACACAGGAGGGGTGTTCCCCGGTGGAGCTCTTAAGGCTCAGCCTGAGTGTGGAATGTGAGTTCTGCAGAGAGGTGCTTCTCCCAGCTTGTGTCCCTGGGGCAGGGAGTCAGTGTTTTGTTTACAAACCGAGGCAGGGTGATTACCATCAGAAAAGGCTGGTAATTAAACTAAGGATGAGAGAGAGAGAGAGAGAGAGTGTGTGTGTGTGTGTGTGTACAAGTGTAAACGCAGGGGATTCCGAAGAAATACAGCCAAGCCCTCTGAGCCAAGATTACACTCAGTAAAGAGGAAGATGTGAGGGGCATACGTTAAAAGAAGGGACCAATGCCCAGGGAAGGGATAGCAGTGGTATAGATTTCAGAGTAGCAGCCTGGTTAGTCTGTATTCACCAAAAGAACAGGAGTACTTGTGGCACAAAAGCTTATGCTCAAATAAATTTGTTAGTCTCTAAGGTGCCAGTGGTATAGAGAGATTCCCCCTCTACCTGTGGTACTTCTGTGGTCCCATCACCATAGTACCTGAGCGCCTCACATCATAGCCCCTCGGTGAGATACAGCAGTGCTGTTATCCCCATTGTACAGATGGAGCACTGAGGCACACACAGACTAAAGGCCAGATTTCCAAAGGTATTTAGGCACCTAGAAGGTTTGGTGCTTTGTAAACCCCACTAGATGCCTAGCTACATCTTTGGATGCCTAAAAACCTTGGCAACTCTGTCCCTAAGACACTGACCTGAGGTCTACAGGAAGTCCAGTGGGGGGAGTAGAACCCAAGTCTCTCAGGGCTAGCTCCCTATCCACTGCACCAGGCATTCTCTCTGTTTCATGCTGCAAAAAAGAGGCCTCTGATGGATGGGAGCAGAACCAAGAAAGCCAGTTCTCTGAGCCTCCCACCCACGGTCCCAGATGATTGGAAAGGATGTCATGGTTGACAGTATCAAAAGCAGCACAGAGGTTGGGAAGGATGAAGAGACCGAGAATGAGAGTCAGATAAGGGGTGGCAGGTTCTGCCCCAGGCTGGGCTGTACAGCAATGCCTGTTGTGCAATTTTAGATTTTAACTGAAAACCATTTTGTTTGGTCACTTTTTGTTCTGAGTTTGAGAAAAGAAAGGAATGAGAAAGTGTTGTATGAGTATCCAGTGTGATTATACATCACATTCTTAGGGTTTCAGCTGCAGTCAGACCAATTTCAGAACAAAGCACAGAAATTGCACCCACAGAGTCCATAAACTTGACCATTATTGTCATGATTTGTATTATTCACTGGGCACCATTTGTGCACTCAGCACTGTTCAGAATATACCAGAAAATCCAGTCCTTGAGTCAATGCACAGAAGCTGTGTAACTCTGGAGAAGATGGCTCCAATATTTAAGTATGAAGTGTACTGTTATTGACCACATGTTATCACACTAATATCTCTGGGAGGAGGCGCTGATAGCAATAGAAGTTTTACTGGATTAAGGACTAGAAGATTTGACCCTCCAACTTTCTTTCAAGAGGAAGAGCTGTCCAGAGCTCCTGTGCCTGTTTATTTGCCTTTCCTGCCTGCAGTAGCCCTGAGATACCTCAGACGTCTCATTTTTTCCCCCAACTTTAAAACGTTGAATTTTCTTGGTGTTTGATTTTAAAATATTCTCCTGTGAAAACTGCAACTCAGTCACTGTAGTGTTGTGTTTAAGAGCCTTCTGGAAAGTAACTAGTCTTTAAACAGAAGTGCAGTATTGTCAACTCTCATGATTTTGTTTTTCCTTAAAGCCCCAACTCCTGGAGTCAAGTGATATGTGAAGATTTCAGCCTTCATTCTTAAAGAAAAATGAAGTTTCTAGCCCTTGTGACTGTGGAGAAAGCTTCAAAATGTGGTCCCAGTGCACCTTAAAGGCTCAAAAAGCAGAAGGCAAATAAAACCCCCAAATCTATTATTTTTACATAATCTCATGATTTTAAAGCCAATCTCATGATTTTTGGTGAGCCTGATTCTTTATTTTTGAACACTTGGGGTTGGCAATACTATGAAAGTGACGTGAAAATGTCAGTTTCACTCCATTATTTGTAGTGGGGTAACACCCCCAGAGCCCCAGGCCGGTGCAGTATAAACTCAGGGGGTCTTGCCCTCATAGGATGTTCCCAAAAGTTACATGATGGATTCCAAGCTTTGTGAACTGCAAAAAAGTGATAGAAAGTCATCTAGGTTTTTCTACAGTTGTTTCAATTGTTGTATTCAGAGTTAGTAACAAAGTAAGAATATACATTAATTGTTTTAAACATAACCCATGTCCCTTAAGTGAATTGACACAAGATGTCAGAACAAGTATGAGTGCTGAGTGGGTCTAATATTTATTTAATTTTCTTTCTTTATATAGGAATTAGAAATTATTAGCTGCCAGGAGCGCTGGATCGAAGTATCTGCAAAAAAAAAAAAAAAAAAAAAAAAGTTTTCAACGAAAACACGGTTAAAGTCCCCCCCCCCCCCCACCAAAATCTGAAGTGGCCGCCCTGGGCAGGGCCTTGCTGGCTGAGGCAGTGGCCTTTCTCCCGAGCCTTCTCACCAGCTCACCCATTTCAACGCCTGGGGCTGCACAGGAGCCACCCTGGCTTCAGCTCTGCCCCCCACAGGCAGAATTTTCCATGCAGCAGCTGTGCAGTGGGAGCTCCCGGGCCCAAATGCCGGAGGAGGCAGATCCTCCCGGGGCTCCTGGAACATCCCCGGGCACAGGACTCTTCATGCACGGAGCGGCTGAATCCCAGAGTGCGCTGCAGGAGGGATCCCAGCCAAGCTCAGAGCAGACACGCGAGGGCCCGCCGAGCTCCCTGTGCTGCGGGGTGGGGAACGATGGGTTTGGGGGCCGCAGCGTGGAGTACCAAATCTCCTTCTGCTTCCAGGCACCAATTTTATAGCCTCCGGGCCGGTTGGGCCCGTTCAGACAGAGCATCACCCCAGCCCGTCTGTGCATGCACCCACCCCATTATCTTTAACGGAGTGCGCCGCTTGTGCGGAGCCCTGACACTCCAGGCAGAGCAGAGGGGAGGAGCAGCACTTTGCAGTGAGATGCTCAGGGCAGCTCTGTGGGAGGTCGGTCTGCACGCCCTGGGCCCACACAGCAAAGCGATGAGGAGTTCCCCAAGGGGCCCTGACATACACTGACCTAGTCTAAATACATTGGAACATGCTGCCACCTGCAGCCACGAGAGAGTATTGCACCATCCAGAAAGGGCCCAGGCGTCCGGGCCGATCCGGGAGCCTCTGCTCTCCGGCAAGCACAGGCGTGGGCCGGACTTCCAGAAGAACTCGGGGCATTGGCTGGAGCCGTTACCTGCACCCAGCTGAAGGCAATAAATACACTAGCCGGCCGGTAACGAGGGTCTCCTACTGGCCAGTCCAGGTTCATGCACTCGTATGCAGGGTGACCAGATGTCCGGATATTATCGGACCTGTCGCAGTGTTAGGTGCTTTGTCTTATCTAAGCCGGTATACCTGCCCCCTCCCCCTCAAAAAAAAGTGTCCTGACTTTTCACACTTGCTGTCTGGTCATGCCACTTGTACGTAGGGTTCCACCGGGCCCGGGAATGTGCGTTGAGAGCTGCAGGGCCCCGAGCCAGAGAGCTGAGCACCTACACAGGCCCTTCTGTAACCAGGCCAAGCGTCACCCACCGTCTTCTCCAGCCCTCTCCCCTCCCGCGCCAGCAAAGCTGCTGCTGCTCCTCGAGGTGCTGGTGTCTGCTGGCCAGGGATTGCACGCTGGGCTGGGAGGAGCCTGGGCGTCCATGGCAGACTCCGATAACCACCCAGGGATGGGCCGAGCACCGCAGTCACCGCTTAAGGATCCCATGCAGCCCCTGCTCCCCACCCCCACCAGCCCTGGCAGCGCTTTCTCGTTCTGGAACGTCTCGTCTTCCGCTAGGGGGGCTTTTGGGGCAAGGCAAGTCCTGCCGGGTGCTCTGAACGGCTCCAGCTCAGCCCCGCCCAGCGCCAGCCTGGACGGAGAACACGTTATCTCCAGCGTTTGCCAGGCAGCGTTTGCCAGGCTGTGGCAGCGGGAGGGGGGAACAGAGGCATAGTTTGACTACTATATTCGGGGGGGCAGGAGGGAGCTCCTGCCAGGCCAACAGAGCCGCTTGTGGGGGACAGATTCAATGCCTGCCCCAGGCTTGCAGTGCTGGGCCCCCCATGGGGTTAGCACTGCCCCAGTGTGTGTTCGGGTCTCGCCCAGGGAGCCTGAGGGCTCAGTCTCCGTTCCCAGTGGTTATGTGGGTGTGGGTGTCCCTGTCCGTGAGGGCGCGAGCAGTGCGAAGCGTGTGAGAGGGGCTGACCCAGTGACGTGTGTGTACACACACACACGGCTTGCACACGCTGAAGCCAAGTTCCCCTGGCTCGCTGGCTCTCCCCCGGTCTGGAGTGGTGGGCACTGCAAGCAGGGCCGGCTCCAGGCACCAGCATAGCAAGCAGGTGCCTGGGGCAGCCAATGAAGAGGAGGGCGGCACGTCCGGCCCTTGGGCGGCAATTCGGCGGCGGGGCCGTCACTCCCTCTGGGAGCGAAGGACCTGCTGCCGATCGCAATCACGGCTTTGTGTGTGTGCGTGCGCGCTTGGGGCGGCAAAAACGCTAGAGCCGGCCCTGACTGCAAGAGGCTACGCATTACCTGGGCTCCTAGTCCTGCGAGGGGGGCGGGGGGGACTGGCTGGTTTAGCGGGGCAGCCCCTGCTGCTGTCTGCTGTAGTGACCTGAGCGCGGGAGCTGCAGCCGCTCTGGAACCGACTGACACTGCTGCTTTTCCAGGGCTGCTGCGGCTGTCCCTGCTAGATTTCCTGGTGCAAGGGGACATGGCCTGCTGGGCTCCTGCTTCCCTGCCACCCTTCACAAAGACACACGGCAGTTCGGGCTCCACTGGCAGCACCAAACTGCCGTCACCCTGGGCTGCTGGGGGGCCAGGAGGAAGTCAAGGGTCAGGGTGGCTAGTGGCAGAGGCCCATTCTGGTGCATTAAGTTAAATACACTGAACTTAACCCTCCCCCCGACCACGGTGCCCTGGGTGCTCACCCACCCATAAGGCTGGCCCAGTTTGGGGACGCAACACCCCACCTGCCCCACCAAACTATTCCCATGGGGGGACCCCCGTGGTAACTGGGCTCCCACTCATTATAGGCCTCTGAGGTCAAGCCTAGGGCTTTGAACTGGCCACTGAGTCACACTGGCGAGGTGGCCAAAGCTGTGGCCGTGCCCGGTCGCCCACGGCCAGGTGGCATGTGCAGCGGTGCAGGAAATACCCCGTGGTGATGGTGCTCTCAGCAGCACTCTGAGCACTGCCGTTGCTGCAGCCTGGAGAAGGCGGCAGGCCCGGCTGGAGGCAGTGAACCTTTCTGTCGGGGGCTGCTGAGCGCCTGGGTGGGAATCACTGGGCCAGGGACAGGTAGAAGGTGAGGCTCAGAAGTGCTGAGGAGTGAAGGCTGCGGGAAGCCTCCAGGGCACTGCGATGCTCTGTAATAAAAGGATAAATGTGACCGTAACGCCCTGGTGCCTGCGTGTCCCTGCGAGGCCACACGAACCAGCCAGGCAGCGAAGCACCCTGAGTAGTGCCAGCGTGTGACGTCCGTACGGGGCAAAGGAGCCCGTCAGCTGAACCGCAGAGCCGACGCCCGGGCCCCCAGAGCCATGCGGCAGTCATGGGAGAATCCCGTCTTGGGCCCTGGCACGCCAAAGGTGAATGGGAACAGGGCGAAGTCCTCGGCGCTTGGCAGCAGTTCTGTTTATTCTGCGTGGTGATCTATTGCCTCTGTCTGTCAACACAGACAAGGCGCCTCTGTCACCTCCGGGCGCGGCTGACGTCAGGGGGATGTTTGCCTTTCGCTGCTGTCCAGCACAGCTTGTCTGCACCTGGCCTGGCCCGATGGCTGCGGGGCGGGGGGTGTGCAGGGAGGGGATGTCTCCGGGCAGCTCTGACAAGCACAGGGCCTCCTCGCAGCGTGGCAGCTGGGGCAGACACAGGCTCGGGCAGTGAATGGAGTTCACCTGCTCCTCCCTTTTGTTTTCAGCAGCCGGTACGGCCGGGCGGGGATCCCCCCACACCTCCGACACAAAGGAAGAAAAACCTGTTGGTGTCCCCTGAGAGCAGAGGCGCAGCCTGCGCCGCAGCAGGGAATCTAGGCCGGAGAGCAGGGGGGAGGGAGGGACAGTGCCTCGTGCCCCGCTCCAGGGCACTCCCACCGCGGCTGGCTGGCAGAGGAGCTGTCTCCAGGGCCCATTCTGTCCTGCTGATGCTGCCAGCAGCGCCGGTGGAGCTTGGGACGTGTGGACACCTGCCTGCAAGGCCCACCAGGTCAGCTCCCAGGGGCCACCAAACAGCAAGCGAAGGGTCCCAGCCATCCCCATCCGAGTGTCCTGGGGGCGGGCGGCTGCGTCAGCTGCCCCAGTGGGGTGATTTGGTAGCAGGTCAGTCTCTGCCGTGGTCAGTGCACAGGCTAGAACGCCGACGGCACAACCCCCCCCGCAGGGCTGGTCCCCTGCACGGAACGAGGCAAAGATCCTTCCCCCTCAGCCAACAGAGCTATTCTACATAGTGATCGACTCATCCACCCGCTCCCCACGGGGACATTTCTCCCGCTGGCGCTGCCCAGCTCCTCGCCTGCCCGGCTGCTCCCCCTGGCCTCCTTGGCCTCACCAGGAAAAGAGGAGCGTTCTTATCTGGTGCTAGCTCACACAGAGAAACTGTTGGCTCCCACAAGGCAGTGTGGGCTTTTCACTTGTAGCTCAGTCCGCTAACAAGTGTTAAAGCTACCCACTGCCTCCTCTGCCCCAGGATGTCCCCTCGTGGGAGCGCCTGTGTTAGCTGTCCTGGGTGAGAACACAACTCTTTTCCCAGGAGAGAAGCGCCCCCAAGTGGTCACTGAGATCAGCACCGCTGGGAAATCACAGGACGGGTGACATGAAATGAGAGAGCCCCTGCAGAGGAGACCCAGCACACGCTACAGGCAAGGCACCAGCTGGAGCCCAGCGCGTCCTGTGCCTGCCCAAAGCCAGCCTCGTGGAGGAGAGCAGAGGGTGGGGCAGGGCCCAGGCACCAGAACAGGAGCATGCTCCAGCCAGCTGCACTGAGTACGGGGTTCCTGCATTTCACCAGGACCGGCTCTAGGCACCAGCAAAGCAAGCAGGTGCTTGGGGCGGCACATTTCCAGGGGCGGCATTCCGGACAGCCTTTCTTTTCGGGGCAGTTGTGCTCTTGGAGCTACGCCCCTTGGATGGGGCGAGGGCGCCGCCCCCCTGGCCCTAGCGGGAAGGAGAAGCCCCAGCCCCGGGATGCTGAGCTGCCAGGGTCCAGCCGCTACCTGGGGAGGAGAGGGCGAGTCCTGCCGGGGAGCCGGGGCTGCGCCGCCTCCTCTGCGCACTGGCTGCTGCGCTGCCTTGGGCCACCCCTGATACCGGGGCTTCTCTGCGCGGCCAGGCAGGGGAGGGGGGAACGCCCCTGCAGGCGCTGGGAGAAGGTGACATCCCTCCCTCCGCTTCCAGCGCCGCCTGCGAGCCCCAGCCCCACCTGAGCTTGGGGGCGGCAAAAAACCTCGAGCCAGCCGCACACTAGGGCCACTCCAACCTTCCCAGCAGTGGTTGGAATCTCCTGCTCCACACACACAGGCCCTCGTCCCTTGAACTGAAGGAGAATCCTCCCTACTTGTTAGCAGCAAAGGGACAATGACACACATGGTCAGTTCTGATTCTTCCAGAAGATGGCAGTGTGATGTGCGCGCGCGCACACACACACACACGCTAATTCATTACAGTATTGATTATTCAGTCTGGGAACTGTGGCTAAATCAAGTCCAATATTCTCTTGGGTTATTCCCTAAATATTTTCTGCCTGCCCTGAGAGGCCCTTACAACCATTTTATCCTATCCTATCTCATAGAGCTGGAAGGGACCCCAAAAGGTCATTGAGTCCAGCCCCCTGCCTTCACTAGCAGGACCAAGTACTGATTTTGCCCCAGATCCCTAAGTGGCCCCCTCAAGGATTGAACTCACAACCCTGGGTTTAGCAGGCCAATGCTCAAACCACAGAGCTATAGCCTCCAAGCCAGGTCTGGGAAACTGTTTGGGATCTTAATCTTGGAATCTGCCCCTGCTCTTTTGTAAACCACTCTCTTATTACAGGCAAGAGTGAGGCAAGGGGCTGCCTCCTGCCCAGCAGCAGTAATGAGTGTTTGTCACAATGATGTAAAAAAAGGACAAATTGTGGTGAGGGGAATTCTGGGATTGTGGGCGGAGCTGGGCTGGAGCACCGCCCCTTTTCATTTCCCATTCTGAATCTTAATGACTCTGACTGAGACCTGGAACTTTGTTAGTCAGATTAGATGCAAATCCCTTCATCCCGATTGGCAATTCGGCATGCTCCTTTTCCGGCTGCCCCCTCCCCATCCCCATGAAATTAAATTATGCCAAATTGTCTGGAATGAAGTGATGCTAGAGAGTTACTGTAACTGCAGAGAGTTGCACATTGGCTTGGTAAGTGGCTGTATTGTCTCTGGCAACAAATGTTGATCACGCCTCACCCCATATTTGCCTCTTGGGCCAATTAATCCTGCCAGTTGCCCCATGATGAAGTCAGGGGCTGCTTATTTGTGTGGTTTCAGCCTGGCTGTGTCAGGGTTAGTGACAGAAGCAGGGGGAGCCCATGACGTTCTGTTTCTGGGGGCTGGTCCCTGGTTGTAGGAAAGCTGACAGCTCTCCAGACAGAAGCACTGTCCCTGGGCCACTATCTCAGCTGGGCAAATTGGCTCTGCTAGGACAGTGCTGGATGCAACCACCGGCCTCATGCTCAGGGAAGAATGAAGACCAGAGAGCTGGGGACAGTGCTGGCTCTAGGGCAGAGCAGTGGTTCGGGGGCCATACTTTTCATTACAGAGGCTAGTGGCTCCTAAAGAGACCTCCTCTTCGGGTGTAGCCTATAGAAAGTGGAGGTGTGGGGGACACTGACTTGTCCAACTCACAGGAGCAAGTGGTCACTTGTTTATCTAGTCCTGGGCTACCGAATTAAATTCTGAAATGTGAGTCGGTCACTGTGGGGCAGCAGGTCACGTCCCTGGTTTTGCTGAGTGCTGCCTACACCTCTGGGCAGGGCCGTCTCCATGCAGCGAGGCGAGCTCCAGGAATGAACCCGGCTTGGAAGGCTTGGAAGGCTGAGGCTGTACAAAGGGTTAGAGACCGAGAGAGGAAGGGGGAGCATCAGGGAACCCAACCCCCAAAGAACAGATGATTCCTTGGACTACAGTAAGAGGCGGTTCAAGATCTGTCACTTTTTAGCTGTGTGCCATTACATGATGTAATTGAATGGGACTCTTTTTTATTTGACTGTTTCTCATCAGATCCTACCTGTATTTTATCATCTTCCATCCTCTCCTCCTCACTAGGACATAGAGAATCTCCATTAATAGATCCTTCCCTAAGGGATGCCTCTGTCTGAACCACGTGCTCCTCTGCACCTGTCGGCTTTCCCCCAGCCCTTAGTTTAAAAACTGCTCAACGACCTTTTTAATGGTAAGTGCCAGCAATCTGGTTCCGTTTTGGTTTAGGTGGAGCTCATCCTTCCTGGATAGGCTCCTCCTTTCCCAAAAGTTTCCCCAGTTCCTAATAAATCTAAACCCCTTCTCCCTACACCATCGTCTCATCCACGCATCGAGACCCTGCAGTTCTGTCTGTCAGGGCCGGCTTTAGGCACTGCGGGGCCCGATTCGAAAGAACGGCCGCCGAAGACAGCGGCGGGACTTCAGCAGCAGCTCTATTGGCTGCCGGTGCCTTCGGCGGCACAGCGGCGGAGGGTCCTTAGGGACGTAGTGGGGCCCGATTTGGGGCGCGGGGCCTGATTCGGGGGAATCGGGTGAATCATCCTAAAGCCGGCCCTGCTGTCTGTCTAACTGGCCCTGCACACGGAACTGGAAGCATTTCAGAGAATGCTACCATGGAGGTCCTGGACTTTAATCTCTTTCCCAGCAGCCTAAATTTGGCCTCCAGAACCTCTCTCCTATCCTTCCCCATGTCACTGGTACCTACATGTACCACGACCACCAGCTCCTCCCCAGAACTGCACATAAGTCTATCTAGATGTCTTGAGAGGCCCACAACCTTTGCACCCGGCAGGCAAGTCACCAAGCGGTTCTCCTGGTCATCACAAACCCAGCTCTCTATGTTTCTAATGATCAAATCCCCCGTTACTATTTCCTGTCTCCTAATAAGTGAGGTACCCTCACTGCAAGAGGATACACAACATCGTCTGGAAAGAGAGTCCCACCTGGAATCATTTCCCTCCGCTCCAACTTGATGCTCTCCTTCTCCGAGACTCATTCTCCTCACCCGCACAGAGGCTGTCAGACTGGGGGTGGGACTGTTCTACTGTGTCCCGGAAAGTCTCGTCTGTGTACTTCTCCATCTCCCTTAGCTATTCCAGCTCAGCCACTCTGCTCTCAGGAGCCTGTACTCGGTCTCTGAGGGAGCTGAATGCACACACAAACAGCACCTGTCCACAAGGCAGAGAATCCTGCCTGCTGCATTGAGTGGACAAACTGGATACCCCCACTCTGCGGCTGGACGGCTGCCTGCTTTGTTAGACTTGCAGGGGTGGGTTTGTTTGCTCTGGTTATGTGTGCTTTGTTTGGGAGGGGTTATTGGCCTAGGTTTAGAGAACGTTTATTACGTTTGTGTGGCTCTCCAGCTCCTTCTCTACACCCCTCACAAAGCGCTGCTGTTTGCTAGCTCCTTTGGTTGCTTACCAGCGGGCTTTTGAACCCCCCGTTCTTCCAGCGTTAGCCCCGCCCCCTTGTCCAGCGATCCTAAAGGGATTAGGGATCAAAGGAAGGCAGCTCAGTGGGGCTCAACCATTTTTACTGGTGACCCCTTTCACATTGGAAGCCTCTGAGTGCGACCCCCGTTATAAATTAAACACCCTGTTAAATATATTTAACACCATTATAAGTGCTGGAGGCAAGCGGGGTTTGGGGTGGAGGCTGACAGCTCACGACCCCTCATGTAATGACCTCGCGACCCCCTGAGGGGTCCTGACCCCCAGTTTGAGAACCCCTGAGCTAGAGCCTCCTTAGGACGCGCTCAGCCTTGCGTTCCAGGCCGCTCGGCTCGGCACACAGCCCCCCCAAACAAGCAAGCAAGCACACCACCAAACTACCAGCCAATATTTAACGATGTGCTGATTTAACGATTGAGTTGAATAAAAGAATCACCCCTTGGCACAAGAACTGTGGGCAGACCAGGCCTAAGGCACGAGCGTCTATGGTTTCAGCCCTTTCTAGAGCTGCTGATCAGGTCGTCTAGGTGATCCCCTCCTTCTACAACCCACAGCACGAGTTTCTGGAACGAACCAGGAGGGCAGGTCCGGAGAACCGGCTGAGCGACTCCCGCCCAACCCCACCAAAAGACTCAATGAGGCCAGTCAGGGCTGTGCCGGCGGCTTCAGGACGGTTCTAACCCAGTGACGAACTCATCGGGATGGCGTCATTCACCAAACATGCCCTACCAAGGGAAGCCCTGCAGGCAACAGCCTGCAAGCGGAAACACACACTGCCCTGGCTACATCGTCCTGGAGAACCACAGTACATGGGCTGCGGGAGCAGCTGTCCCTCTTTAAGGAATGACTCTTTCTGTCCCAAGCAGCTATCTGCTCCCTGCGTGTCTGCAGCTTAGATCAAATCTGTGGATGGCACCAGAATCAGAATGGAAGCAACCAAGCCACAGGGGAATGCCAAAGTGCCGGATGACCTGGGAAGCTCAGCACGGTGAGGACCACAGGCAGCCGAGGGGGTACTCTGCTAATTACAGTGTGCTCAGGAAGAGGGAACAAACAGCCCCGAAACAAAGCCAGGAGATGTAACTCCGCAGTCACGCCCAGCCCATTAAAATGGGCTTTTACAGCCAGTCTCCTTAATCCTGTCCAAAAACATGTTTTTAAAAAAGTTACTTAGCAACCTTAGCTGACAACAGCTTACTCACCCACTATGTCACCACAAAACCCAAGCATTTAGAAGCATAGAAATGAATAACTACAGATGTCACAAACCTTACACTGCCCACCCAATAAACATGAACATATCATCCTTATCCAGAACCAAGAAATGCATATTTCACCACAGCACAATATCCTTAACTCTGACCCACTGAGAAGGTTTTTAGGGCATTTTTGCTATTTT
>NW_020665349.1:794011-807238 GCF_002925995.2 Terrapene triunguis
AAAAAAAACTTTTGAAGTGATAATCAAGATAGCCCAGTACAGACAGTTTGATAAGAAGCAAGTGTGAGAATACTTACAAGGGGAGATAGATTCAATGTTTGTAATGGCTCAGCCATTCCCAATCCCTATTGATTATCACTTCAAAAGTTTTTTTTCTCTTACTTAATTGGCCTCTCAGAGTTGGTAAGACAACTCCCACCTGTTCATGCTCTCTGTATGTGTGTATATATATCTCCTCAATGTTTCACTCTATATGCATCCGAAGAAGTGGGTTGTAGCCCACGAAAGCTTATGCTCTAATAAATTTGTTAGTCTGTATATTGTGGCTGTCCTTAGTTCAGGAACTGGATAGGCAGAGCACTACACTTTATCTGCAGGCACCGTGTCTGTTCAAAAGTCTAGATCTTGCTGGCCTTGCATCAGACTGTGGTGGCCCATGATAAGCATCATCCAGTCACCACAAGGTCTCGGACAGAGGAGCAAAAGGAGCTGCTCCTGCTCCCTGACTCTCTCCTCGCTGGCTTCCTGCTAGGATCCTGTCTGTTTCCATGCCTGGACTCTCCTGGCTCAGAGTGCTGCACAGATATGTTTGTGTAGCTATGGTGTGCGCAGGATCTGGGGAGCTGTCTCTCTGGGTCTGGCTGTTCTAACGTCTCCTGGGAGCTAGCTGCTCTCTAGAGCAGTGGTTCTCAAACTTTTGTACTGGTGACCCCTTTCACACAGCAAACCTCTGAGTGCGACCCCCCCCCCCTTTAAATTACATTATATTTAACACTATTATAAATTCTGGAGCCAAAGTGGAGTTTGGGGTGGAGGCTGACAGCTTGCGACTCCCCCATGTAATAACTTTGCGACCCCCTGAGGGGTCACGACCCCCAGTTTGAGAACCCCTGGGCTAGAGCCTGTGCTGCAGGGAGCAGTGGCAAGAGTTCCTTGGCTGAAGCTCCAGGTTCCTTTAACACGTAGGGCAGCGCCATAGATGCATTTCAGCTTTGTCACTGACTCAGCTTGTTTCCCGTCCCCTCTGGGGAGAGTTTCCTTTTCCTCTGTCATTGGAACATTGCTCTAAGGCAGCGTTTCTCAAACTGGGGTCTGCGAGGGTACTCCAGGGGCTCTGCCGGCCTCACTTCAATGCCTCTCCTCCCTCCCAGCGCCTCCTGCACGCCGGGGAACAGCTGCTCAGTGGTGTGCAGGAGGTGCTGGGAGAGAGGGGGAGGAGCGGGGATGGGGTGTGCTCGGGGGAGGGGGCGGAATGAAGCAGGGAAGAGGCGGGGAGGGGCCTGGGGCTGAGTGGGGGGGCTTGGAGGTCCACAAAAAATTTTTACATCAAAATGGGCATCCTCATAGGGTGACCAGATGTCCCGATTTTATAGGGACAGTCCTGATTTTTGGGGGCTCTTTCTTGTATAGGCTCCTATTACCTCCCCACCCCCGTCCCGATTTTTCACACTTGCTGTCTGGGTCCTCCGGTTGCTAAAGTTTGAGAACTGTTGCTCTAAGGAAAGCCAGGAGGATGGAGGACGACACAGTATTGAGACGCTGGCTTTTCCAGCTGGTGGTCAGAAATCCTGCTCTGGGCTCTGCTGTATGAGCTGTGACTTCCTCAGCTCCAGGGCGGCTGGAACAACTTGTATAGTTGGGGTGCTGAGAGCCATGGCACCAAACTGTCAACCCTGCGTATGATGGAAACCACGTCAAGCCAGCACTCCTAGTTCTAGCACTTCTGCTCAGCTCTGTCGGCTTGTCAGCAAATTGGGAAGAGGAACGGTCTGTACTCGATGGCTGATCTGCCTCCTCTCTTGTGGTCAGTTAGGAAGGAGTGGTGGTAGTAGCTTTGCCTGTGTCTCGCCTGTGCCCTTCCCCCATTTCCAGGCTGTGTGAGGCCAACCAGACCCTCCCCCTGTTCCGTAAGAGCCCCTTGTGTTCTTCCTGTTCTCGCCCTGGCTCCTGGTGTCTTCAGACGATATCACTGTTTGCTGCTCATTTCCTTCCTTACCCTCATGTAGCCACTTCTGCTTCATTCCCAGCGTTCTCTCTGCCCTGCACTTATTGTACAGCCCCCCCTTCTCCTTTCCCGAGCTGGCAGGTCGCTCCTGAATCTCGGACGCTGGGTCAAGTGGATGTTTTCCCTTCACTGTAGAAGGGAAGCCAATGCTCCTCGACTCCAAACCCTTCTTTAGCTACCAGCTAAGCTTCACTTAGGCCTTCACTTGCCCTCAATGCTGGGCGGATCTCTGAGAAGATGAGCTATGCTGAGATCACTTGCCCAAGGTCTCTATAGTCCTCCCATGGCTCTCTCTGTGTTAGAGTTGGTGGATATTATTTGTATTTCTGTGGCACCCCGGAGCCCTAGCTGTGGACGGGAACCCTGTCGTAGCAGGTTCCTGCCTCGAAGAACTTACGATCCAAGTGTAAGACAATAGATGGATAGACAGGGGAGTATGAAGAAGCCCTGAGACCGTAGTGGTCAGGCGATGCTCTCAGCACACCAGCAGCCGAACCATTGCCAGGTTGTTTGTAGGCATCCTAGCAAAGGAGAGTTTGAAGGAAGATAAAGAAGCAGCTTTGTGGATGTTTACAGAGAGCTCCTCCGAAGCATGAGGGACAGCAAAGGAGAGCATGAAGGTGCTTGTTGGAAAACTTAATAAGTGGAGGATGGAAGCTGACGTCATTGGCCAATAAAAGGGGGGATATGACCAGGAGAGGAATTCTACTTAATTCCTTACCACCTTGGGTCATGTCTGAATTTCTCACCCCCATGCTAGACAATAGGCTGCCTGGGTCCCCTTGTCCTAGGTCCCCCAGTCTCCTACCCTTACTGCTATCCATGCTGCCTGGCAGTTCTACTTCCTGGACCCCTCCTTCCAGATCGTCTCTTACCCTCCACCTGTTTTGCGTGGGCTGGGTCTCTCTCTCTTCCCACTTTGCTTGTGCTAAGAGCAGGGGAACTGCTGTAGGCTTCTGAGGGTTCCTGGGAAAGTGCCTTGCAGCCTGGGGCCTGACAGTTTGGGCATTGCTGGAGACCCAGTGTTTCTTAGAGGTATCCGGGGCGAAGACTCCTTGCAGGTTTCTCTCCTTCCTAGCCTCCATTCACCTTGCCTGTCCTGTGATCTGCTTTCAATAAATAATTCCCTTTCCCTTGTTTCTTTCCGCTTCTTCAGCTGGTTTTGAGTCCCCAGAACGGAAATCAGTTGGGCTTGCACGCCCTGCATTTCACAGGCTTCTGTCATCTCTGTCCTATGGCCTGCAGCTAGCCTAGCTTGGGCTGTGGCCTTGGTAGAGCTCCTACACTAAGCTCGGTCATGATGGGCCAATACTCGGATGGGAGGCCTCCAAAGAAAACCCAGGTGCTGCAGGAAGGGGTGTTAGCAACTCGGCGGGCTGTGCTCCTGGGTAGTGACCTGACCTCCCAGGCCTGCTGTTGGGTGTGATGGAAACCCCAGCAATCAGTGAAGATCCCACTGCACTTTATCCAAGAGCTGAGGCATTAACCCTGATTTTTCTGGCCAAATTCCAGCTGGGCTCATTGCATTCTTTGGGTGTAACATCTCCCTGTTGGAGAGGGGCGTCTCCTGGATGGGGGTGGCTGCACTTGGCTGGTGTCTGAAGCGATTCTCTTTACTGGTGTGGGGAGGCTTAAAGCAGCTTGAGCTCCCTGGAGGGAAGGCCCCTCGGCGGGCAGCGGATTGATCAAGTGAAGGCCCTTGTCTCGCTGCCAGGGGGCATGCTGCACGTCGCAGGTGTCGCTTGCTGTGACACGGCAGCGGGTTTGGTGCCAGGCAGAGCGCAGACTGGTGCTGGGGCACCAGGTGTGAGGCAGAGAACCCCTGCCAGCTGTTCAGGTGCTGGTTGCTTTAAACAAAGCCTCACTGGATGCCTCCAGTGTGTGACTTGTTCCTCAGGGGCCAGGCGCGTAGCGAGGAGTAAGCGAGATTGGGGCACTTCTGCCGCCTAGTAGAAAGGCAAGGGATACGCCTGTGCTCTCCAGAGGGCTGGGAATGCACTAGGCTCCGTCATCTGTGCTGCCTTGCCCAAGACCATCGCCCTGAGCTATTGATATGAGCCATCTGAAATGACAGGACTGAGGGTGCATGTGCAGCAGAGGCATGCTCCAGCACAGAAGGCCAGTCTGGGGAGGAGGGATGGTAACATGAGCTGCTGATGTTCACTAGCTTTCACTTGTTGTGTGTCTGGCCGGGGAACCCCAGTGGTGGGTCTGCCTAGACTTTGAGTCCCTCGGGGCAGCTGTGTGGGCTCCTGCAGAATGCAAGCCCCTGGCAGGCTATCCTTACAGCATTGGGAGCCAGGGAGACAGAGCACCTCAAGGAGATCATTAGGATAGTACTGGCAGGCTCCGTGGGGCTATTATTTGGCTGTTGCAGGGCTGGGTCTGACTGGTGATAGGAGGGGATTTTCCTTGGTTTTTGCTCACTAATGCTCCCTTTTTCAGACCCTGTCCATTCCAGTTTGATTAGGAAGGTTGCGCCCCACGGTGGGGCTCTGTATAATTCTGTCTGGGTGCTGTGTTCCTGTGACTTGATTTAATGGGGTAGTCCGCTGGGGCCTGAGTTAGTTCTGTGTCCTCGTCTGCACTTGCAGCTAAACCACATACAGCTGTACCCATTGCTGACACCTGTTGTAGTGTAGACAAGGCCTCATGTACACTGGTGTAACTCCATTAACTTCAGTGAAGTCACTCCTGACTCTCAGCAGTGCAAGGAAAGGAAAACAAAGTCCAGTATGTAGAAAGTCCTTTCCTACCACAGAAATGCAGCCACCTCTTGTGTGAAACGTGGTAGCTGATGAACAGCTCACAGCAACTCTCCAAGAGTGTAGGATGAGAAATGAAGGAGAATCCTGTATCCAACTGAAGTTGCAATGGGAATGTGGGGTGGTGACATGGAATGATGTGAGATGGAATTTTAGCCAGGACAGCAGGATTAATACCCCAGCATTATACAGAAAATGCCGTGAGCTCTTCAGTGAGTCTGTGTGGTTGGGGCCCCTTTGTTCTTGCACTCCTCCATTCTGCTGCAGGGCACGAGCCAACCACTGACGGCCTGTGGTTACCCCATGGGCAGGTTATTCCATATTTGTCCATTATGTGCGTCTGCTCTGTGCATATGCCTCCCCGGAGCCCCAGCACAGCAGGTGTTTGTGGTGCTGGAACCTCTTCCAAGCACTGACAGCTGGAGGTGCAGGTCTGTTCTTCCAGCCCACTCTGGCCCTTGGGCCAAGGGTAGAAACAGCCCCCCCCGCCCGCAACTGTCCCCAGTTCCTCTTTCTCCACCAGAGCTAAGCCAAGTGGTCTGGGAGCCTTTTCTCACTTGACCTTGGTGCAAGGTTTACCACCCCTCCCCCCCAATACTTGTGCGTAGCTCTGTGCAAGTGTTCTCTTGTCTGCCACTGAAGCTGTCCGTGGCGATTGCTAAGGTTTCCTGCACTGGGGTTCCTGTCAGGGAGCCTGCAGAGCCTTGTGCCTTGAGTTTGGTGCTCCGCAAACACCTGGGAAGGGTCCTTTGAGCTCTTGGGATCTTGCTGTCTTTTGCACTGCTCCCTGAAAGTCTCCTGCCCGGTGGTGCTCACCTCAGCTGGGAGGGCTTCCCAGTTGCAGCTCTGCATGCCAGGTGGCTGTGGGCTGCCCTTCATCCAGGGAAAGCAGTGCTGAAACCTCACCCTAAGTTCCTGAGTAAGGCAGTCTCAGGTTTCCATTTGAGCCAGTCGTCCTCTACTTGCATTTCTCTGAGGCTTCATAGTTACCCTGGGGAGGTCAGGCTCTGCGCGTACACGGGCAGCCAGGTTAGTGTTATCAGGACAGAACTAAGCCTTTCAGGAAGTGTAACAGGCCTTTTATTGCCCCCGGCGAAAAACCCAACCGTTAGGCTCTCGCTGCTCAGAACTCGTCTGAACGGATTAGGGAGTCCGTCCAATCACGTGTGGTACAAATTCACCCGAGTCCTCATGCCAAGATGTCCTGGGCTCCCGCCGCAGGGACACAGCAGTGTCCACACTGTGCCTGGATCTGAGATCTGCAGGCCTGCCACATGGGGCTCAGGCCACACCTTTACAGGCCCCACTCTCTTGGCCCCACAGCCAGAGCAGTGCTGGGCTTGGGAGGGCAGTGCTTGTGGCTGACTGAGCTCCTTGGCCTGCTTCCTTGGGAGGCCCCTGCTGGCTGATCTCCTGGGGTGGGGCTCGCGGGAAGCTGCTCACAAGGGAGGAAAGGGGCTGAATTGCCTCCTGTGACTCCTGTGCTCTGGATACGTTGCCGCTGCAGAGCCATGCTGATCTCACTTCCCCCCCCCCTCACACACACACTTCAGGTGCGCTTTGGAGGCAGAAGGGAACTGGGGATCGCTGGTGGGAGCGGGGCTTATTTATACCCTTGACCCGGGGGCGGGAAGGGTTTGAAGGACAGGCCTGCATGCCCAATTGTTAGAGTGAGAAAGTGGCCACGACTCCGAAAGGGGGACACGGGAGGGGCCTTGTGTTCAGGGAGGAGGAGCTAGAGGAGGTGAGTAACCCCTTTTTTCTTGCATCTGCCATCTGCTAGGCAGGCCGTGGTCAGAGACAGGCGGATGGGCTTCGGCAGCTCCGATGGAACCATGCTTTAATGGGAGGATTCTGTGGGGAAGGGTCTGGGATTGGCTAAACTCTGCCCAGCGTGGGATGTGTAGGGTTGCCAGGTGTCCGGTTTTGGACTGGGACACCCAATCGAAAACGGAGCCTGGCTGCTCTGGTCAGCACTGCTGACCGGGCCGTTTAAAGTCCAGTCAGCAGCGCAGAGGGGCTAACGCAGGCTCCCTGCCTGCTGTGGCTCTGCGTAGCTCCTGGAAGCAGCGGCATGTCCCCCATCCAGCTCCTAGGTGTGGGGGCAACCAGGGGGCTCCGCATGCTGCCCCCACCCCAAGTGCCAGCTCCCATTGGGCGGGAACCACAGCCAATGGGAGCTGCAGGGGCAGCGCCTATGCACGGGGCAGAGCGCAGAGCCGCCTGGCCGTGCCTCCACATAGGAGCTGGAGTGGGGACATGCCACTGCTTCCGGGAACTGTTTGAGGTAAGCGCCGCCTGGAGTCTGAACCCCTGAGCCTCCTGTGCCCCAAACCCCTGCTCAAGCCCTGATCCCCCTCCCATCCTCCAAACCCCTCAATCCCAGCCTGAAGCACCCTCCTGCACCCTCATTTCTGGTCCCACCCCAGAACCCTCACTCCCAGCCCAGAGTCCACACTCCCTACCACACCCCAACCCCCTGCTTCCACCTGGAGTCCCCTCCCATACTCCAAACCCCTCAGCTTCACCCCCGCAGTCCGGAGCCCCTTGCTGCATCCCAATCCCATGAGCCAGCCTGGTGAAAATGGGCGAGTGAGTGAGTGAGGGTGGGGAGAGTGAGCAACGGAGGGTTGGGGGAGGATGGAGTGAGCTGGGTTAGGGCCTTGCAGAAGGGGCAGGGGTGGGGCAAAGGTGTTTGGTTTTGTGTGAATAGAAAGTTGGCAACCCTAGGTGTATGATGATTCACTGCTGCATGCTCATAGCAGTGAGGGGTGGAGGAGCCGGGACAGGGCTGGTCCCTATAGCATACCTGGGAGCATTTTGCCCAGTCTAGTTTGAATGGCTTGGTGCTGGCCCCGGGATCTCTCAGATGTCTCTGGCAGTGCACCATGGCACAATTCTGGAGCACAGCACGCTTCATGTCCTTTCCAGAGGAGCAGGGATTACGCTCTCTGGTCATTGGTGCCCAGCGACAGAGGTGTCCAGTTCATGTTTGCACATGCTGGATGGCACAGGTGGGGGCTGGAGGGAGAGGCGACCCCCCCCTTCCGCCCCCCATGCCTAGACCTGCTGCCACACTCCAGAAACAGTCACCGAATTTTAACTGTAGCTGTTCTACCCCCTGCATCATCCTGTCTTTGTCTCTCTGTTCCCAGCACTGCTGCTTTTTGGGCACTCGATGCTCTGCTTTGGGATCTGTCTGCCTCCTCCCGCCCGGTTCCGACAGTCTGGGATTTGGGATTCTGCACCTCCCTCTCCCCAACTCCCACCTTCCGAAAAGAAAAGAATGATTCTCCCTAGCGGAGTGCTCCAAGCCCCATGGAGGCTAAGGACCATGCACACTTCCTGAGCTGTCTGATATGGGACAGTTCAGAGTGGCCCATTGGCCTGCCATTGCAATGTGTGTGACTGACCAGCCCTCTCGATTTGGTGCTAGTACACTCCTGTCTATCGTAGGTAGGGTGACCAGACAGCAAGTGTGAAAAATCGGGACGGGGGTTGGGAGTAATAGGAGCCTATATAAGACCCCAAAATCAGGTCTGTCCCTATAAAATCGGGACATCTGGTCACCCTAATCGTAGGGCTTTAGGCTGCTGCCCCTCGCTCTGGGACCTGAGCATCTGGCTCAGTCTCTTCAGATCCTGTCGTCACACCGTCTTTCCTTGTACTCGGTCCCTCCAGCACAGATGCTAATACCTGCTGGCTGCCTTGGGCCCTTTGCCCTGGGGAGGTCGGGGGAGAGGCAAGGTGTTGGTAAGAAATCCCCCCCCCCCCCCACTCTTCCCATCTGCATACCGCTGACATGGGCACAGGCAGCCTGCACTCTGCTTTCCATTCGTGTTTCCCCTCCAGGTCAGCTCCACCCGTGGTGGCAGTGCCGCCTTAGACAAGGCGCTAGTGTTTTGGTCACCCTGTTGTCGAACTCTGCTTGGGGCAGGTCTAGACAACACGGCGGTTAAAATGCGGGCGGCCACTGGTGCCTTGTCTGCGGGAGGGCTCCCGTGCATGGGCCCGCAAGGGTGCTAGTACCAGGCAGGAAATAGAAAAGAAACGTCTCAGGGCAGAGGGGAGAGTCTCCCCTTGGTCGGTACAGGTTGCACACAGACCCCAGCACACCAAGCTGGGAATATCCCCAGCGGGCTCCACTGTCTGTGGTCTGGGCAGTAATGGCCGGCAGCCGTTTCAGCCCAGGATTTACCATATTGGATCCAGTTCATTGGCTTGATTTGCTGCCACCCTGCATGACATACCCCGTACCTGCCATCCAGGGGTGCTGAGAGCTATTGGACCAAACTGCAAACCCTGGCTGTGATGGAAACCACATCAAGCCAGGGAGGCAGCAGCACCTCTAGTCCCACACCTAGGCTGCCATCGCTTTGTATGGGCAGACTGAGCATCCAGGACCCTGGCCTTGGGAGTGCTTGCACACCTGGATCCTTGGGCAGGGGACCATTTGCTGGGGCTAATTTTAGGCCTCCGAGCCTTGACAGTGTCCCTCTAATTCCCACTCGAATACAAACCTGGGGCGCCTGGATCAGAGTTGTACACCAGGGATCCTCTGGATCTTGGCTTGTAGCCGTTACAGAGAAACTTCATAGTCCTGGGATTTGGAGTAGAACTTTGATTTCTGACTTACACGTTTGTCCCTGGACCTGCTGTTTGGGCCAAAACTGACTCCCTATTAAAGTGTGGGATGCCCCATGGGCTCTTTCCTGCTTTCTGATTGCCCCGTACGACAGCCCCCACTTGTAATGCTCACACCATGGGAATCGGGAGGGACATAAACCCAAATTGTCCCACGCAGGATGTTAGGTCAGCCCCCTCCCAAAGGAGCTGGGGAGCGCAGCCCTGTGCGTTAGCACCCACTCGAGTGCAGCGTCCCCAGGGCATGAGGAGTGCACTGTTCAGCGCAGGACTATTGTGTTCACAGGCAGAGCGTGCAGCCCTGGGGTGCTGAGACAGATGAGATTTAATACCCACAGCCCAGAGAGATGGGAACAAAGCTCTGACCTTTTCTGTGTCCCTGAATGGCCTCTTGGCATGTGGAGCCGACACCCTCCAGTCATGGGGCAGGCTGGAATCCGATTGACATCTGAGCTGAACTCATCTGGACACCCCAGCCCCCCAGTGTGGGTGTCAATCTGCTGATTGTCCGGGTTTCTTTCTGTTTGCCCAAGTGTTCTGTCCTGCAGCCCCCCCCATCCCTGCTGCTTTTCAGGGGCACTGGCTCTGAACCAGACTCTGGAGCTGGGCAGCCCTGAACTTCGCAAACGTCTGCAGTGGGGCCCAGACCTTGATTCTGCAGCTCAGGCCCATCTTATTTTTAGCCCCTTTTAAAGCCTGGTTGATGGTGTTCCAAGGAAGTCACGTGACCTGCCTGAGGTCAGTGGCTCATCCTGGATCAGGACCCAGGTTTCCCGAGCCTCCGCTGTAACCGTGAAGCCTTTGTAATGGGGTCAAGAGTTTGAGTGACTCATGTGAGCAGGTGGGAGGGGCAGTGGGAGCGAGGCTGTCTAATGAATTGTTAAGCTTGTTTGTCAATGATGTCCATAGCAACATTAGCGAGTGCTACGCTGTATGTTCTTTGCCCTCCCCAGCCTCTCCCATCTGTATGATAGTTCTGTGGGTAGGATTCTCTTTACCCACCACTGATATGCAGCTACCCCTGGGGTGGAAGGTAGCAGCTGTGTAACAGCACTCAGCAGTACTGCACAGCAGTATTTAGGACAGGAAGTGAAGGAAGGTCTTGTATCCAGTTCAAGCCCCAGTGGGATTGAGGGCAGCAGAACAGAATCCCCTACCTAACACCCTATCTCGTATGGAAAATGCCCCAGGCCAGTAATGACAGGTAGGGTCAGGACCTCCGTTTTCCATCACATCTGCTATTGGGATGGGGCAGAATTTGCTGAACGGGGTTTTGTGACTTTAAGCTGGCCCATTTGAGCTGCTAGCACAGCACAGGCAATCTGGTTCTGGTGCCTCGTGGGGGCAGCGGGGGGGCCTGGCTGGAACCCATATTTCACTGCATGTAGCCGGCGATGGGGGTGTTCCTGACACGGCGAAGGTTAAAATTGCCCTTCAAAGCGGTGCCTGAGAGAGGCTGGAACCAGCTAGCGGGTCCTACGCCTGTGGGGCGCAGGGGCTGTTGAGGCCTGCCGGGCTCCCCATCTGAGGCGCGTGAAGTGTTGTGTGTCCCGCTGTTTGTGCCATCTAGTGGCCAGGCCGCCTGGGTGGCGGGGAAGCACCCGCTGGAGGCTGCCCAGGGCACTGACCTTGCCGGGATGCTGGTGATGTGACAGAGGGGGCTTGGGGGTGTCCCATGGGTGGGAATGGGATGTGGCTGCGGAGCCCCAAGTGGGGGGGCTGTGCGGAGGGGACGAGGCAGCTCGCAGGAGCTGAGACAAAGGAGCGAGGCAGAACAGCACTGAGGCGTGCTGAGGGGTGGGAATGGGGGGAGAATTGCTATGGCAACGCATTGCTGACAGCCAGATCCGTGGGGGTAGCTGCTGGGCCTGCAGTCTGAGCTGCTTCCCAGGAGAGAGGAGCAGGCACGGTGGGATTGCGGTCTGGGGCCCATCACGTGCTGACCCCTTGCTAACGCTTCCCCCCAGCAGGGCTCTGCACCTCCATGTGCCCCCTCAGAGCACAGCTGGCAGGCTTCGTGTAGTGAGTGCTTGGGCCGGCGGGTGGGCACCTGCAGCGGGACGCCCCGCAGGGTCCAGAGGGAGAGCTTTGTGTGGGCATCTGTGTGTCTTGTCTCACGCTCTGACCTCCATGGGGCAGGGCACCACCTCGATGATTGACAGGCGACCTGTCTGCCCACCCTGCTCTCGCTGAAGCCTTGAGCTGCAGGGCCGGCCCAGCCAGAAGGGAGCCAGTCTCCTAACGCTTGCTTCACTGCAACTAGAGAATAGATTGTAGCCCCTTGCTCGTACCTAGGGCCACTGAACCCTCTGGGCAGGCCAGTCCCTTCAGCACTGCCTAGAGCTCCCTGGAAATGCCTTGATCCCCGGGGTGTGGCTCGAAGGTGTGCCCTGCTGGAAGTGCCTGTGTTGTAATGGGAGGTTGGCACTTTAAAGAACTGTGCTACTCAGGCTGCTACTGCACTAGCAACCAGTGGAGAAGGGGTGAAATTAGAGTGACCAGACAGCAAGTTGAAAAATCGGGATGAGGGTGGGGGGTAATAGGAGCCTATAGAAGAAAAAGCCCCAAAATCAGGACTGTCCCTATAAAATCGGGACATCTGGGCACCCTAGGTGAAATATTTCTGAAACTACCCTTAGAGACCAGTCCTCGCCAGGTGCATCCTGCGCCCCATGAGTGAGTGAAGGAGACAAGATAGGCCTGTCTACCCCACAGGTAGAACCGGATCAGGCAGCCCACTTCTAACGTGGCTGCGATTTTACAGGAGCTGGGACCTTCGCCATCATCTGCACTCTGTGCAAAGCCTTGGCTGTGAGCCCCCGGCAGGGGACGAGATAGGAGCTGATAGAGCATCCCCACCTCTGGATTGATCAGGGTGGAACTGTAAACCTCTGTCTTTTACACTACACATTTCCAAGGTCAGTGCTAGGTATTGCTGTAAAAGGATCCTTTGAACTAGACCCTTTCCCCTCTCCTTCTGTAGCCAGCCCAGACTGATACCGGAAGGAGCCAGCCCTGCTCACAAAGGAACCAGCGAGCTCCAGCAGCTGCAGATTGCTGGGACTATTATGGGATGGCGCACGCGTTGTTGTAACACCCACAGTCAGAGTTCAGTTCGCACTGGGGCAATTGAGGCAGAGTAGGAGTGGAAAGCAGACCATGTTGCTCTACCTGGACCATGTGTTGCTGTCTTGTCTCTCCATGGATGGCCCAGCCATTCGCATATGCCTGGTCCTGTGCATGAGCTGTGTCCCCTCCTCTCAGCTGTGAATCTAGGGTAAAGAGCCAGTGGAAGGTTCCTAAAAGCCTGCTCTGTCCGCAGCCTGGCTTGTCCTACACAGTTCACTCCGATTTGGGCTGGCTTCGGCTGCCAGGCTGCTGCACCGCTCCAGCTGGCTTAGAAACCTGAATCCGTTTTAAAATGGATTAGCCTCTTGGGTGAAACGGTGACATTCCCCAGGGTACAACCTGGACGGTTGAACAGCTGTGTCCCTTCAATTCTCCAACCTGGGGTGCCTTTTACACTGCTTTGCTCTGAGAGCAACCACTCCTGGTCTCTCTCTCACAGCCTCCAGCATGTAAGTTACTTCCAGCTGTATTCTGTGAGTGCTATAGCCAGCCACCCATGAATTATACTGCAGAGCAACACCAGCAAACTCCCACTCCCCGATTTGTCCGCAGAAATGTGTGTCTTGTACTGGCCTGCTCTCTCCTGCTGGACAATGAAAGCTCATAGAAAGTCCATAATTTTATTAATAGAAAATGTTGTGCGGAAATCCTGTTCTCCCAAATGGAGGTTCCCAAACTCTTCAG
>NW_020665349.1:807638-861229 GCF_002925995.2 Terrapene triunguis
TGTGCGGAAATCCTGTTCTCCCAAATGGAGGTTCCCAAACTCTTCAGTCCAAACGCACTGGTTTAGATAAAATAAAACAAGTGTGTTAACTACTGAAAGGAAAAGATTTTAAGTGATTACAAGTAATGAGGCATAAAAATCAGAATTGGTTAAAAAAATAAAAAGTGAAATGCAACTAATATCTAACTTGACAAGCTAAATGAGTTTAAAGTAGGGCTATCGATTAATTGCAGTTAACTCACGCGATTAACTCAAAAATTAATCACGATTAAAAAAAATTATTGCAATTAATCGCAGTTTTAATCGCACTGTGAAACAATAGAATACCGATTGAAATGTATTAAATATTTTGGATGTTTTTCTACATTTCCAAATACATTGATTTCAATTACAACACAGAATGCACAGTGCTCACTTTATATTATTTTATTACAAATATTTGCACTGTACAAATGATAAAACAAATAGTATTTTACAATTCACCTCATACAAGTACTGTTGTGCAAACTCTTCATCAAGAAAGTGCAACTTACAAATGTAGATTTATTTTTATTTTTTTTGTTACATAACTTCACTCAAAAACAAAACAATGTAAAACTTTAGAGCCTACAAGTCCACTCAGTCCTACGTCTTGTTCAGCCAATTGCTAAGACAAACAAGTTTGTTTATGCTTACAGGAGATAATGCTGCCTGCTTCTTATTTACGTCACCTGAAAGTGAGAACAGGCGGTCGCATGGCACTTTTGTAGCTGGCATTGCGAGTGTTTACGTGCCAGATATGCTAAGCATTCGTATGCCCCTTCATGCTTTGGCCACCATTCCAGAGGACTTGCTTCCCTGCTGATGATGCTTGTTAAAAAAAAATGTGTTAATTAAATTTGTAACTGAACTCCTTGGGGGAGAATTGTATGTCTCCTGCTCTGTGTTTTACCCGCATTCTGCCATATATTTCATGTTATAGCAGTCTCGGATGATGACCCAGCACATGTTGTTCGTTTTAAGAACACTTTCACTGCAGATTTGACAAAACCAAAGAAGGTACCAATGTGAGACTTCTAAAGATAGCTACAGCACTCGACCCAAGATTTAAGAATCTGAAGTGCCTTCCAAAATCTGATCGGGACGGGGTGTGGAGCATGCTTTCAGAAGTCTTAAAAGAGTAACACTCTGATGCGGAAACTACATAACCCGAACCACCAAAAAAGAAAATCAACCTCCTGCTGGTGGCATCTGACTCAGATGATGAAAGTGAACATGCGTTGGTCCGCACTGCTTTGGATCGTTATCGGGCAGAACCAGTCATCAGCATGGACGTATGTCCTCTGGAATGGTGGTTGAAACATGAAGGGACATATGAATCTTTAGTGCATCTGGCACATAAGTATCTTGCAACGCCGGCTGCAATAGTGCCATGCAAATGCCTGTTCTCACTTTCAGGTGACATTGTAAACAAGAAGTGGGCAGCATTATCTCCTGTAAATGTAAACAAACTTGTTTGTCTGAGCGATTGGCTGAACAAGAAGTAGGACTGAGTGGACTTTTAGACTAAAGTTTTACATTTTATTTTTGAGTGCAGTTATTTTTTGTACATAATTCTCCATTTGTAAGTTCAACTTCTATGATAAAGAGATTGCACTACAGTACTTAAGTGAATTGAAAAATACTATTTTATTTTTACAGTGCAAATATTTATAATAAAAAATATAAAGTGAGCACTGTACACTTCGTGTTGTGTTGTAATTGAAATCAATATACTTGAAAATGTGGAAAACATCCAAAAATATTTATATAAATAGCATTCTATTATTGTTTAATAGTGTGATTAATATTTTAAATTGCTTGACAGCCCTAATTTAAAGCAAAAGGTCTCTCACTGCATGCTTTAACAGTCTTGCTGGCTGGAATCCTTTCAGCCAGTACTCCTCACCCAGTCTAGTGGTCTCCTCTTCCTTCAGGTGTTGTTGATAGCAAGAGCAGAGAAAAGGGAGGAGTAACTTGTGGCATTTGTTCCCCTTCTTACACTTTTCCTCTTCTTTGAGAATCATCTCAAGCTGGGGTTCAGCAGACAAAAAGTCTGTGGGGATGGGAACTTCCAGCTGTTCCTTGGCAGGATGTAAATTTCTTGCTCACCCTCTTTTCCCTGCCAAGAATGGCCACTGAACCGGGTGGTGATTAATTTGATTTAGCTGACCCCCAGCTGGGGCATCAGTTTGCCTTTTGTCTCTGAGGAACCAATTTGTGGCTGCTTTTCTAAACTTGCATCATGCCTCAGCAATGTCCTAGAGTGGAATCTTATAACTTTACATACAACGTTGCCACATACTTTACCAGGACAATAATGATCAGCAAATTGAGTTTTCAAATGATCCCTCATAAGGCATACTTTGTACAAAATTTAACATAGCTTTGTAAAAGGGGTGACATAGGAGCACAGACAGTCACAGAAATGTCCCCAGACCCTGAGCCTGAGTGAAGGGAACATGGAGAGCGGGACATGCTGCATAAGTGAGAACAGGTGATTTTGGGCAGAGAGCCCCACACCCGGGCCTAACATTTCAGAGGGAGGTTCCTTTAGTTTTGCTGTTCTGCCTTGGTGTGATGGAACAGCCAGACAAAGGGGAACCACTCAGTTGCCCAACATCAGCAGACATCCCTCTCCCCATCCTGCCCCTCAAGTCCCGGAAGGTTGAGACATGCAAGCCACCTGGCCGTGCTGGTTGTGTCAGACTGACCGCTCAGGCACATGTTCTCAGTGTGTTGTACCACACCTCATACAATGGGTCCCCTATGGGGCTGGCCTCTAGGGGTATGTCTGCATTGCAACAGAAGACCTGCAGCTGGCCCAGGTCAGCTGACTCAGGCTTGTGGGGCTCGAGCTGCCAAGCTATGAAACGAGTGGTCTCAGGCTGGAGCCTGGGTTTTGAGACCCCGTGAAGTGGGAGAGTCCCAGAGCCTGGGCCTGAGTCCAAATGTCTACGCTGTAATTTTATAGCCCCACAGCCCAACCCTGCAAACACCCCATCAGCTGACCTGGGCCAGCCACTGGTCTTTTATCACAGTGTAGATATACGCTCTGTGTTTCTGTAACATGATGTTGAGAGGCGGCGTGGTCCAGTGGATAGGGCTCTTGCCTGGGACGGGAGAGACATGGATTCTGCTCCTGACTCTGCCGCTGCCTGACCTTGGGCAAGCTGCTTCCCTGCTCTATGACTCTGTTTCCTCTCCCACCCTCTGTGTCTTGTCTGCTGGTACTGTAGCTCTTTGGACTGTTCCTTACTACGTCTTCATACAGTGCCTGACAAAATGGGGCCCCACTCTTGGCTGGGGAGGGCAGTAATAGTCATTTGGGGTGGAGTGAGACCCACAATGCTGGAATACACATCTAGGGAGAGGCGGCCAACCCAGATTCCCTTCTGGCTGAGGATGTGAACAGAGCTGCTGTGCTGGAGTTCTGAAGCGTGGTGTGAATTATGTGCTGCACTTTGCTTTAGCCACCTAATAGCCCTGTTCTGGAATATACATCTGTGATGGGGTAGAATAGGTGTGGAGACCACCTGATGGAGGCCTCATGGCCCTGTCTCACCCCACCCCAGAAAAGCGCAGAGGAGAGGTCCTCCAGGCAGCCTAGAGTGGCTGCAGGGGAGCAGCCAATCAGGGGTGGAAGGGCCATATAAAAGGAAGCAGCAGAGGCAGAGCAGTCAGTTGCTGCCTGGACCTGGAAGAGGGGATCCTGGGTTCCTGGCTGGCTGAGCAGCAGGACCAGGGACAGCTCAGTGCAGGCAAGACTGAGCCCAGGGAAGGCTGCTGAAGACCAGGGGTAGCGAAGGAGGAGCTCCTGGCTGGCTGCAAGGACTGAGCCTAGAGCCTTGCCAGACCAATTAAGGGTAGCGTGATGGGCCCTGTTGGCCTGGTTAGAGACTAAGTCCAGGGAGGGCTGCCGGAAGGACACACCATCGGAGGGTAGTACGATGGGCCCTGCTGGATTGTTACAGAAGGCAGCGTTTCCTGAGAGGAAGCCTTGGTGGGCAGTAAAGACTGTATACCCCGGAAGGGGGTTTGCTTCTTGTTCCACCTACAGACAGTGTGCCTCGGCCAGAGGGCTAAGGCACTGAAGACCTGCTGAAAGAACCATTGGCTGGGGTGGGGGGCTCGCTGAGAGGCGGGTGCTGCCCTGTTGTAAGAACTGAAAGAAAAGCAGGCTCACACCTGACCAAAAGGGGGCGCCCATGAGAGGTAGGTGCCGCCTTGTTCAAAACTGAGCGATTGCAGGCACATATCAGCCAGAGCGGGGGTGCTTGTGAGGGTGGGTGCCGACGCCGTTACAACATCCCTGTCAGTAAATCAGACACAGAAGCCCATGTTATCCTGTGTCATCTTGGAAAACTGACTGATGCCCTTCCCTGAGAACAAACACGGAGCTGCTCCTTCTGTAACAACACGGCAGAGCGAGGCTGGGAGCTCAGCAGAGATGAGGCAGGTCCTGGAGCTTATGGCAGGAAACTTTTCCCCTCCCTTTGGTGGGTGCTTCCACCTGCACGTTGGTGACTCCTGCATTCCACCCTGAACGCAGGGGAATTGTGGAAAATCACTGAGTCGAAAGGTGCCCTGCTGAGACTGCAGCCTCTGGCTATAGGGTGGAGAATGCACGGACAGCAAGAGTGCAAGTTCTCCTGTGGCCCCGTCCTTCACCACTGTTCCCCAGTCCAGACCTGGAGAGAGCGCCTCTACTGGGATTTTTCTCATTGTCATTGTCAGTCAAGGACTGGTGTAGCTCCATGGCTGATCCCACCGGTGGAAGAGTTAGTGTAAACAGGCTGGTGGCATGGTGATGTACCCTGTCTACACTAGTGCTTCCATCAATGGTAACACTGGTGTAGGCCCACAGTGGGGGGGAAATCCTAGTGTATACGCTGCCTGGGCAGAGACAGTAGTTCAGTCTCCATGGCATGTTCAAACCTGGCCCTTTAGGCTGAAACTGACAACAGCTGTGGTTGGTTACTGTGACCTGGTCCTGTCCTGTAGGAACTGGACCGAGACCCACAACTCATTTTAGAGAGGCCCCCACGAGCACATTGTTCTCAGGCATTTCTTTCAGTGCTAGTCTGCCTGTCTTAGCCAGAGGGTGTCGCTCTCTGGGGACTAAAGGTATCACCCCCAACATATGCTTCATCTCTACTGGCCATGCTGAAACCTTCATAGAAAGCTCATGAAGATGGTGAGAGAAGATCAGCTTACGCAGAGTTGATTGGGCTGTGAGACACTTTTGGGGGGTACTTGATGTGTCTGGGGTGAATCGCTACCACCTGCTCACAGTGAGAGAGAGCCCTGCCTGTGCCCACCGGGGGAAACCCTCCCCAGCTCCCGCCTGTTGGCAACACGAGCACTCTGCTCCGGGCTCTGCAAGCCCCACTGTTTCTCAGTGCAGGCTACCAGTTCTCTCACACACTTTGTTACACATAGGTGTTGTCAGATGCTACCGGTGTGGTGCTCTGGTTGCTCCTATGTTGTCACTCAGCTGCGTGCGTGTGTTCCCTCTGTGTGCGGTCCCAGCTCTGCAGATAGCTGACACAGCAAACCCGACGAGAACCCCCAATAACCACAGAGTCTAGTAAGGTACGAAGGCACCTCGGCCAGGTTTATTGCGATCTCGGACACAATTGCAGTTCCCCGTAGATTACTTAGTCTACCGGGCATACTACGAGAAAGTGCCTCTTGGCAAGGACCTGGCTCAGTGGCGGGACTTTCCACTGCCCCCGTGGCCGGACAAAGATATCCACTCAGGGATGCATTCTTATACACAGATACAAACAAGTTACACATCACTCCTGACGTATTGAGGTGCAACCCCTCTACGCTGCAAGGTACAACCCCTCTACGTAGTAAGGTGCCGCCTCTCACCTTGTACATGTTGGTTCGATCAAAACAACTCTATCCATCATTTTACCCTTTTGCCCCTGTCATTGGGATGGGTCGGCCTGTTCCATGTTATCTGTGGAATGTTCCAGTATAGGAGTGTTCTAATATCTAGTGTTCAGTACTTTTTAGGTATGTATCTTTTTGCAGCATCAGCCCTTTCCTTGCCAGCTTCTGTGAGCAGGGCCTGCCTCTGGCTCACAGCTTAACTTTGCTTTATGTTAGCAAAGTCTTGACCATTACTTTAGTTCAGGCCTTAGGCCTCATACCAGGCCTCTGATACCAAGGTTTATCTCTCAGGGCCTCCTCTTACTACAATAGGTACCCAGTCCCTTATCTTCTGGCCATGCGCAGCGTACACTGATCTGCTGCCTCTGTGAACTCAGTGCACTCCAGGTCGCTGGTTTCACCTCCCTTCAACCCTATCCTTAGGACAAGGCACGGAGACGTGTCTATAGTAGAACTTTACTGAACAGAGCTTGAGACAGAGATTCAAATAAAAGCAAGTGTAAGGTTTTGGAACTATTGGTGGACAATAACCGAGCCCCTCTTTCCCAGGCACCCTGCCACACTGGGCGGAGATAGGACTGGCTGGATGACCTGACTGGAGGGTCGGCTCCAACCCAAACAAAGGAAAAAACCTGACCCCAAGGCTTGTAGGAGGTCTGGGGGAATAATGGAGACATGGTGACTAAAGGCCTAACCCAGGGGTGGGCAAACTATGGCCCGTGGGCATATAGCTCTTAGGGTACTGAGAGCCGGGGCCATTTAATGCTTTGTTTGTTGGGGGAATAGATTTTTAGATTTGGAATGGTTATTTTGTTTGTTTAAAACAGTGGTTCTCAAACTTTTGTACTGGTGATCCCTTTCACATAGCAAACCCCTGAGTGTGACCCCCCCCCCCTTGTAAATTAAAAACACTTCTTTTTTGTATATTGAACACCATTATAAATGCTGGAGGTGATGCGGGGTTTGGGGTGGAGGCTGACAGCTCATGACCCCCCATGTAATAACTTCGCAACCCCCTAAGGAGTCCCGACCCCCAATTTGAGAACCCCTGGCTTAAAAAAAAATGAAATACCCAACCAACCCTACGTATCTCCTCTGTGACACTCCAGGCCTGGATGTCTAATATGAATTTATTTATTAAAGAAATTATAGCTGCTGTAATTGTGTGTCTGTATTATGCTGGTAGATGAAATCAATCAAAGCCGTGATGCTTCCAAGGGGGAGGATACTGCTAACATGGATGTCTTGCAATGCAGGCTGGGTGTAAGGCGGGGAGCTTACTGCAGGTGTCTGCCCTGTTATTTTGTGGGGAAGCTTCTCATTCTTAAAGCCTTATGTTCACTAGCACTCCCACTGTTGTTACTGCTGGTGCAGCTGCACCGGTGACAGCGAGGGTGGAAATTCCACCCCCAGAACCCTAGTGAAGACAAGGCCATATAAGTGGCCTGGAGGAGAAGTCAATGTCTAGCCACAAAAAATACTCTGAGAAGGGCTGGTGTGTGTGTGTGTGTGTGTGTGTGTGTGTGTGTGTGTGTGTGTGTTAAAGGTACCCAAAATAAATCCTTAGCTGGCTTTTTTTTTTTTTTTTTAAACAAGGTTTTACACAAGCTTAAGTGAATCACTTGAAATGGGCCCGTTTGTAATTGGATATGTCTCAGATGCATGTTAAGAGGGAAATGAAAAGATTGTGGATTGAGTGACAAGGGACAAATGAGCTTAATCCAATATGGCACATCCTGGGAAATCCGACTGGGTATTGGCACAACATCCCACATGCTAACAACAGGGTTTTCCACCTCAACACCGTCCTCCAGAGGTTCTGGAAGGGTATGTCTACACTGCACTGAAAGACTCACACTATGCTGTGGCTGGCCCAGGTCAGCTGACTCGGGTTTGTGGGGTTGGGCTGTGGAGCTATAACATTGTAGTGTAGACGTTTGGGCTGGAATCTGGACTCTGAGACCCTCACCCTGCTTGGGCCCACGGGGGAGGGAGAAGGATCACAGTACCTAGTCTTCAGCCTGAGTCAACTGACAGGCTTTAAGATTCAGTGCCATGGGCTCTTTAATCGCAGTATAGACATACTCAGAGGGTCTGTCATGAAAAGGGAGGCTGTGGGAAGATAGAAACATAGGCAGCCACCAGGTTTGATGCTGGAGAGAGATGCCAACAATGGGCAGCAGCTGACGGAGACACACACCCTTCTGTTGTATGAGCTTTACTTAACAAGCGCTGGTCTTAAGTGGCCACGCTTAATGGACTCCGCCTCGTTACAGTCATGGTGTTATGGCAAAAAGGGTAGAGCAGTAATGAAGCTAACAATTCTTGTAAGAGAAATAGCAGAGCTGGGAGCTAGCGGCAGCCGTGCGCCCTGTCCAGAGCTCTGATGGGTGGGGAATTCAGGAGTAAAAAGAGAATGCAGGCAGCAGTCCAGCAAGAGAGTGGGGGTGATCCAGTTTATTGCACCCAATGCCGCGTGTATGATTATCTGCCCAGTGGGCGGGTGGCGTATGTGTGCATTCGGTGCAAGGAGCTCCTGGCCCTCAGAGACCGTGTATGGGCTTTGGAGACCAGAGTGGCTGAACTGGAAGAGTTAAGGGAGACAGAGAGGGATAGAGATGAGTCTTTCCAGGACACAGCAGAATGGTCCCACCCCTGGTCTGACAGCCTCTGTGCTGTTGAGGAGGATGAAAGTTTCACGGAAGAACATCCAACTGGAGCGGGGGGAAACGATCCCCAGGAGGTGATGTGGTATCCTTTCATACTGAGGATACCTCTCCGGGGGAGGGAACTCCAGTTATTAGGAAGTGACAGGTAATAGTTATGGGCAATTCGATCATTAGAAACATAGATAGCTGGGTTTGCAATGACCGGGAGAACCACATGGTGACTTGCCTGCCTGTTGCGAAGGTTACAGATCTCTTGAGACATCTAGATAAACTTATGTGCAGTTCTGGGGAGGAGCCAGTGGTCGTGGTACAGGTAGGTACCAATGACACAGGGAAGGATAGGAGAGCAGTTCTGGAGGCCAAATTTAGGCTGCTAGGTAAGAGATTGAAGTCCAGGACCTCCATGATAGCATTCTCTGAAATGCTTCCAGTCCCGTGCGCAGGGCGAGTTAGACAGGCAGAACTGCAGGGTCTCAATGTGTGGATGAGGCGATGGTGTAGGGAGGAGGGGTTTAGATTTATTAGGAACTGGGAAAACTTTTGGGAAAGGGGGAGCCTATCCAGGAAGGATGAGCTCCACCTAAACCAAAATGGAACCAGATTGCTGGCACTTAACATTAAAAAGGTCGTTGAGCAGTTTTTAAACTAAGGGCTGGGGGAAAGCCGACAGGTGCGAAGGAGCACGTGGTTCGGACAGAGGGATCCCTTAGAGAATCTCCATTAATAGATCCTTCCCTATGTCCTAGTAAGGACGAGAGTATAGAAGATGATAAAATACAGGTAGGATCTGATGAGAAACAGTCAAATAAAAAAGAGTCCCATTCAATTACATCATGTAATGGCACACAGCTAAAAAGTGACAAGTTTTTAAAGTGCTTATATACCAATGCTAGAAGTCTAAATAATAAAATGTGTGAACTAGAGTGCCTTGTATTAAATGAGGATATTGATATAATAGACATCACAGAAACTTGGTGGAATGAGGATAATCAATGGGACACAGTAATACCAGGATACAAAATATATCGGAAGGACAGAACAGGTCATGCTGGGGGGGGAGTGACACTATATGTGAAAGAAAGCTTAGAATGAAATGAAGTAAAAATCTTAAATGAACCAAACTGTATCATAAAATCTCTATGGATAGTAATTCCATGCTCTAGTAATAAGAATATAGCAGTAGGGATATACACCTCTACCCCGATATAACGCTGTCCTCGGGAGTCAAAACTTACCGCGTTATAGGTGAAACCACGTTATATCGAACTTGCTTTGATCTGCCGGAGCGCGCAGCCCCGCTCCCCTGGAGCGCTGCTTTACTGCGTTATATCTGAATTCGTGTTATATCGGGTCGCGTTATAGCGGGGTAGAGCTGTATTACTGACCACCTGGCCAGGATGGTGACAGTGACTGTGAAATGCTCAGGGAAATTAGAAAGGCTATTAAAATAAAAACCTCAATAATAATGGGGGATTTCAGCTATCCCCATATTGACTGGGTACACGTCACCTCAGGACGGGCTGCAGCGATAAAGTTTCTTGACACCTTAAATGTCTGCTTCTTGGAGCAGCTGGTCCTGGAACCCACAAGAGAAGAGGCAGTTCTTGATTTAGTCCTAAGTGGAGCACAGGATCTAGTCCAAGGGTGACTAGAACTGGACCGCTTGGTAATAGTGACCTGACCATATTATTATTAAATTTAACATCCCTGTGGCGGGGAAAACACCACAGCAGCCCAACACGGTGGCATTTAATTTCAGGAAGGGGAACTACACAAAATGAGGTGGTTAGTCAAACAGAAATTAAAAGGTCCAGCGCAAAAAGTGAAATCCCTGCAAGTTGCATGGAAACTTTTTAAAGACACCATAATAAAGGCTCTACTTAAATGTACACCCCAAATTAAAAAACATAGTAAAAGAACCAAAAAAAAAAAAAAAAGCCACTGTGGCTAAACAACAAAGTAAAAGAAGCAGTGAGAGGTAAAAAGGCATCCTTTAAAAAGTGGAAGTTAAATCCTAGTAAGGAAAAGAGAAAGGAGCATAAACTCTGGCAAATGAAGTGTACAAATATAATTAGGAAGGCCAAAAATAATTTGAAGAACAGCTAGCCAAAGACTCAAAAAGTAATAGCAAAAAAATGTTTAAGTACATCAGAAGCAGGAAGCCTGCTAAACAACCAGTGGGGCCACTGGACGATCGAGATGCCGAAGGAGCGCTCAAGGACGATATGGCCATTGCAGAGAAACTAAATGAATTCTTTGCATCAGTCTTTGTGGCTAAGGATATGAGGGAGATTCCCAAACCGGAGCCCAAATCTGAAGGAACTGTTCCAGATTGAAGTGTCATTACAGGAGATTTTGGAACAAATTGATAAACTAAACAGTAAGAAGTCACCAGGACCAGATGGGATTCACCCAAGAGTTCTGAAGGAACGCAAATGTGAAATTGCACAACTACTAACTGTCATCTGTAACCTATCATTTAAATCAGTTTCTGTACCAAATGATGAGGATAGCTAATGTAATGCCAATTTTTTAAAAGGGCTCCAGAGGTGATCCCGGCAATTACAGGCCGGTAAGCCTGACTTCAGTACCGGGCAAACGGGTTGAAACTATAGTAAAGAACAAAATTGTCAGACACAGAGATGAACATAATTTGCTGTGGAAGAGTCAACATGGTTTTTGTAAAGGGAAATCATGCCTCACCAATCTACTAGAATTCTTTGATGGTGTCAGCAGACATGTGGACACTGGGGATCCAGTGGATATAGGGTACTTAGATTTTCAGAAAGCCTTTGACAAGGTCCCTCACCAAAGGCTCTTAAGCAAAGTAAGCTGTCATGGGATAAGAGGGAAGGTTCTCTCATGGGTCGGTAACTGGTTAAAAGATAGGAAACAAAGGGTAGGAATAAATGGTCAGTTTTCAGAATGGAGAGAGGTAAATAGTGGTGTCCCCCAGGGGCCTGTTCTGGGACCAGTCCTGTTCAACATATTCATAAATTATCTGGAAAAAGGAATAAACAGTGAGGTGACAAAATTTGCAGATGATACAAAACTACTCAAAATAGTTAAGACCCAGACAGATTGCGAAGAGCTACAAAAGGATCTCTCAAAACTGGGTGACTGGGCAACAAAATGGCAGATGAAATTCCATTTTGATAAATGCAAAGTAATGAACATTGGAAAATATAATCCCAGCTATACATATAAAATGATGGGGTCTAAATTAGCTGTTACCACTCAAAAAAGAGATCTTGGAGTCATTGTGGATAGTTCTCTGAAAACATCCAATGTGCAGCGGCAGTCAAAAAAGCGAAGAATGTTGGGCATCATTAAGAAAGGGATAGATAATAAGACAGAAAATATCATATTGCCTCTGTATAAATCCATGGTACGCCCATATCTTGAATACTGCATGCAAATGTGGTCTTCCCATCTCAAATAAGATATATTGGAATTTGGAAAAGGTTCAGAAAAGGGCAACAAAAATGATTAGGGGTATGGAACGGCTTCCGTATGAGAAATGATTAATAAGACTGGGACTTTTCTGCTTGGAAAAGAGAGATGATTGGGGGATATGATTGAGGTTTATAAAATCATGACTGGTGGGGAGAAAGTAAATAAGGAAGTGTTATTTACTCCTTCTCATAACACAAGAACTAGGGGTCACCAAATGAAATTAATAGGCAGCAGGTTTAAAACAAACAAAAGGAAGTATTTCTTCACACAACGCACAGTCAACCTGTGGAACTCTTTGCCAGAGGATGTTGTGAAGGCCAAGACTATAACAGGGTTCAAAAAGAACTAGATAAGTTCAAGGAGGATAGGTCCATCAGTGACTATTAGCCAGGATGGGCAGGGATGGTGTCCCTAGCCCCTGTTTGCCGGAAGCTGGGAATGGGCGACAGGGGATGGATCACTTGTTGATTACCTGTTCTGTTCATTCTCTCTGGGGCACCTGGCATTGGCCACTGTCAGAAGACAGGATACTGGGCTAGATGGACCTTTGGTCTGACCCAGTATGGCCGTTCTTATGAATTTCCTACCCTGTTGAAACCAGTAGGTTTAAAGAAGGCTGGCCTGTGCGCATTAGTGAGTGCTTTGTTCAGCTGGAAAATGTGAGACCAGGCAGCTCCAGCTAGATGCTGGTTCTGAGTAGATACTGGGCCTCATGCCAAAGGGGCGGGAGTTTTAGGTGATTCATAGCGCTTGCATGAGAGGCCAGGCACCCAAGGGCTTTCCAATGGGTTTGGGAGATGTTAAGCACAGACCCAAGGTTGTCAGGGACTGCAATGGGGCAATCTGACCTAATGGTCAGTTGGAAGGCATGCCACAGGTCAATCCAGAGTCAGAGTGGGGAGCCACGCCATGGGTCGAGCCAGAGTCAGTAACTGGAGTTAGAGCAAGGCAGCAGGACCCCGAACAAGGAGTGGGAACCGGGCAAGAAGACAGTAACTTGGTCTCAGGGGTCTGGTCAGGTCCAATGATTAGTTGCTCAGAAAAGAGGTAGGATAAGAACAGGAAGCTTTATATTGATGGTGTCCAATCAGCAGTCTGATGTTGAGTCAGCAGATGTAGCATCAGGGGGTGGGGAAGTTCCCGCATCTGGCACTGAGGGTAAGGCTCTTGTTTGGTAACTCCATAGGTGTGGGTTTGAGACCCGTGGTGCCTGATGGGCTGAGGATACTTTCCTTGGTGGTGGTTTTGATTTGGAGTTGAAGTCCTAGCTATGGAGCTCAAGCTGTATCTAAGAAGTGCAAACTTTGCTGCTGTTTTTGCAATAAAAATCCTTGTTCCCAGGTGTAAATCCTTGTGAACAAAATAAATGAGGACTGTACTGCCAGGGGTGCGTGTGTGCACTCACACTCAGTGAGGAACGAACCCACCGGGGATCCCAAATCCCCCATCAGGCACGCAAGGCAGGGGCAATAGTCTACTAAACTCGCACTGTGCTTGCTTCGTTATGCCACACCTGGCAGAGAGACCCTTGGTGTAAGAACCTGAATGGAACCGAATAGATGGAGCTAAATTTAGGGCTACATTCAGCCCAGGAGTAGCAGGTGCAGATCCCTTGGATGTGAGTAAGAATGGGTTCTGCTTACTCCAGTGCAGAGAATCTATTCTTGACTGCAAGGAAAGTGGAAATAGGAGCTGGATCATGGTCTAGGCAGGTAGCTAGTGAGGGAAATGTGGGTCTTGTCTTCTTCCCCTCACCTCCCAGGTGCTTAGAGGTTCCAGATGGGGGAGCACGAATGGAGCAGGGCATGGTGCATCTGTCGCTGAAAAATAAGAAAATGGCCTGCCGGCCTTGTTGTGGCATGTCTGCAAACATCTGTGTGCGCTGCTGGCTGTGGCCTGCAAGACATGGGGCAGGTTCCACCAACTATGGAGAACCCCCAATTTGCTGCACCGAGGGGCCACGGCCAGATACTAACCACTTCTAGTCACTAGCAACCTGTAGCCATATTTGAACCAGTGACCGTGTGGTGAGAGGCTCTGTGTCCCATTACGTGGCCCCTGTGGCGATGGGCTGTTCAAGGAACAAGGCTTCTCCAGCTCCTTGTTCTTTCAGGTCCCATCTCCCCACTTGGGGTTGGGGGGGATCATTCACTGTTGTAAGTTCCTAGTGCTCTGCTCAGCAGTGCTCCGGTACACCCCCTTCCCTAGGATATTCTTCCATGTCCTGATCTGTTCGGATCTCCTTCAGGGGTTGAGTGGGAGCCCCAGAAAGCCGTGTGAGAGCTGCTGCTCCATCCCGCAGCGCCATGTCTCGCAGCTCAGGTGCAGACCCACCAGCTCTTGTTCATTGGGCTTCCTCCTAAGATCCATTGCGCCAGCTATGACAGAGGCCTGGTCTAGACTTAACATTTAGGTTGCTATAGCTACGGCGCTCAGGGGTATGATCCTCCACCCCCAGCACCACAGCTGCGCCGGCCTAACCCTGATGTAGACGCAGCTAGGCTGCCGGACGAATGCCGCTGTCGACCTAGCGACGCTGATCCGGGACGCGGTCCTACCGGGACGGTAAAACCCCTACCATCATTGTAGGCTGTGCCTGCTCTACGGGCTTCTGCCACCATAGCTGTATGTAGTGTAGACATGGCCAGAGCCTGCAAAGAGCGTTCGGAGGCATTGCCTGTCCGTTGTTTAGACAGTCCTGCTCCTTGGTCACTGGGGAATAGGGGAGTCTGGCAGGTGACACGGGCATCCAGGTATTAGCACCTGTTTCAACCTGTCCTTCCTTTGGTGTGAGATTACCCGTGTAAGGAGCGGGTGCTCCTCCTGCTCCCCTCCAGCCTGGAGCCTGGGGCCAGGCCTGCCTGGCTGTAGAAGGGGGGGTCCCTGCTGCAGCCTGTGACAGGTTCGAGCCTGTGTCTCCCCAGTGCTGCAGGACCAGTAGGTGAGCGCCTGCCATGCTGAACACGCGGGAGTGAAACTTGCCCCCGTGTCCAAAGGGCCGCTGCCCCCTCCCCAGGGCTGGGTGCTGAGCCCCCCCCCCCCGCACCTCTCCCGGGAAGGGGGGATGTTGCAGGGAGCTGGTTCCTAGGAGGGCCCCCAGCTCCGTGGGGCAGCCCCTGTTCACGGGGCAGCGCCGCCCAAGTGCAACCTCTTCCCCCGGGGGAGGGCAGGCGGGGCGAGGGGCCCGAGTCCGCACCTGGCCTCTAGGCCACCGGGCGCGCGTCCCGCCGCCGCGTGCCTCAGTTTCCCCCGCCCTCCCAGCGCTCCCCCGCCCGGCCGGGGGCGGGGTGTTGCTATGGGGATGGCGGCGGCCTGGCCAGCGCGGAGGCGAGCGAGCCGGGCCCGGCGGCTGCCAGGTGAGGCGGGGCGGGCCGGGGCGGAGCCGGGGGCCGGCGCGATCAGCTGGCAGGAAATGGCCCCGGAGCCGGCCGGCAGCCCGGGGCCGGCGTGTCACCGCGGGCGGGGGGCTCGCCTAGGCCCGATCGCTGCGAGCTCCGGGTAAGTGGGGCCGGGCTCGGCTCGGCTCGGCTCGGCCCGGGCCGCTTTGTGTCGTTCACCCCGCCCGCCCCGAGCCGGGCCCGCGGCTGCCGCCCGCCGCCCGCCCCCTTGCCTCTCTCCCGGCCCGGCCCGGCCCGGCACCCCCCTGTACCCCACATTGCTGATAGGGCAGTGCTCTGTACAGCTGGGCCGGGGACCCCCCTGCACCCCCATTGCTGATAGGGCAGAGCTCTGTCCAGCCGGGCCGGGGACCCCCCTGTACCCCCATTGCTGATAGGGCAGCGCTCTGTACAGCCGGGCCAGGGACCCCCCTGCACCCCCATTGCTGATAGGGCAGTGCTCTGTCCAGCCGGGCCGGGGACCCCCCTGTACCCCCCATTGCTGATAGGGCAGTGCTCTGTACAGCCGGGCCGGGGACCCCCCTGCACCCCCATTGCTGATAGGGCAGTGCTCTGTCCAGCCGGGCCGGGGACCCCCCTGTACCCCCCATTGCTGATAGGGCAGTGCTCTGTACTGCCATCACACAGTGATTTTGCCTCCGCTGCCTACTGGGGAGGGCTCCCCGTTCCCGTCTGTGGGTGTGGACAGGTGCTTGCGCACTGCTAGTCCCCCCGCACTGCCCAGGGTTCGGCTGCTCCACAGCCAGCACCTGCTGTATTCCTGCAGCTCCCCAGTTCCTCTGAGCAGAGCCAGGTTCTTGGCAGCCTTAGAAAGAGAGGGGAGAATGTGCCTGTGACGCTAACCCCAGCTCTGCTGCCAGCCCCTCGTCTGGGGGGCAAGTGTGCGGAGAGGAGACGGGTTCTCTCGGGCTGCTGTGTCTGAAGGCAGCAGGGCCGTGGTCCCCCTTACCAGTAATGGAATCTGTCATCCCCCATCCCCAGCAGCTGGGAGTGGGGCCAGGGCTGGAGCAGAGCTGGGGGCAGAGTGGGGCTGGATGGTGCTCCCTCCCCACCTCCTATGGGGGTTGGCCTGGGCCCATCTGCACCCCCGAAATGTTCCTCCACTTCCTCCTGGGGGGATGTGCCCCAGAGTTTGGGGACCACTGGGGTGGGGAGCTGTGCCCTGTGCGGGTCATTGCCAACAGCGGGCGAGGAGGAGCTATGCGCCAAGCAAATTCCTGCCTGAGCTCTGACTGCAGCCCCTCTATTGGCGCTGCTCAGCCCTCCCTACGCCGATGAGCCCCCTGCCTAGCCAAACGAGCTGCCATGCAGGACGGGCACAGTTCGTGTCCCTATCCAGAACCCTGGGTGCAGGGCATGGGATGGGGCATGGGGGAGCCGCTGCCCTCCGCTCCGATACCAGTCCTGTTCCCTCCCATCTCGCACTGACGTGCTTGAGCACAGGGCCTGGCCGGGGGTGGGTTCGAGCTGGGAGCATTCTCACCTCACTGAGCAAACCTGTGGGCTGCAGCGCTACCTCTGCTGCCCTGCCATTGTCTCCGCGTCGCACTGCGCAGGGGCTGTACCTGGGGACTGGGGCAGAGGAATCCTGGCGGGGCGAGCCGCACCTGCCTCCCTTCTCTCTTTGGGTCCCTTCACTGCCTCATGTCGCTGGAGCAGCATTCGTGTGTTTCCTGTAAACTGTGTCTAAATGTGGGCAGCCAGACTGTGGCCTGCGGACTAAACACAGCTTCGAGGCCTGTGCTAGTCTTGTCGTCACTACAGAGATGCGGTGCATGGGAACTGCGAGTCCCAGCATGCAGCCCCCCAGCTCCACCTGAGCCGTCTGCATATAGAAGGGGAGGGTGACTGCGGTGGGGTTTGTCTTGTCTGTGGCCGCGCGGGGGCTTCTGGCAGGCTGTCAGCAAGGCCCTCAAATGAGCAGTGTGTGGCTGGGGTCAGCTGGTAATTGTATCCCGACTGATTTCTGTGAAGTGTCTTCCCTTCAGGCTGGGTCCCAAAGGGCTAATTGAAATAACCACAGTGGGGTGGGGCTGGCAGCAGGGGCAAAAGGCCCCCTTAGGGCCTGGAGCTGGAGAGCGAGGGTGGCAGACAGGCTGTTCCAGCAGCCCGGAGCTGCAGAGGGGACGGCTCGTGAAGCAGTGGTGGCCAGGCTCTGGGGAAGGTCAGGGAGGAAGCTGCTGCTAGATGCTCAGGGAAGTGAGGGTATGTCTACACTACGGGATTAATCCGAATTTAGATAATTCGAATTTGGGAAACAGGTTGTATAAATTCGATTGTGCGCGGCCACACTAAGCACATTAATTCGGTTTTTAACCACATTAATTCGGTGGTGTGTGGCCACACTAACCCTAATTCGAATTAACAAAATCGATTTTGGCGCTACTCCGCTCGTCGAGGTGGAGTACAGAAATCGATTTTAAGTGCCCTTTAATTCAAATTAACTGGCTCTGTAGTGTGGACGGGTGAAGGGTTAATTCGGATTAACGCTGCTAAATCCGAATTAAAGTCGTAGTGTAGACCAGGCTACTCAGAGACGGGGCGAGAGGAGGCCTGTGAAGTCGGCAGGAGCAAGTCCACGGAGAGCTTTTGGAAAGAGGACAAGTATTGTGAGATGAATGAGGGGGTGGGAGCAGTGTGAACGTGAGGCTGGGGCCAGGAGGCCTGAGTTCTCTTCCTGGTTTGGGTACTGTCCTCTGGCCTGGGGTGAGACACTCAACAAATGGCATCATCTTCGCTTCCCCTCTGTCTGCCACACCCCCTCGCCCCCCAATGATCATTGGTGCGTCTGCTCTGCAAGATGCAAAGGGTCCTCTCTCCTGGCAGAGACCTGGCCACTGATCATCAAGGCAGGCAGAGAGAAGGGGCAGAGGCACTGCTGAGGGTGCCAGGCTAGGACATTTAGATAGCACCGGTGCGTGGCCGGGAAGAGGGGTGTGTGGGCACAGATGAGACAAGGGGCTCTGTTTCTGCCTGGTCTGGAGGAGGGAGGGTGTTCTGGGCCAGGGTAGGATGGGATGGGGAGGGGGGCAGCCATGACAAGAGGTTACCCTAGCGGGGCGAGGTCCCTCGTGTGGAACCCTGTGCTGAGGTTGAAGAGAACCAGGGGGGAAAAAAGCTTTTCTCTGCTGGAAGGAGGGGGCTGTTGGCTAGCGGGGTGGGGCGAGAGAGCCGTGACCTCTGTGCTGTGGCTACAGAAGACCCCAGACTGGAGAGAGGAGCTAAACAGGAGCCAGTGTGTGTCAGGGTGAACTGGGGAGGGGGCAGCAGGTATTCTGCGGGGATCAAGGAGAAATCTTGGCTGTTCACTCTGGGTCCTAGAGCATGGGGCTTGCAGCTGATCCTTAGTCCTGCAGCTTGGCTTGTGCCTCTACTTTGAAGGGTGAAGGGAAGGAATTGAGGAAGAAGTAGCAGTTCTTCTGGTACAATCCTCCTGGAGCCCTCCTGTCCCATGGCAGCCTGGGGAAGAGGACGTCCTGCTCTAGATAACACTTCTCAGCCCTGATGCGGGGGAGCATTGTTCTCTGCTTCCTGCTCCCTCCCCCGCAGCACAACCGCTCTAGCTAACCAAAGCCCTGAGGTGCCAGTGGGGGAGACAGAGCCACTGACCCGGAGGGAGATGAGCTGTAGGCCTGGGAAGCAGCTGGAGTGGTGCTGTGGCAGGCGAGAGAAGCCTGCTTTAAGGTCATCCTGGCCTCCAAGGCCATCCTGGGTCTCGCCTGTGATTGTTAGGCAGGGAAACACAATTCCAGATGATTGTGTAGCTAATCCGGGTTAGTGGTGTCTCCTCTCCCCAAAGGGGCAGATGGGGCGCAGCTGCCAGACGAGGGCCAGGAGAGGAGGCTAGCGAGGGAGATGAGCTGGCAGGCTAAACCTTTCATTTTGTCTGCCATTCGTAAGGAACCAGAGACATGGGGAGGAGGAGACCAGCTTCCAGCATCAGCCTCAGACTATATGTGCCAATCAGTCAACGTACCCAGGGTGTTTAAGGGCAGGGCAGCAGCTGAGTGGGCAGAAGTGGTTTTTGACTGTTCGGGGTTCCCAGACAGTCGGGTTTTCCCAGCATGCACCAAGAGTGAACCACATCTGTGAACCATGGGGAGGGGTTTGTAACTGGCAGATTCAGGTTTGGGTTTATTACTGCCCGGGAAAGATTTAACAATTGAACTAAAAGGAGGTTGCCCAAGTCAGTCTGGTGGGAGGATGGGGGGGGGGGCCTGGCAGGGCCCGCCCCGGCCCCTGCATTGTGCTTCCCAAGCTGGCTCTTGCCGTTGTGAAGTTAACCGGTAGCGTAACCCATGCTGGGGTTGCCATCCTGAGTCTGCGAACAGCCTGGAATGAGGGGATGGTTCTCCGCTGTGGTATGGACTCAGCCGTCTCCAGGAGGTGGAGATGGCCTCTGGGGACTACCCTGTGTGTAAGGGGAGTCCCTGGACAACATAGAGCTGCTGCGTGTGCTCTTCACTGCATCCCTGGCAGAAGAAAATGGAGCGCAGAGCGCACGTTCCAGCTATTCTTAGCTTGTGGACAACCCCTGTGGGGCCACTGCTGCCAGGACACAAGTTAGAGCAGCCTTGAGACTGCTCAGCTTTACCCCAGGACTGGGCCGATCAAAGATACAGGGAGCAGGAATGGTGCAATGGCAAATCGAGCGTGGAGACTCTGAGAGAAGCAATAACTGCCTCTGTTCATCTCAGTGGGTTGTTCATATTGGAACCGTATAATGATGTAAACGTCAGTGTTGTTAACTATTCACTGCGTTAACTGCGGAAACATCCAGTTAATGTGCTTCTCTTACAATACCGATCTGCCTTCCACATGTACAAAGCCCATCCTGCTCCCTGTCCCTGCCAAAACCTCTATCCCACCCTACTCTCTGACAGCTTGGGTACGGCAGTGATTCATTGTTGATACAAACGTCTGCAGCATGCTGACAAGCTAGGGGTGGGGTGAAATGCACTGAATTCAGCCCCTCAGTCAGCAGTGTTCCTCCTTTTCACCTGAATCTGGTGTTTCAAAAAGGTCAAGGGGCCGTAATCAATAATGTGGGGCAGATTCTCTACCTGTTCTGCTCCAGTTGTGCCATTCAGGCAGTGCAAAGTGAGCAAAAACCACCCTCAAGCCTCCGACTGAGGCTTCCGCCAGGTGTGGGAGAGACCCCTGCAGGTGTAGAGCAGTGTAGACTGTCACAGTTCAGGGCAACTGCACCTGTATTCCCCCTCCATGGTCCAGCAAGGGCTCCCACTCTAGGCTCCTGGCTCCTCAGCCGTCACCTCTTGGGTGGAGACCCACATCTCTCTTCCCGGATGGATTTTTCCAGGCTGTCCAGTTCCCTGCCTACACTGTGAGTTCCACAGCAGATCAGACCACTTAAGTAGGCCTGGTTTGCTTGCTCTTGGAAGGCTATGGACAGTGTAGTTGGCCACAGTTACAAGTTACCACACAGCTCTTTTATTCTAAAGGGAAACAATCACATTTTACAAACAATGAAAGAACCAACATGCATGGTGATAAGCTTACCAGAGATCACCCCAACTCAGTCAGTCCTTCTAACCCCACCCAAGGGTTTTTCCTGGGGTAACAAGTTCATAACAGCTTTTGCTCAGAACAAGAACACCCCTGAGTCTGAGAGTCACTGCTTTCTCCAGCTTGGTTCTCTGATCTTGTCCTCATGTAACAGGTGATCAGCAGACAAAGGTCCCTTCTTCCAGGCAAAGCTTCGAAGGGGAGCGAAGAGATTTCCTGGGAGATCTACTTAACTGTAGACGTTCCTTCTTGTCTGGCATGTTGTTTCAAATGGTGGTTTGATGATCCTAATGCTTCCCAGGGTTTCCATCAGTCATGTCTCCCCCTGCTCCCCTGAGACGTTACATACAATCCCACAATAATGCATAAACATTTGCATTTTTAATACCATGAACTCCCAAGACACCTAAACTTAATTCAGTAAGGTTTGTCCAGGAGATTTCAGGAGACAGCCAGATCTGCCACAGACAGCTCCTACACTTCCTTCCCCACAGCCCTGGTGAGGAGGGGGAGTGGCTGGTACACACTGTGCTTCTGCTATCCCCAGCTGGATCAGGATCTCTAGGGAACTGTTGTCAATTGGTGCAAGTTAGAGCAGCCCCCAGGATGCCCTAACCTTGGCTAGAGAGTGAATCACAGCTGTGCTTTCGGGCTGCTGGTGAATGTGGAGGGGTTTCAGGCTCATGAGAAACAGGCAAGGCCCTGGTCCTCAGGCCTGCTCTCCACCTAAAACTTAGGTCGACCTGGCTGCATTGCTCAAAGGTGTGAACAATTCACACCCGTGAGAGAGGTTGTTGAGCTGATCTGAGCCCCGGTATAGACACTGCTAGGTCAAATTCTTCAACCTAGCTACTGCCTTTGGAGGGGACAGATTGACTACAGCGACAGAAAAACCTCTTCCGCCGCTGCAGTGTCTACACTACGGCGCTGCAGCTGTGCCCCTCTAGTGCATCTAGCATAGACACAGCCCCAGTTGTGTTAGGTTAGAGCCCCAGCAGCACCTGGTTTAGGCCAATAGTTAAGGCACTGGCCTCGGAGCCAAGACACCTGGCTTCAGCCACTGACATGCTGTGTGATCTTGGCCAAGTCGGTCCTCTGTGCCTCAGTTTCCCCCCCCAGTGGTAAAGTGGAGGCCTAGACATCTTTGGAGCGCATGGGGAGATATGGGTGCCAAGCGCATGGAAACACTAAGTGGTGTTGCTACTTCCATGGGAATGGAACAATGAAACGAATACTTACCGACAGAGTGGCTGTGATCTGAATTGTGCCCGCGCACGGGCTTTGTAGCTGGAGTGAACCTTCCTGGCTGGCTGCGTTACGTTCTTGGTACTGCCTGTTGTTTCGTTCCTCTGTTCCTAGTGATCCCAGGGAACGTTCTGAGCTATATGCGGGGATCGCCTACGTTCAGCGTCCCCTGCCCCATCCCCCAGCGTTCGCTCTTGTGGCTCAAAGGAACAGGTTGTGTCCAATTCCTGTGAATTCTCCCACAGGAGCAAGGGCAAATGAGGGTGTTGAGGGGACGCGCGCTCTTCGCAGGGATGCTGTAAGGAGCACCACGTACCTTATCTGCCCAGGGCGCTGTGCCCACATGTCTGCTCGCTCTCATTCCTTGGCACAGACGGATGCCCCCTTTCGACAGCGCCTCGCTTCTCTGTGTTGTGTCCCTGGCCTATCTCCTGCACATAAGCTGCTGTAATGCCCGATTTCCCCCCGCCGCCTGTGGAGAGGGGGAGGCTGAGGCTAGTAAAAGAGCTCTGGTAAGGAGTGATGCCGGTGGAGGGTGGGCATGGGGCAGATCCCTTTTCATTAGGGATCCTTTCCCCAGGGTTCCTGGAAGGTTGTGCTGAGAAGCAGCTGGCACAGGAAGAAACCCATAACACCATTCTGCTGTCCACCTCCAGAGCACTTTACCAGCAGTGATCCTCCAGGCCCTGGGCCTTCCTCCCTCTCCCCACTTCGCAGGGTCACAGCCCAGCAGTTCGCCTCCCAGTCCTGTGGTCAGAGTCCTGCCCCACAACTCCTCAGCTGATCCAGAGACCCAAAGTCAGCCTGGCGTGGGGTGCTGCAGGGTGCTCCAGCATCCCTGCCTCACCCCTTCCCCAGCTCTAGGCCTGGTCACCCGTTGTCGAGAGGCGCTGGCTGTAAAGTCTGAGTGGCTAGTCACTGCATTTAGCAGTGGTTGTGGGGGAGGCCCAAATGTGTGTGGTCTAACCCCTCCCCTGAATGATCCAGTGCTTTCAGGGGGCCGTGCGTGTGAGGGACGTCACGTGTCTTGGGGTAGCACAGGGCTAGGGGTGCGTTCCAGCTGTACCCAAGGGTGAGTTCCTGGGCGCTGGGATCCGCCTGTGCTGGGTAAATCTCCAGAGAGCGGAGGGTGGGGGTGTGTGTGCAGGATGCCAGGCTGATAAAGTGAACTAGCAGGCAGCCTTGGGGCTGTTTGCTCCCTGCTCCACCCCCCAGCTCCTTATCTCTCCAGTTCTTACTCCTGGCAAGGCTCCTGTCCACGGCGCCAGCTGCTGCTCCAGTGCATCTCCAGCCAAGGAGTCAGTGGCCCCAGCTTCCTGTCCTGCCCGTCTCTCCTGTTGCTGGGGGCAGCCTGGTTCCTCCAAACAAGGGGGATTTGGTGAGGTCTGGTGTGATCCTGGCTTGGTGCCATCTGGAGTTCATGGCATCACCCTGGCAACGGCGGTGAGGCTACGCACACTGGCTCCTGGCATGAGCATGACACTCCTCTAGGAAGGGGGGACTTGCACGGATTATGAGTCAGCAGGGAAGGCCCAGGAGAAGTGCCCTCCTGGTGCTGGGGCTGCACAAAGCCCAGGAGAATGGCCTGGCTCCAGGGTGATGGCCTGGCTGGGCCCTGAGGGGAGAGCTGGAAACGCCCCATGACTCAGCCCACGTGCCTGAGTTGGGGGTGGCACCGTGCCCCTTCCTGACGGGGTTTGTGAGAGCGGGACTCAGCAGCCAGGACTCCTGGGTTCCAGTCTCAGCTCAGCTGCTGTCTTGCTTTGTGACCTGGGCCAAGCCACTTCATCTCGCAGCCAGTTTCCCAGCTGCAGCAAGCGGGGGGGCGAGACTGACTAGGCTGGGGGCGAATCGGTGAATTTTGGCCTAGTGCTTTGAGGTGTGACGGGCTTAGCACGAGGACTCCCCGCCCCTGCACAGGGCTGTGTTGTGGATGGGGCGGCAGGAGACGGGGATGCGTCCGGTTGTCCAGTAGGGGAGGCAGTTCAGACCCTGTGAATATGGATCCTCTAACCCAGTGTTTCCCAAACTGGGGTTTGTGAACCCCTGGGGGTTCACGAAATGTTACAGGGGGTTCTCGGGGAAAAATTCCCTAATGGCGGACAAAGCTGTCCCTAGGGACCCTGGGCAGCATGGGACACTGAGGAGACTTAACCTTCAAGACTCCTTATAAGAAATGGAAAGGGAGGTGGATATTTTTTGCTGTTTTTAAAATTAAATAGGCAGCTAGTATTATTTTTAAAATTATTATGAAGAACAAATTTAAGCTTTGTTGTAACGTGCGTTGTTTACCTGGACTGCTCAAGACCTGAATGCTTGTGTAGGAGGAACTCTTTGAGTTGGCTTCTTAAATACCTTCATGCTGTTTCACATCTGATACTCCTTGATGAAACCTAGGAGCCTTGTCTTATAACAGGTTTATTCAAAGTGATACAAGCTACAAAAGTGAGATCTTGGAAGAGTGTTGCCATTTTCATAATGCAATAAAAATACTGTAATGATCAATAATAATACATAGTGTGTGATAAACATGTCACAAAAACAAATTTTATATTTCCAAGATCACTGCTTTTATAATTTATAATCAGGTAAAGGAGAAAATCCCTGGAAATATTCATTTTAAGAGGGGGTTCACGAGACTTGACATTTTAGTGAAAGGGGTTCACAGGTTGTTAAAGTTTGGGAACCACTGCTCTAACCTGACCCTCTGTGGATCGGGCCACATGAGAGTCCTGGGGGCAGGGCTGCTGTGATCTCCGGCTGGGGTGGAAGGATTGTCTGTGCTGTGGCAAGCTAGGCAGGGGCTGGTTGGGGAAGGCATGGGGGTGGGGACAGCCAGGTTTGGCAGGGCTGTGTGCGCCGAGTCTCCTTTGGTTTCCTGCCTGTCTCCCTGCTCAGACGCTCGGCTACTGCAGACTGCCCCCCCCCCCGTCCCCAAGGGGCGGGAGAGAGGCACAGAGAAGGGACACTAAGCGCTCAGAGAAGAGCTTTGCCTTGTCTGTGTGTCCTGCAGCCTTCTCCCCCTGTGGCCATCAGCATGACCCCCAGCTCCACGCCCAGTACGGCGCTGCCTTGCTGTTCCTGGCAAGATCCCACCCCCACGCTGTGTCTATGCCCCCTGTCACTCTTGGTGTGCTGGGCTTTTCTGGGGCTACTCACCCTGTATTCCTTCCCCTTGGCACACTGCATGGGCCTTACCATGCAGCTCTCACCTCGCAACCCCTTGGCACTCCCCCAGGGTGGGAGGTGGGACCCCAGCCCTTGGGTTCTGTCCTTTTTCCTGCCCCCAGATACACTCTCTCAATCACCTTTCTGTTGAGGCTGTTCTAGGGGCAGCCCCTTCTCGGCCCAGCACAGAGCCATGTGATGGGCACCCTGGACCCGTCTCCGTGAGTGTGCTAATCTGCTTGTCTTTTCCCCCATCTGAACTGGAGGTGACTTCTTCGCGGCCTCACTGCAAATGCCCGGTTGGGGGGACCTGCTGTAGTGCCACCTGCTTGTTGCTGGTGGAAGCAGGGCACCGACCAGAGATGGTGGAGGTGGGGTGTGGGTGACGTGCAGGTTCCTGTCCCCATTTGGCACCAACCGCTCCCCTGACTCAGGAACACCTGCCGGTGACTAACAGCTGCCAGCCCGGCCCATCCTGATCCCAGATGGATGGGGAGCAGATGGAAGCAGGGGCAGGGACAAGGAACTGTCTGGAAGGAGTCACTTGCTCCCAGTGCTTTCAGCTTCTCTGCCAGTCTATTGTTCTCTTGGGCTGTCTGGTCCTGAACGTGTCCCTGACCGGCACCGCCATGTCCTTCTGCAGCTCTCCTGGCTCTGGGCACTGACTGCCCCTTTAGCTCTGTCCTCCAAAACGGCTTCGCTACAGTCTCCCAAAGCCAGTGCCTAACGTCAGGCTCTCCTGAGACCCCAGTCTGTGAGTGTGTGTGTTGGAGTGGGCCTTGCCCGAATGGCCCCCCTCGTCTGAGTAGCCACACTCGGTAAAGGGGGCTCTCCAGGCCACAGCTGACCTGTGGCTGCGCATGCATTCCCGCCCTGCAGGGGCAATGGCTGATGGAGCTTCCCCGAACCCCGCGTGGGGTCTGGGGGGCCAGAAGAGCTGGTCTGTGCTCAGCAGTGTGTGCGGACACCCCCGCTCATTCCAGCACCTTGCACACTGGAATGGCACTGGTTCAGCTGCTCTCCTCCCTTTCCTTTCTCACTGTCTCCCCATCCCTGGCGCTTGAGCTTCTTGGTAGCTTGGTCTTCTCCCCCACCTTGGCTGCTACAGGATCTCTGCTTCCTCTCCTCCCCCTTCAGCTGCCTCTCTGTGATGTCTGGCTGTTACCCAACCCTGCTTCTGGGCACCGGTTGCATTACTTGAGTGACCGTCTTACAGCACTGGAGTGTAGGGAGAGACAGTGTGATCCAGTGGTTGGAGCCAGGAGCCCCAAGTACTGGTCCCAGCTCTGCTGCTGAATCCCTGTGTGAGCTGGATTCCTGGGAGCTGCAGAGAGCTTTGAGGCTGTTTGTGGGCTCCAGCTAAGCCCATTTGTTGTTTATCACGCCACAAAGGCTGGTGTTGGCGGGATTCCCCTCTCACTGATATGGGTGACATCCGGTTAAAAGCCATTGTGGGCCCACACGTGGCTGGAATCGGTGAGCCTCTCATGTTCCTGTGAAAGCCACACAGCCAGGCCTGCAAGAGCTGGGGCCTGGCGTGATGTTGCACTTGTGAGGCTCTCCTCAGTTCACAGATTCCTGCCTGGCACGGGCCAGCTGGGGACACAACCACAGCCTGCACCCGGCATCACCTGCCCTGCGGGCCGTGGAGAATACAGCCACCGAGCACCCTGGCTCCGCACCTCCTCACAGCGCCAGTCGGGTCTGTTTTCTGAGAGCTAGGGCTCCTGGCGAGTTGCCATCCCAGTCCCTCAGTTCACAACTCCTGGCGTACACGTGATTTCTGGTGTCGTCCACAGCACGTCCTGTGTGAGCCCTGCAGCTGCACCTGTCGCGCTGATCCTGGGGGATACGGCACTGCGTGCGTGGGAGCCATTTCTGGGTCCCTGCTCTGGAGGGGGGACGCCACACTGAATGGCAGGCTGGAGGCTGGCTGGAGAGGCCTGATGAGTGCCTGGGGTCTGAGCTCCCTAGAGCGGCCTTGTACAGGTGTTCTGAAAGTCACTCTGCCGGGCAGCCTGCTGGGAGGCTAGCCAGTTCCACAAGGGCTAAGGACATGTGGCCACAGTATGGCCAGCTCTGGTGCCCTGCTCCCCAGCAGTGGTCCAAGGCTCTTGTGTTACTGCTAGGCCTGGGGCCCTCACTGCACCATGTCATGCCCTTCTCCCCTGCCCCCCTCCGCCCCAAGAGAAGGGCTCTGCCGCTGTGGATTTCCTCTTAGCCAAAGGCAGCGCAGCGAGTGTCCCAATGGCTGGTGTGAGGGGCCATCCCTGTATTCCCACCCCCGCAGTCTCTCTGGGAGAGGAGACCTCCCAGCGCATTCTTCCACCGCAGTGGGAAGGCCCTTCCCTCGGAATAGACAGGGCGGCTCTGGTCACACCTGGGCCTGGCCCACCCCTGTTGGCAAGATTCCTGTCAACCCAGCTTTGGGCTTCATTCAATCCGGCCTGTCCGAATGGCAGCGGGCCGGGAGGGTGCGTGTGCGTTGGCAGGCAGGCTGGGGAGTGGATGGCGCCCCACCACTGCTCCTGTAGCTGCTGCAGCCTTGTCTGCGGGAGGCAGCTTTGTCATGCAGAGCTGGTGGCTTGAGCACAGGCATCTCCACAGCGATTAAAAACCTGCGCTGGCCGGACTCCGGCTAAGGGGCTGTTCAATTGCAGTGTAAATGCTGGGACTTGAGCTCTGGGACCCTCCCACCTCACAGGGTCCTAGAGCCCAGGCACTAGCCCGAGCCTTAAGGGTACGTCTACACAGCAATAAAAACCTGTGGTGCCGACTCAGAGCCTGGCTCAATTGACTTGGGCTGCAGTGCAGACGTTTGGCTCGGGCTGGGTCTGGTCCCTGAAACTCCCGGAGAGGGGTGAGTCTCCGAGCCCGACTCCAGCCCCAGCTGGAACATCTGCGCTGCAGTCTGTAGCCCCGTGATCCGGATTCAGCTGATCTGCCAGCTGCGGCTGCGCCGCGGGGCTTTGACTGAAGCGCAGTCGTTCCCTTACGGTAAAAGGAAGCATGTTGCAATGGTCCGGATTGCTGGAGCAATGGCTGGTGCACACAGGGTAGGTGCTGAATACAGAATGTCGCCCTGCTCCTGAGCCCAGGGCCCAGGCTTGGCTCCTGGTTCAGGTCTCTGGCGCCACACACGGAGCTGCTGACCCCGTGGGAGCAGCACGGAGGGCCCTGACGGGAAGGTGAGGCCTGGGCAGTTCTGCAGCCCCCCTGAGCTAGGAGCAGCACTGAGGGGCTCTGAGTGACGGCTGGCATCCCGGGACTCCTCTGAATCTGCTTGAGTCCATGTGGGGACGCCCTGGCAGGTGCCATGTGGACACTGTGTGCGCGGTGGGGGCCCGGGTGTTTTGGGCAGGGCCGCAGGGAGGCTGTGTGTGGAGTGGAGGGGTTGGGAGCGTGTACAGTGTACAGAGGGTGGCAGTGGGGAAGAGGGGTGAGGGGGCTGGGGAGCATGTGGAGCAGGGTGCAGAGGGAATGTGAGGCAGTGAAGGTTGGTGGGGCCTGTGGGAAGTAGGGGAGGGGTGGGGGGAGTGAGCGGAAGCAGGGGTGTGTGTAAATGGGGCAGGGGCTGGCGTTCTGGGGGTGGGGAGGCCTGGCTGTTGTGGAAGGTGGGGTGTGGCAGGGTGGGGGACAGGCTAGGACTGGAGGGAAGGGGGTATAGGAGGGGGCAGGGTGTCGGGGGAGCGCAGGGGGCAAGGAGCAGAATCTGTCACTGTGGGGCGGGCGGGTGGGCAGTCAGGGAGTGGGCAGGGGAGGGGAGGGGCTGGGCCTGGCAATGGGGTTGGCAGGACTCCAGGCCTGTGGAGAGGGTGCAGGGCCTGGCCCTGTGAGTGGGTGCAGTGGTTGGGGGAGTCAGGGGGATGTCTGGGCAGAGGAGACTGGGGAGATGGGAGTGCAGGGAGGTGGGGACCCTCAGGCCGGTTTTGATTGCCTGCCGCTCTCACACGGGCTCTGAAGCGCTGCCCAGCCGGGAACACCAGAGCTGCCCTCAGCCCCTAGTCACTGACACGCCCTGAGGCTCAGGTAGCCGGGCTGCTCCCATAGGCTGGCCTGGCCGCACGCGGGCATGGGGGGCGGGCTGTCATGACTAACGCCTATCAAATGGGGCCCATAATGGCAAATAGCCTGAGCAGGGGCGGGATGGGACCAAAATGTGCTGGGACGTGAGCGACGCTGGAATCCAGCCCAGCCCACTGACGCCCCCTCCCAGGGCGGTGCCAGGGGCACCTGGGTTCAAACCCCACCACAACGGGCCTAGGACAGGGCTTCACAGGGGCTCTATCTCCGGCCGAGACTTGCGGGCTTGTTTCCTCCTCTTCATTGTGAGCTCCTCAGGGCAGGGACTGACGTCTTTGCTGTCTGCACGGCACCCAGCCCCAGAGGTTCCTTTGGGCCCTTGGGTGCTTCTGTGCTACGCAGGGTGGGTTTGATTATTGGTACTGTGGTAGCACCCAGGAGCCCCAGTCACGGATTGGGGCCCCACTGTGCTAGGTGCTGTACAGGCACAGAACAGAGACGGCCCCTGTGTCTCTGGCGAGACTGGTCCGGCTACGTCTGATGCCATCCTGTGTGTGAGTGTGTGTGACCCCCATGGAATTCTCGTTGGCACCTAGGCTTTGGAACAGAGCAGACCTGAGCTAGTGGTGCCTCTAGCTGAACCCCACAGAGAGCAGCTGCAGGAAGACGGAGGTAAATCTTTCCTGTTCACCTCTGAGGCTAGGACAAGAAGCAATGGGCTTAAATTGCAGCAAGGGCGGTTTAGGTTGGACATTAGGAAAAACTTCCAGTGAGGGTGGTTAAGCACTGGAATAAATTGCCCAGGGAGGCTGTGGAATCTCTGTCACTGGAGATGTTTAAGAGCAGGTTGGACAAACACCTGTCAGGGGTGGTCCAGATAATACGTAGTCCTGCCCTGAGTGCAGGGGACTGGACTAGAGACCTCTCGAGGTCCCTTCCAGTCCTACGATTGGAATGGAGTTTGCTGGCATGTCCAGGAGGGCTGCGAGGGTCGTGGAGCTGAGAGATGAGGTTGGGGTCTGACCACCAGCTGTTGTCCTAGACCCAAGTCTCCTTCTCCAACATGCGCTCGGCTCAGCTTGGGGAGGGCCCCTGTGCAGCTCCCCTGCCCAGGAGTTTGGGAAGGTTTCACTCAGCAAGCGAATGGCGGCTTGTTGCCCACAGGGGTAAGTGGCCAGAACGGAGACGCAGCATCCTGCTGTTCTTCTTCGAGTGCTTGCTCATATCCATTCCAGTTAGGTGTGCGCGCGCTGCGTGCACGATCGTCGGAGAAATTTCTACCCTAGCAACACCTGGTGGGTCGGCTGTGGAGCCCCCTGGAGTGGCGCCTTCATGGCGCTGGATATATACCCCAGCCGACCCAGTGCCCCCTCAGTTCCTTCTTACCGCCCCTGACGGTCGTTGGAACTGTGGAGCGCGGCATAGCTGTTCTCCACTCTCCCTAGCTTATCCTTCTAATTAGTGTAGATAGTTCTGTTATAGTTGTTAAATTCTTTAGATAGTTATTTATTTTACTTTGTTATAGTTGTAAATAGTTAGCGGGGGTTAAGGGGGTTGTTCTCCCCCGGCGCAGAGCCGGGCTCATGCCCAAGGCTCCTGGCTTTAAGCCATGCGCGTCCTGCGCGAAGCCTATGCCCACGAGTGACCCGCACACCTCTTGCTTGAAGTGCCTCGGTGAATCACATCAAGCAGATAAGTGCCAGATCTGCAAGGCCTTCAAGCCTAGAACTAGAAAGGAGCGGGACTTTAGGCTTCGGCAGCTCCTAATGGAGGCGGCACTTAGCCCGGATCCTCCCTCGGCGCGCCCAGCCCCGGCACCGAGCGCCTCGGTGCGCAGCGCCCCGGCGGCTCCGACCGGTACTGCGGACAAGTCCTCACGGCACCGGCCGACTTCGGCACCGCGACCGCCTCAAGGGACTCGGCGCCGATCCCTATCTCCGGGCCATAAGAAAGCCCGCAAGGCGCAGGACACGGCTGTCCTGAAGACGCCGGCTCCCCCGGTGCCGGGGGTAGAGCCACGTCCGCCTTTGGACCGCCAAAAGCAGGCGGCCACACCGTCGACTCCAGCACCGAGGCCGTTGAGGCCGGTGCGGACTGTATCACCACCTCGGTTGGTGGTGGAGCCTTGTCTCCCTTCCACCCCGGAGACATTTGCGACGGCGAGAGACCTTATTGCCCTCACGGAGCCGGCACCGTCTCAACTTCCGGCACCGTTGGCTCCCCGCGCAGTGCAATCCAGGGGCAAGCCTGCCCTGGTGCGCCCACCGTCTCCGGCCGTGGACTCTTGGCACCGCTCCAGGTCTCGGAGCAGGTCCCGAAGCCGCTCGCAGTCCCGGCGCCGACTATCACCTCGGCACCGGTCGTACTCGCGGCCAAGATCCTCTTCGCGGCACCGCTCTACATCTCGGCACCGTCGCGATCACCGGCACCGATCGGACTCTAGGCGCAGTTCTCGGCACCGGTATGAGCGCCGCTCGACTTCGAGGGGCCGCTCCCGGTACCAGGTCTCGTCGCGGTCGTCGTCCCGCTCAAGATCCGGCTCTCGGCACCGGCAGGGCTACCGGCACCGCGCAGGGACCGTTCACCTTACGACCGGCACCGATCGGCACCGTACCATCCGGCGCCGGTTTCGTCGCGTTCGGCACCGCCTTGGCCCTCGAGATCGGCATCTCGCTCCTCCGAGCGCGCCTCCAGATTGGCGTACCCTCCTCAGGGTCAGGCGGCTACGGCTGATTTGGGCCATTGGCAGGAGGTGACCGAGGACCCTGCACAGGGACCTGCGCACTGGTCCTTTTGGACTCCATGGGCCTATCATCAGGCACAGGGGGCTCCACCACCATCAGCCTCTCGCTCGGCACACTCAGAGCCCAGGGCCCCGGAGGCCACCATCTCCCGCCCTCCCCCAGGGGGAATGGAGGCTCCCGTGCCTACACCTACTGCGGCCCTGGACCCAGGGTCAGGCGATGCCCAGCTCCACGAGCCCCTGGAGCAGGACCTGCCATTAGACCCCTTGCCACCGGAGGCATCCTCCTCATCCTCCCCCGATGAGTCGGTGGCGGGCACAACCGCCACGGGCCCGCCCCCTATAGACCTTCGGGCCCACCAGGACCTGTTGCGCCGGGTGGTGCGCAATATGGACCTCCAGGCGGAGGAGATCGTGGAGGTACAGGACCCGGTGGTGAGCATCCTCGCCGCTGATGCCCCTTCCAGAGTGGCGTTACCGCTCATTCGTACCATCCAGGCGAATGCCACTACGATCTGGCAAACCCCTGCCTCTATTCCACCCACAGCCAGAGGGGTGGAAAGAAAGTACTTTGTTCCCTCCAAGGACCACGAGTACCTTTATACCCATCCCCAACCGTGGTGGTGTCGTCAGTGAATGCACGGGAGCGCCACGGCCAGCAGGCTGCAGCGCCCAAATCAAAGGACGCTAAGCGCTTCGATTTGTTTGGACGCAAGGTTTATTCGGCGGGAGGGCTACAACTTAGAGCGGCCAACCAACAGGCACTCTTAAGCCGCTATGATTTCAATTCCTGGACATCGATGGGGAAATTTAAAGAACTGGTCTCCCAAGAATCAAGGGAAGAGTTCGGGGCCTTAGTAGAGGAGGGTAAGAGGGTGGCACGTACCTCCTTACAGGCCTCCCTAGATATTGCAGACTCCGCTGCTAGAACTCTGGCCTCGGGTATAGCCATGCGGCGAACCTCTTGGCTCCAGGTGTCAGGCTTGCCGCCAGAACTGCAGCAGACCCTGCAGGATTTACCCTTTGAGGGCCAGGGCCTGTTTTCCGAGAAGACGGACTCTCGGCTCCAGAACCTTAAAGACTCAAGGACAATGATGCGCTCCCTGGGGATGCATGTCCCAGGGCCTCAGCGCAGACCCTTCAGGCCCCAGCCTCAGAGGTTCTACCCTCCCCCGCCTCGTCCGAGACAGGACTTTGCCAGAAGGCGGGGGTCGAGGTGGTAGGCGAAGGTCGACCGGCCCTCAACCGGCTCAAAACCAAGGGCCGCCTAGGCCACCTTCAGGCCCTAGGCAGAACTTTTGAAGGTGCGGTCGAGGACGGCACCACAACCAGTACCCAGGATTCAACTCCCCCCTTTCGGGATCGCCTCTCCCGTTTCCACCGTGCTTGGTCCCGTATAACCTCGGACCGTTGGGTCCTTCGCACGGTGGAGAGGGGATACGCTCTCCAGTTTCCTCATCCCCCCCCCTCCCACTCCCCCTCCCCGTCCCTCTTCAGGGACCCTTCTCACGAGCAACTCCTTACACAGGAGGTTTTTGGGCTCCTCTCTATGGGGGCCATAGAGGAGGTCCCGCCAGAGTTAAGGGGCAGGGGGTTTTATTCCCGCTACTTCCTGATCCCCAAGTCAAAAGGGGGTCTGCGACCCATCTTAGACTTGCGCGGACTCAACAAATTCATAGTAAAGTTGAGGTTCCGCATGGTATCATTGGGGACCATTATCCCTTCCCTGGATCCTGGAGACTGGTTCGCCGCCCTCGACATGAAGGACGCTTATTTCCACATAGCGATCTATCTGCCTCACAGGCGCTTCCTGCGATTTGTAGTAAACGAGGTGCACTACCAATTTGCAGTCCTTCCCTTCGGCTTGTCCTCGGCTCCCAGAGTGTTCACAAAGTGTGTGGCAGTCGTCGCGGCATACCTTCGTCGACAAGGGATACAGGTGTTCCCGTATCTAGACGACTGGCTGGTACGCGGCCGCACCAGAGACCAAGTTCAAAATCATGTCCACATAGCGACGCAAACTTTTCACGAGCTGGGCATTCTACTCAACAGAGAGAAGTCCACTCTAGTGCCAACCCAGAGGATAGAATTTATTGGAGCAATCCTAGACTCCAGATGTGCCCGAGCCATTCTACCAGACAACCGCTTTCATACCATCACAAGCGTCATTCAAGGACTCAGGGCATTTCCGATTACTACAATAAGGACATGCCTCGCCCTGTTGGGTCACATGGCCTCGTGCACCTACGTAACCAGGCATGCCAGACTACGGCTTCGCCCACTACAGGCTTGGGTATCATCGGTGTACCGTCCTCACCGGGACAACCTGAACATGGTGGTCACGGTTCCGTCCTCGGTCTTGACCTCCCTCACCTGGTGGTTGGATCGCACGGCGGTCTGTGCAGGAGTGCCGTTTCACGCCCCATAACCCTCCCTCCACCTAGTCACGGACGCTTCATCTCTAGGATGGGGCGCTCACCTCGGGGAGCACCATACCCAGGGCCTGTGGTCCGCGTCCCAACTAGCCCTCCACATCAACGTCCGAGAGCTGATGGCGGTGCGCCTAGCCTGCCAGGCATTCCTCAATCTCATACAGGGCCGTTGCGTGTTGGTTCTCACCGACAACACCACGGCCATGTTTTACATCAACAAGCAAGGCGGAGCCCACTCATCACTCCTATGCCAAGAAGCCATTCGCCTGTGGGACTTCTGCATCGCCCACTCGATACATCTCACGGCCTCGTTTCTTCCTGGAGTCCAGAATACGCTGGCGGACCGTCTCAGCAGGTCCTTCCAGACACACGAGTGGTCAATTCGCCCGGACATCATCTATTCCGTCTTCCAGAGGTGGGGATTTCCCCAGGTCGATCTATTCGCATCTCGAGCCAACAGGAAGTGCCAGGCATTCTGCTCCCTACACGGGCGAGCTCTAGGCTCTCTGTCGGATGCCTTCCTTCTAACATGGAAGGATCACCTGTTCTACGCCTTTCCTCCATTTCCGCTGGTCCACAGGGTACTGCTCAAGATCCGCAGAGACCAGGCACGGGTAATTCTAGTCGCTCCAGCTTGGCCGAGGCAGCACTGGTACACCACAGTGTTGGAGCTTTCGGTTCAAACGCCGATCACGCTCCCCTTGAGTCCAGATCTCATCTCTCAGGACCACGGCCGACTGTGTCACCCCGACCTGCAATCGCTCCACCTCACAGCGTGGATGCTCCATGGCTGAATCGGACAGAGCGGCAATGCTCGCAGTCCGTCCAGCAGATTCTGCTGGGAAGTAGAAAGCCCTCTACACGGACCACTTACTTAGCCAAGTGGAAACGTTTCTCCTGTTGGTGTGAGCAACAAGCTACGTCCCCCTTGCAGGCGCCTATTCCTCTCATACTGGAATATCTCCTGTCCCTAAGACAGCAGGGCTTGGCGATATCTTCAATCAGGGTTCACCTCGCCGCTATTTCGGCATTCCACCCAGGAGAACTCGCGTCCTCGGTCTTCTCTAACCCGATGGTCGTTAGATTCCTCAAGGGCTTAGACCGGCTGTACCCACAGCAACGCCAGCCGGTTCCGACGTGGGACCTCAACCTCGTTCTCTCCAGGCTCACAGGGCCTCCGTTTGAACCTTTGGCGACCTGTTCACTCCTGTACTTATCCTGGAAGACAGCCTTCCTCGTAGCCATCACCTCAGCACGGCGCGTTTCTGAACTCAGAGCGCTTACGTCCGAACCCCCATACACGGTGTTCCACAAGGACAAGGTGCAGCTTCGCCCCCACCCTGCCTTTCTTCCCAAGGTGGTCTCACCTTTCCACGTGAACCAGGATATCTTTCTTCCAGTCTTCCATCCAAAGCCACACGCTACTCGTCAAGACCAGCGTTTGCATTCTTTGGACGTACGCAGGGCCCTGGCTTTCTATATTGACCGTACAAAGCCATTTAGGAAGACGACGCAACTCTTCGTTGCGGTGGCCGACCGGATGAAAGGCTCACCGGTCTCCTCACAGTGCCTGTCCTCTTGGATTACGTCCTGTATTCGTGCTTGTTACGACCTGGCCGGTGTCCCGACTCCGCGCCTCACCGCTTACTCCACGAGGGCCCAGGCCTCCTCGACTACCTTCCTGGCTCAAGTCCCGATCCAGGACATTTGTAGAGCTGCAGTTTGGTCTTCGGTACACACATTCGCTGCTCATTATGCGCTGGTGCAACAATCCAGAGACGATGCTGCTTTCGGGTCAGCGGTTCTGCACACAGCAATGTCTCACTCCGACCTCACCACCTAGGTAGGGCTTGGGAGTCACCTAACTGGAATGGATATGAGCAAGCACTCGAAGAAGAAAAGACGGTTACTCACCGTTGTAACTGTTGTTCTTCGAGATGTGTTGCTCATATCCATTCCAAACCCGCCCCCCTTCCCCACTGTCGGAGTAGCCGGCAGGAAGGAACTGAGGGGGCGCTGGGTCGGCTGGGGTATATATCCAGCGCCATGAAGGCACCACTCCAGGGGGCTCCACAGCCGACCCACCGGGTGTTGCTAGAGTAGAAATTTCTCCGACGATCGTGCACGCGGCGCGCGCACACCTAACTGGAATGGATATGAGCAACACATCTCGAAGAACAACAGTTACAACGGTGAGTAACCGTCTTTTTCTGCGGCGTGTTGCCGAGGTTCTGCTGAGCAGTGGTGAGAGATTTCCCCCCCCCCCCCCCCCAGCTCGACTGCTGCTGCCTCTGCAGCCGCATCCTCTTTGTGTTCTGCAGGAGCCTCCCATCCCTGTTCAGCTCAGTGCAGGAGCTGAACAAAACCCCCATGTGAAGTGTGTCTTGGAACGAGAGGGAGGGTGGGGAGCCCGGCAGGGTTAGCTGCCTCCTCGTGAGGCCAGCATGTCTCCTGCCATGTTCTGCTCCTCCAGGGAGCTGGGCTGGGAGGTCATTGGTCACCTTTGACAAATGCTGTTTACAATGAAAAGACCTCGGCACAAGTGGAGTGAATTGGGAGGCCTCGGCTAGTCCCTGCTGGATGCCCTTCAGATCACAAAATCTCTGCCGTCTGTCCCCGTTCTGTACCGATGTCAGTCTTCAGGAGAGCTGCTCAGACTGGACTAGCCAGGGGGGACTGCAGGGCCGGACTGAGGGGACGGCTCAGCTGTAGGGGGCTGGGCCTGGACTGGCAGAGCAGTGGGGGCTGTAGGTCAGGACGGAGGGGCATTGGCAGGGCTGTGTGTAGGAGGATCAGGAAGGAATTTTCCCTCAGATCAGATTGGCAGGGACCCTGGGGGGGGATTTCGTCTTCCTCTGCAGCATGGGGCACGGGTCACTTGCAGGTTTGAACTAGTGTCAATGGTGAATTCTCTGTCACTTGAAGTCTTTAACCCATGGTTTGAGGACATCAGCGACTCAGCCAGAGGTTGGGGGTCTGTTACCGGAGGGGTGGCCGAGGTTCTGTGGCCTGCAACGTGCAGGAGGTCAGACTAGGGGATCGTGATGGTCCCTTCTGACCTGCACGTCTCTGAGACTGTCTAGCTCCTGTTTGGCTGTGCCTGGCTCCACTCGGTGCATTTGATCTCTCGCTTTCACCAGCACTAAATTCCTCGGCTGGATTCCGGGCTCAGCTCTAGTGAAAGGATCCAATTATTTCCGAGCTTTCAGCATCTCCATTTGCTGCCCATATTTTCAGCGCTAGTGTCTGCGCCGGCTGGAATTCTGAGTGATTAACGTGGCTGTGACATGCCTCCTAGGGGTGTTATCTTCGCGCTGTCCCCCACAACCCCCCTTCCTCCTCCAGCAGAGAGCGAGCGAGCGCGAGACAGGCAGACGGAGACAAAGGTCTGTCCCCAGCCCGGCTATCCCCTGCCTGTGGTTTCCCCGCTTGTGTGTTTTCTTAGGCTCCTGGTTAACGTCTGAGCTGCTGTGGAGCTGTGAGGCTTTGGCCTGTCCTGCTCAGGTTTGAGCCTGCTGGGCTGGGTGGTGGGGAGGTGGGGGTGGGAAGCTGCTTGCTTCTCAGAACGGACGGACGGACGGAAGGTTTTTAAGCTGCTTTTCATTCTTTGAGGGCCGGTAAAACTGCTTGGGAATGGGGGCGGGGGGGCAGGAGTGCATGGAGGGGAAGGGAGAGGGCGAGATGCAGGCAGCAGGAGTGTGTGCGTGGAGAGGGGAGAGGCAGGGGACCGGGACTGCATGGAGCACACAGGTGGGGGAGGTGGGAACAGTCACACTACCCCTGTTGTAGCGTAATGTTTGGAACGTGTTCTTCAGACCCGCTGAGTGAACGCCCCTCCCCCCATAGAGCAGCATCATTATCCCTATCTTACAGATGGGAAACTGAGGCATGGAGTGGGGAAGTGACTTGCCCAAGGGCACACGGGGAGTTAGTGGCAGAGCTGGGAAATAGATGCCAGGGGTCCTGGCTCTTCAGCCCCTGCTCTAACCTCTAGACATGCTGCTTTGGAGGAAAGCAAGTTGCATTGTGTTATCCCAGTGTGGCACCTGCACTCAGCCTCGCATCTCAGACCTCTAGTCTCCAAGGGCTGCTCTAGGGAGATGAAGGTGATCGTGTCACAGTGTAGATCTCCAGCTGGACTTCAGTCACCTCTGTAGTGAATGGTGAGTGAGTCTGTGGGGTGCATGGGGCAAGGGAGCCCAGGTCACTCTCAGAGAGCACCTCGTGTGCCTGCCCACGCACCCACCGTGCTCAGCACTCTGCAACAGTGGGAGAAACCAGATGAGTCTGGGGCTAGATTTAAGTTCCTTGAGGTCAGTAAGAGCTTCTCCTGTCCAAGGGAGAACCCTGGAGCCTGTCATACCCATCAGGACAGCGTCCCTGCTCCTGGGCCATGGGGAAAGACCACGGGAGCAGTCATGTACAGGGTACCACCCAAGGGAAGTACATGGTACGGCTGGCTCTGGCTGTTGTTGGAATAGACTATGTCTACACTTACGGTGGTGTGTGGAGTACAGGCCCTATACGTGTAGCTACACACTGCAGTGAAAGGCAGGCTGCATCCATGCGGGTCACTGTGGCGTCACCTATACACTGGTGAAAAGCTCTGGCTGGGGGGGGGGCGGCGGGGAAAGGCTCTGGGGGGGGGGAGGGGGGGGGGAAAGGCTCTGGTGGCGGGAACTAGTATGACAAACAGCCATGTAGACGTGGGGGGCGCTGCATGGGTCTGTAGAGAGCCCTGCAGGGTTTATACCCCAAGGGTTCAGGTGTGTATGGCACTCAGCTGTACTCTGCCTGAGCCCTGCCTCACTGTCTACACTGCCGGTTGCACCCGGGCTAGTGGGGCTGGCAGCCTCAGTGCTCTGCGCACTGCTGTCCATGGAAACGTGCCTTTAGAGTGCGTCCACACTGCGTTCGAAACCCCGCAGCAGCGCGTCTCCGCGCCCAGCTCTGCAGTCTCGGGCTTGCACCACAGCCCCCAAACCAGCTGGTGCGGCCTAGAGCTCAGCTCTAAGGCTGGGGACAGGGAAACGTCTACACTGCTGTTTACTCGACCCGGGTTGTGTGATGCTGCTGTGGGTTTAACACAGTGTAGACGCACCCGGAGTGTCCTGCCTGCAGGGCACAGGGTAGCTGCAGGGTCTCGGAGACCTGTTGGTTAGAACAAAGGCTCTTAGCTTGCGGGAGCTCCCCCTTGTGGCAGTGCAACACAGACCTGCCTGGCCCGTCCCCTCGGCCCGTGGCTAGCTGTCTGCAGAGCTGCATGTGGGCAGGTGGCCGCCCTTGCTGCCAGTTGAGGGAGGCTCTGCCAGCTGTTCTATCAGCATTTCCCTTCGCGGGAAGGAACGCTGCTCCCACGGGCCCATGAGAGCTGCCAGAGATCCTCTGCGTCTGTCCCTGGCCGCCACCTCTCCCCTTGGGTTCTGCTGGGTGGGCGACTCACGCCGGCTGCCTGCAGCCTGTCTCCCTTAGCCCCAGATGCAGCTGGACAAAGGCAGGACCATATTCAGCCCTTCCTCCTTGCCCAGGGGGGCCTGGCTCATGGCTCTGGGGCAGCGCTCCATCGGCGGCTCCCCCGTTTCCCTCTCTCCTTTCCCCCCTTCCGCCTCAATATCTCCTCTCCACGGGCGGTGGCATTCGTGTCACAACCTCCTGCGCCCCTGCTCAGGCTCTCCTCCCTCAGAGGCCTTGCTTCCTGTTTGCACACTCCAGGCTCAGCTCGGACGCTATGCCGCGCACCTTGTGACTCTGCTTCGTCTACTTGGCCACATTCCCCAGGTAGGATGCCGGGAGCCTGGCCTTGGATCTCCAGGCCCTTGGAGCTGCAGAGCCCCCATCTGTCCCTGGCTACCATAGCTCCCAGCAGGAGGGTCTCGGAGCTGCACTGGCCTCTTGTCCTCACCCCACCCCTTGCCGGGTGTTTCGCTTGAGTCTGTCCCAAAGGCTGCCACTCAGCAGGATGATCCTTGCTCAGCCGTCTCCTTTCCCCTTCCCCCTCAGGCTCCCACTTCACCTCTGTCTGCAAAGGCCTCGGGCTTCTCGTTCTTCCAGACCCTTCTCCTTGGGCGGGGGCAGGAGGGCAAGTGGAGCTGTCGCCAGCGTATGCAGGGATTCCCTGTCTTGGGCCCTGTCTGCGCAGGACACGTCTGCGCTTGGCTCGCCTTGGGGGCGTGGGGTCCACGCAGCCACGTGCAGCAGGGATCCCAAGCGTTACAAGCACTGACTGCCCAGATTCCGCTGTGGTCAGCCATGCCTGAACCCAGGTGTTTGGCTCTGGCCGGGGTGCGCTGGTGCCATCTATAATGCACCTTCCCCCCGTTCAGTTCAGCTAGTCTACCCAAATCCATCCCCTTGTGCCGTGCTTATGCCAAAGCCCCTGCTCTCAGCACCAGCACCCCCTTTCTCTGCAGAATGCTGGGGGGGGAGGGATAGCTCAGTGGTTTGAGCATTGGCCTGCTAAACCCAGGGTTGTGAGTTCAATCCTTGAGGGGGCCATTTGGGGATTTAGTTGGGGATTGGTCCTGCTTTGACTAGATGACCTCCTGAGGTCTCTTCCAACCCTGATATTCTATGATTCCCTATTAATGGGCCCTGGCTTTCTGCCTGGGTGCTAGGCCATCCCCAGCCTCCCACCCCAGTGCCTCTGCGTTTGGCCCTATCACTGCTGTCTGGCTGTGCCCTGCCAGTAACTGGCCCAGCCAAAAAACTCCTTTGGGATCAACCCGAAATGAAAAGATTTAGATCTTCCTGATGACACTTTCATGTGAGGTGTAAAGAAACATTCTAGCTTGGCTTGGGGCATCTTAACTGCTCTTTTATTAAAAACAGGACATTTGTAAACATGACAAACCCAGCAGAGAAGGAGGAGGTGACTGCCCCCTTCTGATTTTAGGTTTTAGCCAATACACACTGATAACATCCCGGTACCCAGAAATCAGTCCATCGGTGCTTGTCCAATACACATCAGAAACGGTGCCGTGTATCTGCCTACCCAGAGCAGTAATACAGACTGCGTGGGTGGGATTTCTAAAGCCCACTAAAGCGTTGTGCATGAACTGGTGCACCTAGAGGCTGCTGGTGCGGGCTGAAGATTCACTAGTACGGGTTAATGAAGCACTGTTTGAACGAGTATGATGTAGAAGGGCACTAGGGAGCGTTACTCAGTGCGCTGTTGTGAACCGGTTGCACTCACTGAAGGTGCGCCTCCTTGTGGCTGGGTCTGGGAACTAGCTGTCACCCCATCTGGGGCCCCTTCCGCCGGTTGCTTGCTCTGTGGTCCCCCTCTCTCTCCGTAAGTCAGCCAGGTCACTGTCTAGTATCCCCCCTCCCCCTCCCGTGCATAACAAAATCCCACCAGACGAGCTATCCGTCTGCCATCTCAGCTCCAGGCCTGAGCCACTTTGCCAGTGGCTGGTAGAGGAATCCGGACCTGCTGGCTACTCTGGGTCCAGCCCAGGGAGCCTGTGACCAGGTGTCTCCCTTGCTGTTTCCCTGGGCTCCTTCCTGGCGCCCTCTCTAGCTCCTGGCCTGTCTCTGGGTTTACCACCAGAGCTTCCTCTGCTCTCCATGGCTACTTCACCCCCTCAACCTCTTCTCCAGGGCTTACGCTCCCCCTGGATCTGCCCCTTGCCGCTAGGGAGTGACTGCAGAGCTCGTCCCCCCATCTTCTCTCTGCTCTCACTTCCTCGCTTTAGACTCCAATCCCAGCTCCTCCTCTGCCCGTAGGCGCTGGTTCCCCTGCTGGCCCACATTGCCCTGCTCAGGGCTTGTGGGCGGTGGACACCCCATCACAGGTGTGTACAAAGAGAGAGCCCCCCCCCCCCCGATGTTTTGGACATTACATAAAACTCGGCAATTGCTAAACGTGAACCCTGACCAATCAAAGACATAAAGCCCCCAAACCAGAGTCCTGCCCAGAGCCCCAGGGTGAGCGTACTCAGCTGGGAGGCGAGAGACCTGCGTTCAAGACCCCAGTCTGCCTGATTGGCAGCAGAGACTTGACGGTGGGTCTCCTGCATTACAGCTGAGTGCACTAATCACTGGGCTACGGGGTACTCGGGGTGGGGCTCTGTCTCTCTCCTGTGGAACTGTTCCCCATCGAATAAATACAAACGCATTGAGTGGGCAGAGCGAGCGTGCGAGTGTCTCAACCAGCTGGGGGTTCAGGCACTCGGGGAGGCGGTGGGGGAGACACTCGGGCTCCGGTCCCTGAGCCGAGGAGCAGTTTTGATTGACCCAAAACTGCATTTCTGAGCAGATAAACTCTTGCCCCACTCTATGCGTGTCTCCTGACAACTGTCTGGCGTTGCTGCGGTGACGAGGGAGAGACGTTTGGGTGTAACCCTGGTAACTCTGTGTCACTCCTCTGGGCACCGCAGTCAACATCCTTCCTGCCCCAGAGTGCAACTGTCTCGCTTGGGTGCCCCTCTGCTCCAGGACTGTCGTCAGTAGGGTTGGTGTGCTGCTGTCCTTCTTATGCATTTTGAGTGCCCATCACCGTGGCTTCCAGGCCTTGGCCTATTGCAGATCTCCCCGGGCCACCAGCCAGGGAGAGGCAGAAACACCAGGTGGAGATGCACAGCTGCTTCCAGTGTCATGGGCCATAGCTAAGGTGTGCTTAGCCCAGCCGTGCTGCTGTCTGGGAGGAGCTGCTGGAGAGCTCTCCTTGGGTGCTCTCTCCTGGCACAACTGTCTGGTGACCCCCTTTGGCCTCCCCATTGGGAGGCATTGCAAGCGGGGGAGGACTGTGGACACTTCCTTGCTCTGGTTGGTTAGTTGGACTCCACACGCCTTCCTCTCACTTGGGAGCGGGTCAGAAAGTGACCAGCAGGCCGGAAAGGCCTGGTGCTGTGCTCGCCTCTGCCACTCCCTCCCGCCTGCTCCAGGCAGTGGTGAGGTTTCCATCACCCTTCCCATGCAGGGACGGCTGCTTCGTCCATGGGCTCTGGCCATTTCATATCCAGGCCGGAAGCTCCTGAATATTGCAGTAGCTGCCACATCTGCCCTACAGCCAGCTAAGGACGCTCCCTCTCCAGTTCTTGCCTCTGTCCTCACCGGATCAGACCACCAGCCCCTCTCATCTGGTAACCCTGCCTTCCTTGGGTCAGGGCACTGGTTCATCGCACTACTCCTGCTCCCCTGAAGCAGACCAATGGGCCCTGGTCTTCGTTATCCCAATAAATAGGTCAGACCAGGGATCCGCCTAGCTCCCCCAGCCCCCTCCAGACCATTGGCCCTGGCTGTGGTGCAGTCCAACCACCCTCCCCCCCCAGCTGTGTGAGTGTCCACCCACCCATAATGCACCCTCGGGATGTGCCTGGGGCAGAACTCCCCTCCCATGGCCCCATACAGGCTCCTCCAGCACAGGCCTTTGGGTGGAAGATGGGGTTTTCTCCAGACCCAGGGCAGGGGAAGGGCTGGGAGAGGACAGCCAGGCGCTGCCTATTCCTGGATCCACAGTCTGAGAGACCTGGGGGGTGGGAGGAAGGTGAGCGGTGCTCTGCCAGTGAGGGAGCGCAGGCTGCTGCCCATTCCCTCATGGCGAGGTCCGGACTCGGGTGCACCAGGCGTGGTCAGACCGCAGCCCTGAGGGGTCTGCTCTGGGGCCTTGGAGGGTGGGGGGTACAGTATGGGGAGGGGGGGGGGTTGGGGCAGAGCTGGGAGCTCCTGGCTCCATTCGTGGCCCACTGTAAACACCCTGTCTGGCTGGGTACTTCCAGCAGGCCAGGCTGGGGCCCTACATACATCCAGGGGCGCCACAGCTGCCCTGCGTGCCCCCAGCCCCGTAGGAGGGAGCCGGGGCTGGGAGCTGGCGGGGGGGGAGTGCGTGTGACCCAGCCCCGGCCTTAGCAACAGCTTGGGCTAAACTCCCGTGAAATCGCACCGACTGCCTGGGCTTGTGGGGGAAGGGTGGTTAACCCCAGCCCAGGCGTGCTGCAACGGGGCTGGAGGTGGGAAGTGAGCTACCGGCTGGGGGGCTCCCCGTAGCTCCCTGCAGGCGGCCTGCCTCTGGGGGAGGGGAGGGTGCCGGCTCCCTGTCCCTGCCTGTCTGTCAGTGCTGCGGAGCGTGGGAGTTCCTGGTGCCCCGTTCTGTGCGCTGCTCGCTCTATATAAGGGTTACAGGCTGTAGCAGGGAGGGGCTGGGTGCCGTAAACAGCAAAGTGCCACTGCAGGCTGGCTGGGTCTCCGGTGTGGGGAGGAGCAGTGCCAGACCCTCCGGGACGGAGCCGCACTGACCCACAGCTGGTCTTGCCCAGCTCCTCAGCCCACCCTGCATGCAGCCTCCAGGGCTTGATTCCTGCCCACGTAGGTACCTGGTTCCTGCTGAGCCTAGTTCTGACCTGCTGTGCGGCTTGCGTGTGGTCCCCTCGGAGGGAATGGGAATGAGGTGATTTCACGGTGTGCCTGAAAGGAGGGGGATCCTCAACAGTGGCACAGCCCTGTGAGATCCCCGAGGGCGGCAGTGATGGGCAGAGTGGGGGTGGCGAGGGGGGTCCCTGATCAGCCACTAGCAGGTGTAGGTAGAGAGGTTGGTGCAGCCATCAGAGGCCAGCCCCCGCAGGGGCTACAGAAGGAAGAATGTGGCCAGTGCTGCAGCCTGTCTCTCCTGGGTCAGGAAGGGACAGGTGCCAGCAGGCAGCCCGAGGTCCCTGAGCAGCGCTCAGAGCTGGTGCTGCTAGCCGGGCTTGGTTGTAAAAAACCAGACTAGGGGCCAAGCAGCCCTGGGCTTCTGGCTTCAGGAGCTGCTGCTGCTTGCAGTCTCAGCTGGCCCCCGCTGCTGTCTGGTTAGTAACGTTCCTTCCTGCCCCAAGCTCACGCAGACATGCTGGCCCGGCCCGGCCCCATCCTTTAGCCTGCAGCCGGTGGAGAAGCGACGGGTGTGGGTGTGTTGACTGGGTCCCATGTTGCATTGCATCTGGTGACCGGGGTGCGCTACGGGAAGCTGGACATCTGAGCCGGGTCTGCCCTAGGACTGTTGTCCATTATGCTATCTCCATGGCGTGACACACCTAAAATGCAGCTGCCTCTGGGGTAGGACATGCAGATTCGAACAGCTCGCGGCAATGCTGCACGAGAGCTTGGGGGGGCGACGTGAAGAGCTGTAAGTGCAGGGGGGAAATGGGGATGTAGAGTGTCATTGCCCAAGTCTGACCTGCCTGTTCTCCCCTCCGCTGGCTACGTCAGAACGGACGCACGTCATCAACACCTGGGTTTTAAGTCCTGTGAACGGCGGCACCCCCAGCTGTGTAGTGCCCCTAGCACCGCACTGCCTTGGCGGGATGATCGACCCTGCTGAGTTACTAATGCTACTTCCCGGAGGGCCTGGATATTCCTCCCATCCAAGCCCTGGCACCCTGGGCAGAATCCCACCCCTGCAGCACTCCTGGCATCCCAGTTCTCCATCCCCAGCCAGGTGGGGGATGAGCGTAGCCTGGAGGTGTGGACAGAGCCTGCACACCTCTCGCACCTCCACTAGCTCCGTCGCGCTCTGGGTGGGGGCTCGGAAAGGGGCTGGTATTTCCATCTGGCCATCGCCCTACTGCGCTTTAGATCCACGGTCAGCCTGCTGCAACGTGGCTCTGTCCTCGCGAGTCTACATAGCACTTCTGTGTATCTTCCCCTCTGCTTCCTAGGTTCGGGAGGCCGGGAAGCCAGCAGGCCAAGCTGAGCCGTGGCAGTAGTTGAATTCCCTTCAGTCTTGCCCCCGCTCCGCTGACGGTGTTTCTGGTGCTGGTGCACAACCAGGGGAGTGAGCGGAAAGGCCGGGTTCATTTCAGGCACCATTAGAAAAGTGGGGAAGAGCTGGCTGGCTGCTTGTCCAGCTCCTGCGCTGCGCTGGGTGCCGAATGTGAGAGCGTAACACCAGGCCCTGTTCCTGAGAACTTCCAATCCCAGTGACGGAGCCAAGGAGCTGGGATGTACCCGGACGCCTGGGGCAAGGATACTTTTGGAAACGTCCTTGTATCTTTCCTATGACGTCTTACTGTGGGCATTGCCTGTAGGCCACTAGGATCTGGGGCTTTTTCACCATCTTGTTTCCACTCTGATCCCATGTGTCGGGAAGGGCTGTGTACTCTGTGCATCTAGGGTACTGGTTCCAATCCGGTGGGGTGGGGACTGGCTGGCTCGGGTAGGGAACGGAACACGGGGCATTTCCCCTCTAGGCGCCACCGGCTCTAATCCAGCCCCAGGTTGGGAGATTGGCTTCCAGCTCGCCTGGGTTTGAATCAGGTTGGTCACCGCCTTTGGGAGGCCCAGCGGTCCCAGCGCTTGGGTGTAACACACAGACGTATTTACCTACGCCCAGCGGGACCGATCTCCGCAGCCCCCAGACAGTCACCTCCACTGGCCCCCTTGCTGGGAGCCTCCGCAGGAGCGAGGCCAGCCACTGAATGAGCCAGCGCTGGCACTCGCTTCTCTTTGCCCAGAGGGTCGTTCCTTCCAGTCCTGACGCGTGGCTGGGGTGTCTGGCCTGCTGTGGTCTGCTCCGTCTTCTGTCCTGGGCACTCAGTGCACCCCTTCCAGTGGCACCGAACTCACAGGGGGAAGCAATTTGAATTTGCCCAGTGGAATAGGACACACTAAGGGACTTGCTCCCTCCGAGCTGCGCCTGGTGGGCTGCCTCCTTTCGGGAGGGGGTGAGCTGTGGAGGGTAGAGTGTGTTGTGTCAGCCAGGCTGTGTGGGGTGCTCTGGGGCTGAGTCTCTGTCTCTCCACCCAGGTGCCATGTCTGACGTGCTGGTGGGATTGTGAGCGTGCAGCCATAGCGATGCTGCGTGGGGTCCGCCTGCTGCTGCCCTGCAGTCCTGCCTAGCCCATGGAGGGTGCCTTGGAGCAGGTGAGCGCTGGCTGAACGCAAGGCCTGCGGTCTGTGCGCCGGCCGAAGCTGGTAAGGATCCATCCTGACTTGCCCCCAGCATGGACAGGCTTCTTGCTTTGCATCAGACGATGGGGCCTTTTATTACGGGGAATGCCAGGTCCGATGGGCCAGCAGGTGCCCCTTGAGGCTGTGTCCCAGGCAGCACGGCATGTCAGCCACGGGTCCTGTAGTGGCAGGTCTCCACCCACCCAGTGAATCTTCTAATGCCCCCGGCCCTGCTGCTTCCCCCACTCCCTGTGGCCTGGCCTCTCCTCGCCTCTCCTCCTCCAGCCCCCAGCCCCCAGGTCTAGGAAGAGGGAGCTTCCTGTCCCCACCAGTGCCTATGAATCTCAGTGGAAGGGTAGCTCTAGGCTCCGTGCCCTGGCCTCTGTTATAGGCGAGGGGGCTGTGGGCTGCACATGGGCCAGCCTGGTTGTGTCGCCTGCCCCAGGTGCCCGTCTGTCCAAGCGTTCCACCCCCTGCTCCCTCTGCCAGCGTCAGCGGGTACAGAGTCGCGTTAACCCTCCCTCTCCTTCCCCATTAGTGCTGCTGCTGACCAGGCCCGAGAGCCAGCCAGGCCCCTGCGGTGATTTGGAGGCAGAGCCCGACGCCCGTGATGGTGGGAGCCATTCCTCGGCAGCCGCGCCGCTTCTGGGGGGTGCCCGGATGGCAGGTGTCTCCAGCTAGCTGTGCCAACGACCGTCTGCTGCTGGGGCAGGAGAGCTGCTCGGCGAGGGGTGGGTGGTGAGTGCCCAGCCGCGGCCTGGGCAAGTGATCGGGGAGATGACGGCTTGGCAGCCTGCACTGGCTTCTAAAGCAAAGGGGTACTGAGCATTTGCTTGCTCCCTTGAGGCCAGGCTGGCCTGCCCGGCTCTTGTGTTAGCTGAGGCACGACCTGGTGTGTGTCTGGCCTTGTTCCCCATGCGTTACAGCGCTGACTGGCCCAGCCAGGGACTCCTCTGAGTCCCAGCACGGTCCCTGCGGGGCGGCATAGACTCCTGTAGGCCTCAGCAGCCTCCTCTCCTCTGGGGCTTGGTAACCCTCCCCCGCCTCCAGGCTGCAGGGCTTCTGGAGAGCTGGCCCGCGCTGCTCCTCCTGCGGGCCTGGCCCTGGGCGGGGGAGACCTGGGCTAGGGCAGTCTGTGGGCCTCTGCACCAACTTGCTGGGCCGCCTGGGGCAGGAGCGGAGCCTGAAGCGCCAGGGAGGGGTGGCTGGGCCGGGTCCCAGAGGCTGATCCCCTCCCCTCTGCTCCCCACAGATGCGGCGCTGCAGTGCACTCCATAGCGGAGGGCTTGTCCGGAGGGAAGGGGTCTGACACACCACCCCCTTTCTTCAGCCCCGTGACCTCGTGACACCGTACACCCCTTCCCTGGCGCTTTATGGGCTGTTTCGTCTTTGGCTCTGGTTGGGGTCCAGCCCACTAAGGCTCCATGCGGCACATCCATGCTGAGGCGTCCCTCCCCCAGGAGCATGGCACGGACTCGGGCCTGTCCCGGCCAGGCAGCCAGGCGGCCTTGGAGCCCGCCCCAGAGCGCTGCCCCCGCCGCAGCATCGTGATGGGCTACAACAAGACAGAGATCAAGCGCCAGAAGGTTTACCAGGTCTCCATCTTCTCCCACCTCTCCAGCTCCTCCGAGCCGGCAGACCAGAGAGCTGGGGGTGGGCGGCAGGCCATCAAGAGAGGGTACCCAGAGCAGTGGGCTCCGGAGGCTGGGCGGGATCCCAAGCGAGCCCACTGGGGGGCTACGGGGGCTGAGGCCAGGCAGGACGGGGTCCCTGGGGAGCTGCCCCCTGGCCAGGACTCCCCAGACGATGACGCCTTGGAGGACGGGCTGCTGGTGGAGGAGCTGTCCCTTTGCGGCTCGGCCCAGCACTTCTCCCACAGCGGCCTACGAGTGGTGGAGCACCGATGTGAAGGCAGCCCTGGCCGGGCAGGGGCCCGGGAGGGCAGCCCCAGGGCCTGCAGAGAGGACAGATGGCGGGAGGCTGCCTCCTCCTGGCCACAGCACACAGCTTGCAGCACTTTGCACATGAGAGACAGTCGCCCTGCCCAGCTTGGGGATGGCCCCCTGGGGAGTCCCAGAGCCTGTGGCTCAGTGGGGGGCAGGGAGTTCCCCTGGCTGGCGGGAGCCAGGGAGCAGCCTGCGGAGGGGAACGGGGCCCAGAGGGAGGAAAGGGCTAGCAGCCAAAATCTACTTGACATTGATTTGCACAATATTGCACAAAAATCCTGGGCAGCCTCGGGTGGGAGGGGGGAGGAGCAGCCAGGGGGCAGCCCCGCCCACAGCAACGGGGCTGGTAGAGAAGGGGAGCCGCTGACTGGGCACAAGGAGCCCAGCACCCCACAGGTGGCCCCAGACCCCGAGAGCAACGGCCTGGGCTCCTTGGAGAAAACGCCCTGTGTGGGCAGCAGGCTCCCCGGGGCCGGCGGGGGCAGCTGCGCAGCTAAGAGGAAGCTGCTGCCCTCGGGCGAAGGCGTGGCGGACTCGTGTTCGGAAGACGAGAGCGTGGTGCCGGCGAGGAAGAAGAGGGTCCCGCTGTGCCACCCCATCCTGACTGCCTGCCGCAGCACCGACGCCAAGGGCGCCCCCTTCTGGAACCACCTGCTTCCAGGAGCCAAGGTGAGCGCCTCCTGCAGGGCTGGGGCGGGAATGGTGGGCCTAGAGGAGCTGGGGAAGGGGTGAGCGAATGGGAAGCCAGTGAGGGGCTCGCTGATGGGGTGGGGGCCATTGGTAGGACGCTGTGGAAGGGCGGTGTCGGGTCAGTAGGGAGCTGGGGAAGGGGCTGGACCATAAGGTGTGTCCTGTCCCCCCCTTCCCACTGACCGGTGGCTGGAAGAGTCCAGGGTGCAGGGCTCGTCTGCTGACTCCACCCGTAGCAGGGTTTGGAGCCTGGCTTGCAGGTCTCTGCCCCCTGGCAGCATTCGGCCTGCAGTGAGAGCTGCCTGGCCATGGTGCCTGGACCCTCTCCAGCTCCCTGGGGGCATGTGGGGGAAAGAGCAGCATTGGTGGAGTGGGAGAGGCGGCAGCTGGAGCCGGGGGGTGCAGGAGAGTCTGAGGATCCCGGAGCCCCGAGAGCAGCAGGCGCCTGTGGTGTGACGCTGCCTGGGGTGGGCGCTTTGTGGCAGGGCCTATCTGTGCGGAGGGGCAGCCCGCGGGTTCTCTTCTAGCCGTTACAGACGCAGCAGGAGCAGGGGCTTCCCAGAGCCCGGTAACCTCCTGCTGCTCCCTGGGGCAGACAGAGCCCCTCCTGGCCGACTGCAACAGGGCTGAGCTCGGCCTCTGAAGCTTCCTGCCCTGAGCCTGGGACCTCCCCATCTCGGTTCCTGGTTTCCCCAGAGCCCGGGGCGAGCCCCCCGATACCCTGCTTGTCACCGTGAGTCAGCCAAATCCTGTGCCCAGTCTGGCTGTCCTGGCACCCCAGTGCCTGGTGGGCCTCTGCGCTGTGGGCCGGGCACAGTCGCCCCTGCAGGTGCCTGTTATGGGGGTTGGCTGCCCCGGGGCAGGAGTGCAGAGAGAGGCCCCCCTTCCCCAGGCCAGGACTGCCTCTCCCGCCGTCTGTGCGGTTCCCAGCATGGGGCTCCCTCTGCCAGGCAGAGGCTCAGGTGCCCTGGGGGTGTGTGACCATGCTGTGCCCCGAGTGTGGGAAGGGGGCCCGGAGACCCCTTGCCAGGGGACAGCCTGAGTCCTCGGCCGTGCTTCCCGTCCCAGATTTGCTCTCTGCCAGTCCAGCTGCTCCCTCCTATGCTCAGGGTGGCCCAGGCTGTCGGCTCCTCTCCATTCAGCTCACTAGCCGTCTCCCTGTCAGGTGGCGCTGAGTGGACAGGCGCCCCCCATCTCTGGCAGGCCTGCCGCTTGCAGTGACTCCTAAGGCCGGGGGATAGATGTGCTGGTGCAAGGACTGATGTGTGCTCTGCCCCCAGCTGGCATGCACGCAAACACGCCTGACACATACACAAACATAGGTGCTGGGCGCACGCACCCTAGTGCTTGTCAGGAGCACGAGGCCAGCTAACCACATCCCCACTCCGTTCTGCCCTGCTGCTGCCCGTTGCAGCCTGGCACATGTCGATTGCAATCCTTGGGCACTCTGAGGTGTGAACAGCCTCGCGCCCGTCCCCATCAGCCCAGCGACGTTCCCGACTCCCTGGCTGTTCCTTATTGGAGCCGTTTCCCAGCCCCCCAACCCCCCGCTCTCGGAGTGCTCCCCTCCAGCCCTGCTCTCCGCCCCATTCCAGGCAGCCGCCTATTGTCCAGCACCCTGGAACCTTCACCCCCCTTTCACACAGGCTGGGGGCTGGCTGGCTGGCTCGTGGCTCTGTTTTGTGCTGCCCTTTTGTGTCTCTTCCAGAAGGTAAAATGCCTAGAAAGGCGAGTGCCCTTTATAAAGGGGGTCGGCCACTCCCAGCTGGTAGCTCAGCCTAGGTTTGGCTGCCCGTAACCTCTCAGGGCTCAGCCCAGGGGCTGCTGGCTGTGGGGAAGGTGGGCCACGCAGCTGTGTCTGCTGGGCATTACTGGGGACCTGGCATGAATCACCTGGGACTGGCTAGTGACCCAGAGATGCCAGGGCCCCTCCTGGTAAGTGGCATTCCAGGCCTGCCTGCAGCGTCGGCCCCTGGGGATGTGTTCTCTGTGTGTGTGTGTAGGTGAATGGAGGGCATAGGGGGCATTCAAAGCCCAGCTGCATGCTGACGATGTCGCAGTGCCTTTGCTTGCCCTGTAAATGTGTGGTCCAGGGCTCTGGGCAGCTTGGGGGAAGTACCTGTCAGAGCTGTGCCGGCTCGCGGGGCGCTGGGCCTGTTAATACGTTGCCGGTATGCCTGCAGCCGGTGGGGCTGGGACACTGCCCGGGGAGAGAGGAGGGGAACTGTCAGACACCCTCGGCTGGGCCTGTACCTGGGACATGCCCTGCCAGGGCCTTGGCTATCCTTGGTGCCTGACACAGACTCCTGGGAGCAGCAAAGTTCACCGAAAGCCCCTTGGGATCGGTGGGGTAAGCCCACCGTCCACCCAAAGAGAGGCAAGGGTTAAATCTCCCCCTCTGGCCCTGGCGGTGGATTCCCTAGCTGGAGATTTCCAGTGGCTCCGTGGTCTGGCTGGCAGGAGCCGTGGCCTCTGCTGGTGGCTGAGCTAGCCGTAGCCATGGGCTGTGGTAATGCCCAGGAGGGGACTCCCGGAGTAACGGGGTGAAGCGAAGAGGGGGAATGAGCTGCCTCTCATGCCGGAGTCCCGGCCACTGGGAGAACCAGGGTTGGACCCAGCCCTGGAGAATAGAGTGCAGGGCCTGAGGGGTGGGCCTGGAGAGGGGGGGTCCCCGACATCTCTGTTGCTGTGGGAGCCCTGCTGCATTGACCTGGTCCCTGTGTGTATGGGGGAGGGAAGGGGGAGACTGCAGTTTGGTGTGGGGACTCTGAGGGGATGGGGGAGCTTGTAGCTCTAATGGGCAGTCAGGGATGGTCACTCAGGGCCAAGGCAGCCCCAGTGCCAGCCCCTGGCCATTCTCCCCCCGTCTCTCTCATCTAGGGAAGGGGTGGGGAGTGGGCCCAGCAGACACCACCCTCTGCCACCACCATGCAGCCACCTCTGAGTGGAACATGGCGGCTGCTTAATGATGCGCACAGGACATGAGTGACAGTCCGGTGTCCTGTCGGTAGAGCTGATTGAGGGAGGAGGGGGTGTTCTCGGGGCCAGCTGGGACAGGGAGGTGCTGACGTGTGTGATGGGAAGAGCTGGTGGGTGCGGGCCCTGGACTGGGAGAGGGCTCTGGAGTTGGCCCGTTTGCTGCCCCTAATACAGCTCTTCGGCCTCTTGTCTCCCTAGAGCTCAGCAGGTGGCACTGCGGTGGGGCGAAGGCTAAAGAGTGGGCTGCGCCTGAAATCGTGAGTGTCCTGAGCTGCCTCGTGCCCCTGCTGGGGTCAGGGCAAAGCCGCGGGGGTCCCGGGCACTGTGGGCAAGGGGGCTGCCCCTCTCTTCCCTGGCGCAGGGGTTGGTTCCTGGGGTGATTGCCCTCCCATGCCCAGGCCCCTCTGTTTGGGACAGGGTGCATCCGCACAGACCCTCCCCAGCCCCCTTCCCACCTGGAGTCCCTTGGACCCTTCGGTAGCTGGTGGGTGGATCCTGCCTGCCTCTTGTGGGGAGCTGTGCGCTCTGGG